>NC_143014.1:307462142-307764642 GCF_055824585.1 Amblyomma mixtum
CGCGCTCGCGGGGAGCGACGGGCTCTCTTTTGCTCGGGACCGGGAAGCGTGTGGGCGTTCACGCGCAAAGCTCCGCTCTTCGCCGCGGGCGACCTCGTGCGGAAACATGTTCCCCTCAGCTCGTCCTGTCTGGCCTCGGAGCTTCCCTCTTGCCCTACCGTGGGCGAACGTTCGCTCGTAACCGTGCTGGTGAGTCGGACATCCTCGATTCCTCAGTGCATTTTGTTGCTAGCTGGCGTTATTGTTGTTATAGCAATAAATGCCTTGTTTGTGTCAGCCAGTGTGTCGCTCCTTTGTTCCCGCAGAGCAAGGCCCGCCGTGCGCTCGGTAGCGCTCGCGACCACGAGGTGGGGTCCGCGCGGTTTTGAACTGGGCCAGCCGCGGTTAAACGAGGACAACCGATTTATCTCCCCAATCTAAACCCCACATCTGGTACTCGAACGTGGGGCGAACTAGGCAATTGAGCAGTGTACTTTGGTGGAGCGAGCAAGCCAGGACGCTGGATTCGCGGAGTGGCTCTTGCCCATCGCCACCCGCCCTGGCAGACCAACGTGGGGCCTGCTCTTGGAACATTGGACGACTGTCTGTCCGGCTCGAGGAATGCTTTGTCCGAATTTGACAAGTGCTAGGCCTAGTGAATTTTGATCGCTAGGACCTGCGGCATGCTTTCTTGAGTGCGAGGTGTATTGCGCTGCAGCATGTTTGAACTTTTCGACATGCTCAGCATGTTTTTTTCGTCAAGTTTTTCTTTTCTTGGGAGTTTCTTCAGCACGAGAACCACTTGGTCCGCATCGAGGGAGCGCGAGGCCTAGCGCCCGCGGAGTTGCCGAGCCCGAAGCGAGTTAGCACGCAAGTCGCGTGGGTGGTCCGATTTTTCTGTATATTTTCTCGCTGTCTCTTTTTCGACTCTGGGAGTCGCGGCTCCGGGAGCCGGGTGTCCTGGGCCACGGCTGCCGCTACGAGCTCGCTGGTATTGCAGCTCGGCACCGGGCGCTCCGACACCCTCCGATACGGTGGGCGCCGGCCGCTCGGAAGCTGCTTCGTGCAGTGAGCGGTATAGGACCACCCCACAAAGCTGATGTCTCCTCGCGGCTACGCGCACAAAACCCGCTTCGAGTCTTTCTTTTGTTGGGGTCGTCGACCGTCACAATGGTAGCGAGGCCGGAGGCTTTTCAGAGCTGCCTGCACTATGTTAAATGTGACACGACCACCGGACCGTGGTGTTGAGAGGGGGCGCACTTTGCTGCCCACCCTTTTTGTAACCTCGCATGAACCGAGCATTCTCGTTCAACTCAAGAAAGGGTTTTGTTCACTCGAACTTTGCGTTGCACAGCCGCTCGACACGTTTTGCTAGCGAGTTGACCATTGAGCCACGAGGCCCTTGTGGACGCCGTTTCCCCTTTCGTGACCTACGTTAAAGGCATGCGGAGTGTGTTTCGGAAATTTCGCAGATTCAGTGCACATCGTCTCGCTGCCGCCTGCTGCGATGGAGCGGCCTGTATCCTGTTCGCCGCATCCATCCGGGGCAGCCGTGGTGAGACCAGACAGCAGCCACCTCAGCCTGCTGTTACCCTGGCGACTACTGCAGAATCCTGGCCTGCAGTGGTCAACCGGCCCTCCTCTTCGCGGGCCTGCGGACACGTAGTCCACGGGCCATGCGAGTCGTCCCAGCGGAGACCTTCACGCCGCCTTCGGAATACCACGGAAGACTGCGTGCATGCTGTCGGCGTGACGTCCGCTGCAATACCTGCCTCAAGTGCATGAACACCAGGAGACTCCTCCATAGCACGTAACTTGCAGCCGCGTGGGTCTATTTAAGTTTGGGGGCATGTGGGGATGCACTCGCCTCCCTGTGGTTCGCTTTCCTGCAATGCACCCCAACCATGGTTAGCTCCCCTGGAACGCACTCTTCTCAGTTTGGATACTTTAACTAACAGGGGAGGGCGCTCGCGTCGCAGCGACACCAGCGCCACGGATGGCGCTTTGCTGCGCGCTCGCGGGTAGTGACGGGCTCTCTTTTGCTCGGGACCGCGGGAAGCGTGTGGACGTTCACGCGCAAAGCTCCGCTGTTCGCCGCGAGCGACCTCGTGCGGAAACATGTTCCCCTCAGCTCGTCCCGTCTGGCCTCGGAGCACCCTTTTGCCCTACCGTGGGCGAACGTTCGCTCGTAACCGCGCTGATGAGTCGGACATCCTCAATTCCCCAGTGTATTTTGTTGCTAGCTGGCGTTATTGTTGTTAAAGCAATAAATGCCTTGTTTGTGTCAGCCAGTGTGTCGTTCCTTTGTTCCCGCAGAGCAAGGCCCGCCGTGAGCTCGGTAGCGCTCGCGACAACGGGGTGGGGTCCGCGCGGTTTTGAACTGGGTCAGCCGCGGTTAAACGGGGATAACGAGTACAGGCTATGAGGGACGCTGTAGTGGAGGGCTTCAGTAATTTCAGCGATCTGGGGCTCTTCAACGTGCAGTGACATTGCACAGGGGTAGTCGATTTGAATTTGGAGGTCTTGGGGAAAACAAAACCTGAAGACGTCAGCTGGTCCGAACGTGGAGCTTGGTGATAACACAGCGGTTTCGCCCCTGCAGGTGGCAGCATGAGTGCAACCTTTCGCAACCTCTTCAGGCTTCAGACGGGCAGGCAGCGGCGACCGCACATGCGTGCGTTAAGCCCGAGTGGAGCATATCTCTTAGCCAGAGTTGCTTTCGGACGTTAAACTCCATAACCTAAACCATACCAAACAACAAAGTCAGGCTGAGGACGTGTAAAAGTGTGTTGTGTCGCGTGAGATAGGTCGGTGAGCAGCTCAAGAGTATGAGAAGGCGGTAACAATGTTGCGCCCATCCTTAAAGACGAAGCTTAAGCGTCCTCCAATTTTTTAACAATAACCCATCTTTACACACAATGTACCTTCTCACAGTATAATTCACCGCTGAGATTGAACTTTGCACAACCCATTTGCTCTAGACTATTAAGCACAGAGTTTCTGCCAAAGCTCCAAAGAAAGTTCTTGTTTTACAGCATCTATGGCAGTTTATGTGTTGCACAAAACTGTTACTGCTTAAGGAAGAGTGAATTTTGCTGCCATTTGCATTTTGCTAAAGGTGGAGTGAACCATTCAGTCCTTGATACAAAGTACTCTAAAGCAATGCTTCGGCATAGAGAGCGTTTTGCGATGACTGACTTTTGACTGACAACGCGTGCTTGTGTGTTGCAGCAGATAACGCAAAGCACCACGCTGGGTTCTTTCCACACCTGTGCCTTGCAGACCACGACTCGCTTGTCCATCTCCAAAGTGGACAACTTTGTACAGCTACAAAGAAAATAATATATAATGCACTGCAAGCCAAACACAGCACAAACAGTACAATATAAAAACAAAGATAAAGCCAAACAACCAACCCAAAACTAAACAATCCTAAACAAGAAATAAAAGTCTACACCACGCACACGCACACTTTCTGTCCAAGGAGCCTGAAACCCACTTTCACGAACATACAGTTTGACACTGTACACTCCGATCTCCACAAACACATGTGGGTCCTCGAAACAAACAGTGGGGCAGTATAGCAGCAGCCAGCACCGCAGTGAGTTGGCTGCAGCAGACAGGCACCTTGAGCAGTGGTTGCCAAAGCAGCGGCTCGGCAGTCTGGAAGAACTCGTTGCCCGAGAGCTGGTCGGTAGTCTTAGTAGATGCGCGGATTCGTCAACTTCATTGTTGTGCCAACAAGCAGACTAGAGCATGTGCAGTTCTCTGAACTGGCTATCACGCAGTTAAAAGCAGCACTACGAACATGATAATAGTCCAGTTAGCTGTTACAAAGGAAAAACAAAACAAAGAATGCGTCAGTTTTCTTTTGTTGGAACGCACTCCTCGGCTCAAATACTACCACATGGAAAGGAAAAGTAAATGAGACAGTGCAATGTCAGGCACTACCCTTTGGAAGTCCATCTCTTTTTGTGGCCTCAAACTCTGCCTACAATTGTACAAGGAAATATTTGTTCACCACTATCTGCATTACAGTCCTATGTGGAGTTAGCTCCCTTTTTCTATCTTCACATTTCCTGCCAAAAAATAACAATGCATAACTGTGGCCCCTAGCATGTACAGATTACAAAGTTTTGCAGGGAAGCTGCAATCAAACATATGGCTGACTGAAGTCTCAGAGCTATGGTTAAATTTCTGCGCAAATTTAGCAAATACTTTCCTCTTGGTATTTCACTTATTCAACTAAATGCATGTGGTCGACTGTAAATGCAACATTAACACAGGATTTAGAGCCGCGAAAGACGGCAGCCCAGAAAACTGACACACTTGAAAATGGCAGTGAATGCAGTGCAACCAGAGAGGCGCGCGAAAAATGCACAGGGGCTATCCACGCACAAAAGCTACGGCTATACCTGACCCCTCGTTGTTGGCACATCCCATAGACATCAAAAGATGCACAGCCCCATCTCTATGAAGAAATGCAGTGTGTTAGAGAAAGGAAACTCCCCAGTCAACTGCTTACCACCACCAAACAGGTTTCGGCAATGCACAACTGATTCGCAGAACAGGTCGATCCTCAGTTGGTGATCACGTCTTGCCAGACAAAAGGACATCAGTGCTGGACTTGTGCTGCTGGAAAATGGTGATGGTGTTGAGCTGCAGAGAACAGGCACAGCTGTGTGCCGAAGGACCACACCCAGCGCACAGTTTGCCTTGTCAGTGGTGTGCTACCAAAGTTCACCTTCCCTGTCCTTGGAGGGCACCTCAATCCCTCGAGGCTTGTCGATGATGCATGTAGTCCGGCAGCCCTTTTCCACGATGCCAATGATCCATGCCTGGTATCCTTCCTGTTTCTCGATGTCCTTGCAGTAGGCTGCCGCCTGCTCTCGGGGGAGGCAGATCAAGAGGCCAGCTGTGGTGACAAAAAAAAAACCCGAATAGCAAGCGCCACTATTGCGGTGCTGAAAAATTATGACAAGTGCAAGGCAAAGGCAGCTGTGTCCCAACATGTCATTTTCAAAGACGTTGTTTTTAAAAAAAAGATGGTTCTGGTGCAACCGCATCACTGCGCCTATTATACTCAGCACAGTGTTATAGCCACGGCTATAAGTTAAAAAACACGAATTTAAGCATCTCGCGCGATTACTCCGAAGCCGTTCGCGAAAAGCGACGGAAGCTTCTCCAGTTTTCAAAAACTATTAAGAAAGATGGGGATACAGTGCGACTCGTTTTCAACAAGCTCTTCGTTAACGATGATCTTTACATGTGGAACGCCAACGAAAGTCGAGCCATTCTTGTATCAGGGCGCGAGGATGGCGAATGACGTCCTCCCTCCGTTTCCGTAAACCTGAGTTCATCGACGCCCTCACCTGCCAAATTACATTGTGGTAATGATAACGAATGGCTGTTTTTGTACACCAACATTAGAAGTGTTGTAGCTAACGGTATTTCACTATCATCTTTCATCGATTCATGTCAAGCTTCTTTAGTGGTACTGAGACGTGGCTGAACGACACTATTCATGATGTCAACATCTTTACCAGTGCATGCAATTTCAAATTTTTTCGCTGTGATAGACAATTGCGAAGGGGGGGGCGGTGTTCTCATCGCGATAAAGGAAGAATTCATTGCCACACCTATCGTTATCGATTCTTTCCTTGAATGTGTTTGGGTTTCTTTGAATGATGGTGCATTTCGTGTCATCATCGGCGTTTTCTACCGTCCGCCCGACAAGTCTGGTGCGTTTTCAGATGAATATCATCGGGTGCTCAGTGAAATGTATGCGCGTTTTCCTAATTCCGCTGTTATTATATTTGGAGATTTTAATTTTCCAAGAATTAATTGGTCAACACTTTCCGTAGTGGACACAGATGCCGCAGCACATTCTTTTCTCAGCACTTGCCTTGATTTTTTCGTTAACACAACTCATTAACTTACCAACACGATCAACTAAAGCCTCTTCCAATGTACTTGACTTAGTTCTCACAAACAAACCTAATATATTTTCAGGCATAACTCATGAGGAACGCATCTCTGACCACGATGTTATCACTGGGTACATTATATTTCGCCCTAGTAAAAAGGTAACTACTAAAAAGAAAATAAGATGTTACCGCAAAGCCAATTTTGATGCAATTAATGCAGAATTATTAAAGTTTTCTGATAAATTTATGAATGATTTCTGCTCTCGCTCTATAGAGCAGAACTGGATCCTTTTTAAAACTGCCCTCAATGATCTCATCGACCAGTTCATTCCCATGTTAACCATTACCTGTGATAGCAGTTCTCCTTGGTTTACCAACCGTCTTCGGCGGCTGAACAACAAAAAGAAAAATAACTACACAGACAGGCAAAACTGAATGGTCTTGTGAGTTCACATGACAAATACAGAGCATGTGAAAAGGATTATAAGGCACTATTAAAATCTACTCGGCGCAACGTTTTTTCTCATGACTTGTCTTCCATGCTGAAAACTAATATTCGCCGTTTTTGGCGTGTGGTTAACCCAGTAATTCGACCTGACATCACTCTTACAGATTCTGTTGCTGTTCCCATCCCTGATTCAGAGTGCGCTCAACTTCTTAACGATGCGTTTGTAACTGTGTTCACAGATGAAGACATTACTTCCTTGTAGAGCACTGCACGGGCCTCAATCTGAGGCCCAAGCCCGGCCCGGGCCCGAGACCTGAAGCCCGAGCCCGGCCCAGGCCCACGGCTTCAAGCCCGGGCCCGGCCCAGGCCCGCTAAATTATCGCTGTAGTGAGCCCGGCCCGGCCCGTGAGTCCCGGAGTGAAGCCCAGCCCGGGCCCGGCCCGACCCGTTTCCCAGTAACGCTTGAGGTACACTGCTCACTCTGAGCAAGTAGACTGCTACTAGACCGATAAGAAACTGGCCGACAAAGGTTCTGAAACCACAGTTTGGCTTGCAGAAAGTTGGTTCTTTTTAACCCAGAAGGAAGTGATTAAGAGTAATGCTCGCCAGGCCCATCTTTAGGAGAGTGATCTTGTGTAGGTGCGCAAAGATAAACTCGGAAGTTCCGAGAGCCAAATAAAAAGGGCTGCGTAGGCGCGTAATAGAGTACTTTTGCATTCCCCCATGATTTTAATCAGTTATATTTTGCCGCTCGGAAGTATGAACATTAAAGCTGCCTAGCAAGTAGTGGGATGACATTTTTTTAGCGAACGCGATCTCACAGGTTGAACTCATAGCCGAACTGGTCGCCTTTCAGCAGAAACGAAAAGCTAAAAGCTTGAGTATTTCACGGTGTATGTTTTGAAGGCTATAAGCGTCCTAAACTAATATGTTCTTAAGAATGAATTTCTAATAGTGTATATATGTTCTGGGATAACGAACGATCAATGGCCAATTAAGACCGGTTGAATTTTACTCTTACTGGTGGAGCAGAAGACAATGCGCGAGCCACGTGATAACTTACAGGGCAAAACACTTGCCATGACAACCAGGCTGAAGAAGGGAGGAGAGATAGATGTGCTTATGAGATGAGATTTACAAACTCTTGCGAGCTTTTGCGGCTATTTCACTCACGAGACGTTCCGGTCAGCTGATCAAAAAAAAAACGCGCTTTAGTTTGTGCTTTTTCTCAAATGAGCAAAAGATACATATAAAATAAAAGCTATGTTTTTGAGGCTTAAGGGCCCAAGGGGAGTCATGCTGTGAGTGAGCGGAGGGCTCCGGATCACTTCGACCACCTGGGTTTCTTCAACTAGCAATGATACTATACAAAGTACATGGCTGCCATGCTTACCGCTTAAATAGAAATGCGGCCGCCAGGGCTAGGAGCAAACCCTGGTTCTCCGGCTCAATAATGAAGCGCTTTGACCACTAAGCCACCGTGCCGTGGAAATAAGTAAATCATTGAATAATGCTTACTTTTTTCCTCAGCGCGTACTACAACCCATAGCTCATCCAAGTCGCTGCTCCTAGTCCTATGCCGCAGTTGTGTACTTCAGTCTGCAATAATGAATGAATAGTCGGACACCAGCCGCTTCTGTACGGACCCAAGCGCGACTCGAGTCCACAGCTTTAAGCCCGGCCCGGGCCCGCAACTTCAGGCCCGGGCCCGGCCCAGGCCCGGCAAAACAAATCACGTCCCGGCCCGGCCCGCGGGCCGGGCCGGGCCCGGGCTTTCGGGCTGGCCCGAGCCCGTGCAGTGCACTACTTCCTTGCCTACATTAAGCGCATTAGTGGGACTAACTATGAACGAGATAGTCATCAGTGAGCCTGGTGTTTTATCTCTACTAAACAATCTCAAAACATCTGCTAGCGCTGATCATATGGGCTTCAATAATAAAATTTTAAGGAATACACATAGCATTTGTTCCATGTTAACCGCATTATTTTCCCAGTCGCTATCAACTGGCACCACTCCTAACGACTGGCGCATTAAGATAATACCCATTTTCAAATCAGGTGATCGTGCTTCTCCGCTTAACTATCGTCCCATCTCCTTAACAAGTACAGTTTGTAAATTACTCGAGCATATTATACATACTCAGGTCATCAACTACCTTGAAGATCATAACATTATCTTCGATCATCAGCACGGTTTTCGCAAGGGCTACTCATGCGACACCCAACTTGCTGGTTTTATTAACGATATTCATGCACTGATTGACGCTGGTTTTCAAGTTGATACAATATTTTTAGATTTTTCTAAAGCATTTGATCGCGTTCCACACCAAAGGTTGTTGCTTAAACTTTCCCAACTGAACATTCACCCTAATATTATTGCATGGATAGCAGATTTTCTCTCATCTAGAATTCAGTTCACATCAGTTAACAACTCTAACTCATGTTACGCTAATGTTACGTCTGGAGTTCCACAAAGTAGTGTACTGGGACCTTTACTTTTCCTCATCTATATTAATGACTTACCCAATTGTGTGACGTCCAGAATCAGACTATTTGCTGACGATTGTGTGCTTTATCGATGTATAACCTGTAACACTGACAGCCAGCCACTGCAGTCTGATCTTGAAGCGATAAGCACATGGTGTTCTAATTGGTTAATGCCGTTAAATCTTTCCAAAACTAAGCTCATGTCTTTCACCAACAAGCCACGTATTCAATCCGACTTATCATGAAATCATCATATTAATCTCACTCTTGCCTCCGCTAACCGTACTTTCGGACTTCTCAAACATAATTTAATAGAGGCCGCGACACATGTAAAAAATCTAGCGTACACCACATTAATCCGTCCGAAACTCGAATACGCGTCTGCCATTTCGGATCCTCATCAGAATTATATCATCAGTAACATCGAAGCCCTGCAAAACCGTGCTGCGCGATTCATCTTTTCTGATTATTCATGTTACACCAGCGTCACCTCATTGAAGACTAAAGCCGAGTTAGATAACTTAGCACTGCGCCGAAAAATTTCCCGTCTATCACTCTTCCACAAGCTTTATCACCATCCTTCCCTTCATGATGAATTCTTTCAGCCACCGCCAGTTATCTTTCCACGTCGCGATCATCCTTACAAAGTAAAACGCATTAACTGCCAGTCATTCCATTATGCCTATTCTTTTTTACCACGCACAATAACCGAATGGAATGCTTTGCCATCAGAAATTGCCACAGAATCTGATCTAAATAAATTCCAACATCTTATGCACTCATGTTTCAACAATTAAAAAGGTATTTTTTTCAGCGTTCTTTCTTCCGCCTTGTCCTCTTTTTATTTTATATTTTTTGTTTTGTACCTCAGCGCACTTTTTCCACTGTCATCTTTTTTTTTCTTTTTCTAGCGGTGCTGTTATTTACTCTCAAATTTTGCTGTTATGTGCATTGTTGCGACCCTTTCTCTGAATACCTATTTATGATTAATATTTTATGATTCCTATTTTATTTTAGTGCAATATTTTTAACCTTATAACAATGCTTTGTACTGACTCCCCCCCCCCCATGTAATACCCTCAAATGAGGGCCTTTGGGGGTATTTTGAATAAATAAATAAATAAATAAAGCTAACACAGATACTTGGACGGCTCTCAAACTTCGCACCGCTTGGACATGCTTGCTTCAATAAACTGTTGCAAGTTTGCGCTCGTCCTGTCTGCTTCTTTCCTGCGTCCTGTCACTTGTGCGGTTTTTGTTTTGAAAATTCAGCAGTTATAAAGTGGATTTGAAAATTCCTTGAGGGGTGATGATTCTGCGTGTCCTTTTTCACATGCATATTGTAGCGTACTTGTTGACGAAGGGGGCTTTAATAACAAGTGCGAAGACAGACAAGGCCACGCAAGCTGGGGCAGCAAAGGCGACAGATTCCACACGGCGCGAGCCCTACTTCGTCGTCGTCAGCAGCTATGCGCCACATGGCAATGCTAGGTGGCATTATTCCCCCCTTATGAAAAAGAAGAGCGCTGTCGACGTAACAAAAAATAAGCGAAAAACGAGCAAAGTTCCGCAACTGAAGCGTTCCAAGACATCAACACGTCTGCGTCACCGCGTATAGTACGGTTTAAGCCGTACAACGTGCACAATGTCAGAGCTGGGCTGTCGGCGTCGGGGTTGCGCAACACCGTCCGGAACCACTTCATAGTTTGTCACTCACACGCAGGATAACTCTCTAAGGGCCAAAATAGCGGCAGAGAAGTTTCTCGCACAAGCCTTGGCGACGGAGAGGAGTCCATACCCAGACTTGGTCACCGGGTTTGTAGTCAACCTGTCTGTGGCGAAGGTTGTAACGGCGCGCATCGGTGCTCTGCTGTTGCCCGATGTAGACGCGGGCCAGTTGACGGGCTTCTTCAGCGCGTTGGGCAAATTGTTGAGCGTCTGGGTCGAGTTGGTTATCCTCTGGGCACGGGAGTATGGCATCAAGCATGCTCTGAACTTCACGTCCGTACACATGGCGGAACGGTGTAAAGCGCGTAGTTTCCTGCAGGGCGGTGTTATAGGCGAAGGTGACATACGGCAGGACCTCATCCCAAGTTTTGTGTTGGACATCTACGTACATGGACAACATGTCCGAAAGGGTCCTGTTCAATCGTTCGGTCAAGCCATTGCTCTGCGGGTGGTAGGCCGTGGTCTTGCGGTGCGTTGTGCGGCTCAGCCGAAAGATGTGGTCGATTAGCTGCGCTGTAAACGCCGTCCCTCTGTCTGTAATTACGTGCGATGGGGCGCCGTGTCGCAAGACGATGTTGTGCATGATAAACTCCTCGACTTCGGAAGCTGTGTCACGAGGGATCGCCTTGGTCTCGGCGTAGCGAGTCAAATAGTCGGTAGCAACTATGATCCACTTATTGCCGGCCTGCGACAAAGGGAAAGGGCCGAGGAGGTCCATGCCAATCTGGTCGAACGGAGCGCGAGGGGCTGTAACGGGCTTGAGAAAACCCGCCGGCTTAAGTGGTGGCGTTTTCCGGCGCTGGCATTCTCGGCAGCTTTTAACGTAGCGTTTGACATCAGCAGAAAGTCCAGGCCAGTAGTACATGTTCCGCACTCTGGCGAGCGTACGTGAAAAGCCCAAGTGGCCAGATGTGGGCTCATCGTGGCAGGCGAAAAGAACGTCAGCTCGGAGATCGGCTGGAATGACCAGAAGGTAAGGCCTATCGTTGCCTCTCGAGTTCTTCTTGTACAAGAGGCCTTGCCGCAAACAGAAGAAGCCAAGACGTCGAGAGAAGTGGCGAGGTATAGCCGTATCGCTACCTTCAAGGGTGTCAATGAGAGGGCGAAGTTCCGAGTCCGCCCTCTGCCCGGTCAGTAGGTCGGAGGCGGTGAGCGTACGAAGGAAGCCGCTGTCGTCATCGGGCGCTGCGTCGCCAGGATCAACTCGTGCACGCGACAGTGTGTCGGCGTCTTCGTGTCTGTGGCCGGACTTGTAGACAATAGTGATGTCAAATTCCTGGAGCCGTAAGCTCCAGCGTGCCAGGCGTCCAGATGGGTCTCGCAAATTTACCAGCCAGCATAGGCAGTGGTGATCGGCTACGACTTTGAATGGGCGGCCGTATAGATAAGGGCGAAACTTCATGGTGGCCCACACGACCGCAAGACATTCTTTTTCAGACATGGAGTGATTGCTCTCGGCGCGGGAGAGAGTACGGCTAGCGTAGGCGATAACCCTTCCAAGGCCCTCTTGGTGTTGAACAAGGACAGCGCCAAGACCGATGTTACTGGCGTCGGTGTGGACCTCGGTATCGGCATCTTCGTCGAAGTGCGCAAGAACGGGAGGTGTTTGAAGGCGCTGGCGGCGCGTAGAGAAAGCGGTCTGTTGCTCAGTGGTCCAGACAAAGCAGGTGGTATTCCTTGTGAGACGCGTCAACGGCTCGGCAATCGTGGAAAAGTCCGCAATAAAGCGCCGATAGTACGCACAGAGACCCAGGAAGCGCTGGAAAGCTTTCTTGTCGGTTGGAACGGGAAAGCGCGCGACGGCGGCAGTCTTTTCGGCATCCGGCCGCACTCCCTCAGCGCTCAGTACGTGACCCAGAAATTTGAGCGCTTCGTAACCGAAATGACACTTCTGGGGCTTCAGAGTAAGGTCAGCCGAGCGGAGAGCGTCGAGAACAGCCCGCAGGCGCTGGAGATGTTGATCAAACGTCTCCGAAAAAACGACGACGTCGTCCAAGTAGACAAGACAGCTTTGCCACTTGAGGCCTGTGAGGACGGTGTCCATGATCCTTTGAAACGTAGCCGGGGCGGAGCACAAACCGAAAGGAAGCACTTTGAATTCATAGAGGCCATCTGGAGTCACAAAAGCGGTTTTTTCGCGGTCCCGTTCATCTACTTCAATTTGCCAATAGCCGCTCTTCAAGTCAATAGATGAGAAGTACTTAGCGCGCCGTAATCTATCCAGCGAATCGTCAATGCGCGGAAACGGGTAGACGTCCTTTTTGGTCACACTGTTCAGTTTGCGATAGTCGACACAAAACCGGAGAGTGCCGTCTTTCTTCCTAACGAGGACGACAGGCGAAGACCACGGGCTTTGGGAAGGTTGAACAACGCCATCATCAAGCATTTCCTGAACCTGGGTTTGAATAACTGCCCGTTCTTTAGCAAAAACACGGTAAGGCTACTGTCGTATAGGGCGAGCGTCGTCATAGGTGATGATGCGGTGCTGCGTGATGGGTGTTTGACGAACCTTTGAGGAAGAAGCGAAGCATAGCTTGTATTCCTTCAGCAGCTGCCCCAAAGCCAGTCGTTGTTCCCGAGGCACGTGGCAGTTTATGTCGACGGTTTCATGGGAGGGCTCGTTAGTGCCGGCTGCCGCGGACGCAAAACAAACACGAGTATCGATAACAGGTTCTGCAGAAGCAATAGCAGTTCCTGCAAAAAGGTGTCGGTATTCATTAGAAAAATTTGTGACCAGGACCGCAGACCGGCCACCACGAAGCGTCAGTAGACTGCGAGCGGCACAGATGCCTTGAGTAAGCAGGAGTGAACAGTTAGCCTCGGCGACTGCTTCTGCGTCATGCAAGTCGTTGCAGGTGACTTCAACCAAAACACTGCTCCGTGGCGGCAACGTGACACTGTCAGCAGAAACACGAAGGGCGGCACTGCGGTGGCAAGAGTCGGCGAGGTGGGTGGCTTGACTGGTCGAAAAGGTGATGATTCGTTGGCGGAGGTCAATAACAGCCCCATACTCCCGCAGAAAGTCAATGCCGATAATGAGATCGCGGGAGCAGTTGCACAGAACTACACAACTGATGACAAACGTAGATCCGTGAATCTGAACGCGAGCCGTGCACTGCCCTTTGGGGTAACGAGATGACCACCGGCTGTACGAAGATGCACCACAGAACATGGAGTAAGCACTTTTTTCAGAAGAGTCGCCAATTTATCACTCATAATTGAATAGTCGGCCCCGGTGTCCACTAATGCACTGACTCTGTGACCGTCGAGAAGAACAGGTATGTCCAAAGAAACGGGGCTGTCTAGGTCGGATGACTGTGCCATCTGTTCACGGTCGGAGCGTAGCGGCGGCGACGGGAGGTCTTCAGCGCAGCGACTCCCAGCGACCTCGCCCCCGAAGGTCGCTGGTCTCAGTTTTCCCGGCGAGGGCTGGGCGAGCGACCCTGTGCTGCTCGCGAGGAGCTGTGGGGGTTCGGGGAAGAGCGCCTCGGAGACGATGAGCGCGGCTGATGCGGCGCGCGGGCTGAAATTCGCTGTTCCGCTAGGAAGTCTTCAATGGCAGGGGGCCGATGGCCAAACCGGGGTCTGGGCGAATCGGCTGGAAAGCCCTGCAGACCGATGCGCCGATAAGAGCAATGACGGTAGAGATGTCCTGGTTCTCCGCAGTGAAAGCGGAGTGGCGGGTTATCAGGTGTGCGCCAGACATCGGCCTTCCGCAAGGGCGCTCGGCGATCGTCGAAATACTGCACTGGTGGCACTGAGGACCGCTGCTCAGGAGGCGTTACCGGAAACGGTGGTGGCGAAACCGCAGCCGGGCGCCTCGCAATTTCAGCATAGGTGGGGCGGTGGCAGTCTCCTGGTAGAGGAGGTGTTTCGACAGCAGGAGCCCTGAACGCCTGTTGCACCTCCTCGCGAACAAGAGCAGAAATCGAACCTAGCGCTGGCTGCGAAGGGCTGCAAAATTTCAGGACCTCTTCACGCACGATGGTGCGAATAAGTTCGCGCAGATCGTCAGGGTGGCTCCCGGAGGTAGCAAACGATGCGGTGACAGCAGCAGCATGCACGGGCCGGTCGTCGGTCGCAGAACGTTGTTGCAGCACCTTTTCCATAGTTGTGGCTTCTGTAAGGAATGCAGCAACGGTCGATGGTGGGCTGCGCGCGAGGCCTGCGAAAAGCTGCTCTTTGACGCCACGCATCAAATGTTGGAGTTTCTTTTCTTCCGGCATGGCCGGGTCAGCTCTTCTGAAGAGGCGCGTCATGTCCTCGACGTACATCTGGACACTTTCGTCCGGCAGCTGGATGCGAGATTTTAGTGCACGCTCAGCTCAGTCACGACGATCCACGCTTGTGTAGGCCTCCAGCATCCGACGACGGAACTCATACCACGAGATTAAAACGTCCTCTCGGTTTTCAAACCAGGTGCGAGCACCATCCTCGAGGCTGAAGTAAACGTTCCGGAGCTTGGCTGCGTCGTCCCATTGGTTAAACGCAGCTACGCGCTCAAAATGAAGGCGGCAGTCCTCCACATCCTCAAAAAGTTCCCCACGGAACGTCTTGGGAATCTGCGGAGTCTGCAAGGTGTAGTGGGATGGCGCGGCAGCGGCAGTTTGCAGAGGAGGAGGAGCGGCTGTCTCCATGGCGCCGCTCTCTACTAGTCCTACCTCCGAAGGCAGTCCCTGGATCCTCCGACTGAAGCGATGTACCGGGGTGTCAAGCGGTACAGGGCTGGCGCGACGGCTGCCTGGAGGAGTCTCTTGCATGGGCTCACGGGTACCCGGCACCTCCACCAGACTGTAACGCACTTGTTGACGAAGGTGGCTTTAATAACAAGTGCGAATACAGACAAGGCCACGCAAGCTGGGGCAGCAAAGGCGACAGATTCCACACGGCGCGAGTCCTACTTCGTCGTCGTCAGCAGCTATGCGCCACTTGGCAATGCTAGGTGGCAATATTAGGAAGGAAGGGATAGAAGCGAACAAATGTGGATTTCCTCAGCACCTTTTGAAACTTGCTGGAGTCATCATCATCAACATCAGCCTGACTACACCCACTGCAGGGCAAAGGCCTCTCCCATGTCTCTCCAATTAACCCTGTCCTTTGCTAGTTGCCGCCACTGTATCCCCGCAAACTTCTTAATCTCATCCGCCCACCTAACTTTCTGCCGTCCCCTGCTACGTTTGCTTTCTCTTTGAATCCACTCCGTTACCCTTAAGGACCAGCGGTTATCTTGCCTTCGCATTACATGCCCTGCCCAAGCCCACTTGTTCCTCTTGATTTCAACTAGGATGTCATTAACCCGCGTTTGTTCCCTCACCCACTCCGCCCTCTTCCGATCTCTTAACGTTACACCTATCATTTTCCTTTCCATAGCTCGCTGCGTTGTTCTTAACTTAAGCTGAACCCTCTTTGTTAGCCTCCACGTTTCTGCCCCATAGGTTAGTACCGGTAGGATACAGCTGTTATATACTTTTCTCTTCATGGATAATGGTAAACTACCATTCATGACCTGAGAGAACCTGCCATACGCGCTCCACCCCATTCTTATTCTTCTAGTTATTTCCCTCTCATGATCCGGATCTGCGGTCACTACCTTCCCTAAGTAGACATATTCTCTTACTACTTCTAGCACCTCGCTACCAATTGCGAACTGCTGTTCCCTTGCAAGGCTATTGAACATTACTTTGGTTTTCTGCATGTTAATTCTTAGCCCCACCGTTCTACTCTGCCTGTCTAGCTGATTGATCATGCTTTGCAGTTCTTGTCCTGAGTGGCTTAGCAAGGCAATGTCATCAGTGAATCGCAAATTACTCAGGTATTCTCCATTAACTCTTATCCCCAACTCTTCCCATTCCAGTCCTCGGAATACCTCCTGTAAGCAGGCAGTGAAGAGCATTGGCGAGATCGTGTCTCCCTGCCTGACACCTTTCCGTATTGGAATTTTATTGCTGACTTTATGGAGAACTATAGTAGCTGTGCAATCGTTATAAATATCTTCCAATATTTTCACATAGCACTCTTCCACACCCTGATTCCGCAATGCCTGCATTACAGCTGAGGTTTCCACTGAGTCGAATGCTTTCTCGTAATCAATGAAGGCTATATATAGGGGTTGGTTATATTCTGCGCATTTCTCTATCACCTGATTGATAGTGTGAATGTGGTCTATTGTCGAGTATCCTTTACGAAAGCCTGCCTGATCATTTGGTTGACTAAAGTCCAAGGTTGTCCTGATTCTATTAGCGATTACCTTAGTAAATACCTTGTAGGCAACGGACAATAAGCTGATCGGTCTGTAATTCTTCAATCAGATCTGTGACGCAGCGGAGGGTGCTAAGAATCTCTGGCTCCGGACACGCAGTCATTGGAAACTGAACCTGGCAACGTTTAACGCAAGAACCTGTGGGGATTCATGTTGCCCCTCGCCCGCCGGATGCACCCTTCTCTCTCTCGCGGCCTACCACGGCTCTTCCTCTGGCGGCCCCCGACATGGAGCGGAGGGGAGGCGCCCGCGACTACGCGTCGTCACGTGGGCAGCCCTCCTTACCCAGCACTCTCGGTTTCGGCGGCCGCGCGGGCCGCGCGCACGGGACAGTCTGACGGAGAGTTGACAGCGAGCCTTGAGAGAGAGCGGACGCGAGACCAGCGGCGGCCCAGGTGACCTGAACTGCTCTGTGCCTGTCTCCTGTGCCTGTGTCCTGTGCCTGTTGCCTGCCGCGGCTGTCTGCGCGCGACCGAGGAAAACTATTGGGAGATCCCAATTAAAGCTCTTGCTTGCGGGCTTATTCCTCGGAGGTGTTGTTCTTCGCGGCCACAGGTGTGGTCGAGCTAGCGGAGTGGCGTTGGCCCTGAGTTCAGGGTCCGAACCGTGCCAGTAACCCCACATTTTGGCGCCCAACGTGGGGCCCCTCTGGAGTTCCAGGTGGGGTGCTAGCTCACGAAGAACAGCATGACCAGCCCGCGCTACGGGCTGCCGGACCTAATGATGTTGGCTGATGTATGCGGCGAAGCACGGGAGATCTCGAGCATCGTTTCCGTGGCCACATCTAAACAGACCGCGGATGCGGTAGCGCAAGGTCCGTGTGGCGCTATGCATGAAGCCGCAGGCGCGGCTGGCGTCCGAAATATTGCGCCAGGAGTTCCTGGTGAATACTCCGAGCTGGAGCAGCCAGATGGCTGTGGCTACAGGAGTTCCGTTCTGCTGAACGTGTCCCCAGGCGCTCCCGCAGATGTGGGTCGCGCAGCTGGTTACGCGGCGGGAGATCCCGGCCAGCAAGGAAAGTCCAAGCCAGGTGGCAATGGCTTCCAAACGCTCCGCTACGTCTCAGGCGCGTCCGCAGATGCGGTTCGCCAACCGAGTTTCCACCCAGGAGATCCTGGACTGCTCGTAGAGCCATTGCCAGTTGGCGCCGGCTACTCGCTCCTTTCAACTCCTGCGCACGCATTCAGACCAGGTGGTCTAACTGCGTCAACGCCCGCAGATGCGGGCCGCGCTCCCCGCCAGATGGCAGAGGGTGACGCAGCGCAACTTGGTCCGGGAGGTCCCGAGCACCACTACAAGCCACCGCCAGTTGGCGAAGGCAACAAAAGCTGGCCAGTTGGCCCCGCTCTAACTACGCCCGCAAATGTGGGACGCGCACCCAGCCAGGTGGCTGAAGAGCGCGCAGTGTGTCCGGCAGAGGGAGAGAACATCGCAAACGTCCTCGCAAACGCTTTGCAGCAGATGTTGCAATTAGCGCGCTCGCCCGGCCCTCGGATCGGAGTGCCGATACCGAATTACAGTGGCTACAGCGACAAGCAAAGTGCGAATGACTTTCTGCTGGCCCTGCGCCGGTACGAGCTAGCGAGTGACCTGAGCGAGAGCGAGATTCTGAGACGAGTTCTCCCCGTCGCACTCGTTGATCAAGCCGCCCGGTGGTACCAGATGGTTGGCCACACAGCAGGCAACATGGCTGATTTTCGACGCTTGTTCAGGGAGGAGTTCCTTCCATACGATTACAAGCTGCGTATGCGACGAGAGCTTGAACTGCGGACACAGGCCCCGGATGAATCGCTTGTCGAGTTCGTACGAGCGATGCAAGAGCTGTATGAATATGCAGACCCAGGAGCTCCGAGTTCGGAGCGAGTGGAACGTGTCATCCGGCAGAGCCATCCGACATTTTCCCTCTACTTGAGGGGCTGCAGATGCAGCGATTTGAACGAGCTTGCCATTGAAGCGCGCCGAGTCCAGGCTCAAATTTCAGCGGCCCGTAAATACCGGCCCCCACCGCCGGCTGAGGAGTGCCTCGAGCCAAGGTGTGCCTGGAGCGGCGTTGCAGCGATAAGGGGTGAGATCACTCCCATGGCAGGTGCGTTCACGAACGAGCGGATGCCGTTCGAAATATCGGATCGTGCTCTGGATCCTTACAGGTACGGGCTGCGGAGTGCTGATACACAACCCCCAGAGATCTGCGGGGTACCGCCACAAAAGCCCACGCCTGCTCAGAAAGCACCCACGGAGGTCCGTGTACGGCTGGATGGCCGAGGTGCCACTGAGACCCCCCGAGCGTCGCAGCGAGAAGCATGGAGATCTGTGCGCTGCTTTAATTGTGGCCAGAGTGGTCACATAGCCAGAAACTGCCCCTCGAGATCGGGAAACGAGGCAGGCCGCCGGTAGCAGCACCGGCGGAGGCTACCAACGCTCGGGAGCCCATCCCCGTCACGTCCGCGTTCAAAGTTGGAGAACCAACTAACACGCCTGCGCCTTTCATGGACCTCGCAGTTGCGGGGAGAACCTTTAAGGCGTTGCTGGACACGGGGGCAAGCATCTCGCTAATAGGAGACGAGGTCGTTTCCCAGCTCCGGCGGAGATCCGTTCGGTTGCGACAGCGAAGGACGCCACTCCAGCTAGCTAGCGGAGAAGTGCGGTCCTGTGGTGACGTTCGCCTCGCAGTGCGCTGGGATCAGCGTGTGCGCAGAATGCGTTTCGTTCACCTGCCTGGTCTCACAGTGCCAGTTATTCTAGGCCGAGAGTTCTTGGCGAAAACTGGACTGGTTGTAGACATCGCCCGTGGCGGATATCGGGAGAACCCGTGCGCCCCACTGAGGCCCTTTGTCGACCCGCCGACTGCAACGAGATCGTTGTCAGAACGCACGGCCGACACGCCCGCGGAGGAGCGAAATACCTCCCACGAGCAAAGCCCGCACCGCCAAATGCCGGGATCGGCAGCAGCGGCCCGCTTCAATGCGCCCTCTCCGAGGTCGGAGAAGGGAAAGCAGGCTGTACCGACAGATGTCGGCGAGCTAAGAGACAGCGGGTTTCCCCGCCCAATGCCGAGATCGGCAGCGGCGGCATGTCAGCACAGGTTTCCTCCGAGATCGGGGGAGAAAATGCACAACTTACTGGCAGATGCCGGTGCGCTGACACAGCTCGAACGTGACCGCCTCTTGTCGTTGTTGGATGACTTTGACGAGATATTCACGGACCAGCCGGGATGCACTAGTTTGGTGCAGCACCGCATAGATACGAGTGACGCGCTGCCCTGGAAATGTAACCCAAGGCCCGTCAGTGCTGCCAGACGGCAAGCTATCGACGAGGCGCTCCAGGAGTTGCTCGATGCTGGTCTCATATGCCGCTCTTCCAGTCCCTGGGGGTTCCCAGTGGTTCTTGTGCCGAAGAAAGATCGCACGTGGCGCTTGTGCGTTGACTATCGGCGGCTGAATGCGGTCACAAAGAAAGATGCGTACCCCTTCCCGAGAATAGACGAGATCGTCTCAAATCTCGGCGGCGCTAAGTTCTTCTCGATTCTTGACGCAAGTAAGGGGTACCTGCAGGTCGAAATGCGGCCGGGCGATGAGTGCAAAACGGCCTTCACGTGTCACAGAGGTCTGTTTCACTTCACGAGAATGCCTTTCGGTTTGTCCGGAGCTCCGAGCACATTCCAAAGGCTGATGGACCGTGTACTCGGAGACGCCAGATGGCATCACGCTCTCGCATACCTGGACGATGTGATCGTCTACTCTCAAACTTTCGAGGAGCACCTCGATCACCTGAGAGATGTCCTGGGAAATCTCAGGGCGGCTGGCATCACGCTCAATCCCGCAAAGGTGCAAATCTGCCAGGCTCAGGTGAGCTTGCTTGGATATCGAGTAAAACGGGGACAGGTGTCTCCTGATCCAGAGAAGCTTCGGGGGATCCTGGAGTTTCCTGCGCCTAAAGATGTGAGCGGTGTTCGCCGTTACCTTGGCATGGTGGGATACTATCGCCATTTCATTCCTAACTGTGTGCGACTGCAAGCGCCCTTGGCAAGATTGCTAAGAAAGTCTTCTCCGTGGATATGGGGAGACGAGCAGGAAAAGAGCTTTCATCAGCTCTCGCACGCTATCGCTGAGACGGAAGTGGACGTGGAAGAGCCCCAATGGTGAGACTAAAAATGAAATAGACTTCATACTGTGTGCACACCCTGGCATCGTAGAGGATGTGGATGTCCTCGGTAAGGTCCGTTGCAGCGACCACAGAATGGTAAGGTCTCGTATTGCTGGAGTACCCCAAGGCTAAAAAGATGAAGGCCCCTGATGCAGGACACAACTTAAAGAATGAATATGCTTCTCCTGCTCGCAACATCCTCCTTGAAAGAGTAAGTGTCCCAGACTCGAGTGCCAAAGCATGGAGTGCTTCCTGTGACAGCTACCACCTATTCCCTCTCCTCAAAACCTCTCCCTCCTCACCGTGCCAAGCTCGAGTGCCCGAGTGTTCCTCTCATTTTCCTTCACAATCAGCCCTGCCACCACTTTCTCCTAAAACGTTTCTCTAACAACTACATCTGTAAAAGAACCTCCACTAGAAGCATAAAAACTAGTTTTCAAATGAGATTCCAGAGGACAGCTTTGAAAAAATGCCAGTAATACCACGGCCGCTTGATGCAAAGCGCAAAGCGAGGTGCGGCCAGCCACGTCGCGCCGCCGACAATGCGTGAGCATGTCCTGGCGGAGTTTACAGTCGCGGCCGCTGTTTTCGGTGGGGGCGCCACTGTTCGGGGACAGGCCGCCCGGTTTCCCGGGAGTGGACTCCCGAAGCGCTCCTTGCTTCGTCATGTTCGAGCGCGTTTGCCTCGTGTAAAACCGCGTTTGCCTTCCATATTCAATGCAAAATAAAAACCACTACTACTACTACCCACGTTCCTCATGTCTGCAGTGCTTTCTTTGGATTTTCTGCTGTGCGCGTGAGTGAGCACGTTTGCCTCGCGTCTGCGGTGCTGGATTTGGACTTTTCGTGTGCGCGTGAATGAATGTTTGCCTCGTGTCTGCCATGCACGCTTTGGGCTTTTGGTGCATGCGTGTGTGGAGGTCAGGGACGTGTATGGGGCACGATACCGCTCATCTGCTGTGTGCCACTGTCCGTCACAAACTCCAGAAAACAGCCAACTGTGAGAAATCACGGGTTTCCCTCCGAACTACAGCGTCGAGAAGCGTGGCTGAAAATATCGCTCGCCAAGGACTGTCAGGGAAAGGACGCAAGTGGGTGCCAAGCGACAGGTCTCTGGTATGTTCTTTGCATTTTACAGATTGGCTACAAAAAGTAAGGTCAAGGAAGGTTCTTCGTCTGTGAATGGTTCCTTCCTTTCTTGTATGACCATGCAATAAATGTGTCAAGTACTTTGTGGTTTTCTCGGCTGCAGGTGGGCTTATGAAGTTCGACAACTTCAGCTATAATGATCGTTTTTTTTATTTTTTATAAATTGCAATAACTTGTGTATTTAAGAGCCAATATTCGACGTGACACGAAGCGAAATTTACAGCGTGTGACCAGCTGTGCGTGTCCGTCTCATTCACCGTCTACATGGGGTAGCGAGAAGTGAATAAAATTCAGGGAGCACATTAACCGCCTCTAACCGCCTCTGTCGCTGCCCTCTGCTTGGCAACTGTTGAAGATTGTTTGGCGACTCTTGAACGCTTCCGTACGGCATCGCGAGTAGAGATGTGAAGGCCTGAAAAAAACACTGCAATTTTGGAAAAAAACGGATTTTTTCGTGTTTTTTTTTTCAGATGAGAAAAAATGAAAAAAACATCGAAAATTTCACAATGCAATTTCTAGGTTTCATGATTGCTTGCTTTTAGTTTAGATTTTTGTTTTTGCTTTAAAAACCATTACAGCGCGCATCGTTGAACGATTAGAGAAGTCGTCATCGCCGGTGCCAGGTAGTGCTTTTAAAACCTTCGTGCTGCGAGTACGCGGTTTGAAGGTGTCGTGTCCGGTCGCTGTGTTGAATGCAGCGAAAGACGCACACGGTACTTTAAGACTTCGTTTATTTAAAGCCGATGAGGGTGCGACCAGCGTCGACCGAGGCAGGAGCCGAACTGGCCGCCCGAAGAAAGGAGGGAGCGGAGAAGCGTCCACGGGAGGGAGTGGCTTCCCAAAACAGGAGGAGGATGCGGGGGCGCACCATGGGGGGGCATCTGGCGACAGCGTGCGACGAGGGGCAAGTGGTCGTTAGGAGGAGGATGCGAGTGGTCGTTAGGAGGAGGATGCGGGTGGTCGTTAGGAGGAGGATGCGAGTGGTCGTTAGGAGGAGGGTGCGGGGGCGCACACACACAAAAGCAATAAGGGGACACAACACTTCCTTCCCCCTTAGAAAGTTGCCTGGTATCGTGCAGGGGGTCGGCGCTCACGCGTGGAGGCGCGCTGGCTTTGTGCGCTCGGGGGAGAAACACTTGTAGGCTGGCTGTTGTTCGCTGTGTCTCCTAGGTCTGTCCTGGGCGAAGTCTCTTCTTCCGGGAAGAGGTGCCAGGCTATGTGGGAAGATGGTGCACGTGTTCTCTCCGCTGGCGGACAGCTCTCAGACGGCGTCGTAAATCTACGCAGCTGGTTGAGATGTCGGCGTGCTACTGTGCCATGTATGTTGACGAGCCAAGAGCGCAGGCCTATGCGTCTGACAATTGTAGCTTCCTCCCAGCGTGGCTTTTTCAGAAACTGTCGGGCGAGGACGCGCTGCCCCTCATTAAGCGTGCCGCAGCGCGGAATTGCTTTTTCTTCCCGGAACGTCTCTGCCTTTGGCTCGGGGAGGATGGCTGTGAGCTGGGTTCGCATTTCACGCTCGAACATCATTTTCGAGGGGGTCTCGCCTGTTGTGCTCTGAACCGTCTGTGCTGCTTGAAGAGAAAGCGCGCAAGGCGGCGCTGCAGCGAGCCTGTCTGATCTCTTTCAAGGGCGCGTTTTAGCTCGGCTACGTAGCGCTCGGCTTGTCCGTTTGTCGCTGGGTGGTAGGGGGCCGATGTAACTGATGAGATCCCGTTGTCGCGATAAAACTTGAGGATCTCCGCAGACACAAACGGTGTTCCGTTGTCCGACACTACCTTGCGCGGCAGGCCGAACGTTGCAAATAGTGATCGGAGGTTGTCAATGACTGCTGCCGAAGTCGTCTGTCCCATTTGCCTTATCTCAAGCCACTTTGTGTAGGCATCTACGACCACAAGGAAAGTGCAGCCCTCAATTGGTCCTGCAAAATCAATGTGCAGTGTGTGCCATGGTGTGTCTGGCTTTTCCCATTCTGGGACAGGAGCTTTCGGCGGGGCGCTCCGGCTGCTCTGGCAAGGCTTGCATTCTCGCACCACTGTTTCGATGTCGTTGTCAATGCCAGGCCACCACATGTAGCTTCTGGCACACTTTTTCATTGCAACGATGCCCCGATGTCCGGCGTGGATGAGAGACATAGCTTGTGCGCGTAGTTCTCTCGGCATCACAACTCGGGACCCAAATATGATGCAGCCGCGATGGGTGCTCAACTCTGTAGCTCGCCTGCGGTAAGCGTCGAAGTTGTCCCCTTTGAGTTTATGCACGTTGCCTTGTTGAACAGCTGTGTAAACTAGCCGGAGAGCTGCGCACTTCTGCGTAGATGCTGCAACTGTGCCTGCTGTAAGCGGAGGTTCTGGCAGTGCTTCGAACATCAGAACGTCTCCTGGTGGAAATGGTTCGTCAACAGTTGCGTCTAGTGGCAGACGGCTTAGCGCATCGGCGTTTTGATGTTTACTCCCATTGCGGTAGACCAGAGCGTAGTCGTACGCTGAGAGTTTGATGCACCAACGTGTCATTCGCGGAGACAAAGTTGGTGGCATAGGCCTTTGTGGTCCCAGAATGCCCAATAGCGGTCGGTGATCGGTTATAAAGGTCACCTTCCGGCCGGCAATGTACTGGTGAAAATGTGTCGCCGCGTAGACGATGGCTAGCCCTTCTTTGTCAAGTTGCGCGTAGTTGCGTTCTGCTTGCGACAACGTACGTGAGGCGAAGGCGATGGGAGCTTCCCTTCCTTGCTCGTCAGTTTGCGATAGAACCGCGCCGACTCCGTACGGTGATGCGTCGCAAGCCAAAAGCAGAGGCTTCCTTTCGTCGTAGTGGCGGAGGACTGTACATCTTCGAATCAGGTCTTTCAGGGCATCGAATGACTGCTGATGGCGTGGCGACCATGTCCATGTCACATCTTTCCGAAGGAGTTCGTATAAGTCGTTGGCCACGGTAGCTCTTTGTTCCAAGAACCGGTCGTAGAACGTCAAGAGTCCGAGAAAAGCCTGTAGCTCCTGCTTGTTTGTTGGAGCTCGTGCTTCTGTGATCGCTCGCACTTTGTCCTCGGTAGGGTGAATGCCTTCCGCATCAATTCGGTGTCCCAGAAATTGCACCTCTGGCACCGCAAAACAGCACTTCGATTTGCTTATGCACAAATTAGCGTTTGCTAGCCTTTCGAGAACGAGCTCTAGGCGCACTGCATGCTCTTCAGTGGAAGTGCCACTGATGATGACATCGTCAAGGTAGACACAAACTCCTGGGATGCCCTGAAGCACTGTCTCCATGAATTTTTGAAATATGGCCGGGGCTGCAGCTACGCCAAAAGGCAGTCGCTTGACTTTGTACAAGCCTTTCAGTGTGTTAATTGCCAATAATTCAGCAGTTGACTCGCTCACCTTCAGCTGCTGATACGCCTGGGTGAGGTCCAATGTGCTGAAGACTCTTGCGCCACGTAGTACACTGAATACTTCTTCAGGTGTCGGTAGCGGGTAAGAGGACGCTTTAGTCGCAAGATTGACGGTGCTCCGGTAGTCTCCGCAGAGGCGTATGGTTCCGTTCTTCTTGCGAACTACGACAAGTGGTGTGGCCCATTCTGAATGCTGCGTCGGCTCGATGACACCTTGCTGCTCCAGTTTGTCCAACTCTTTTTCAACTGAATCTCGGAGAGCAAACGGCACCGGCCTGGCCTTCAGAAATTTGGGTTGCGCGTTGTCCAACAACTCCAGTGTGACCGGGGGCCCTTCGTTTCCTGGAATCTGTTCCGAGAATACTCTTTCGTATTTCTCTTGCAGTTGCTCAACCATGTTCTGGCTCGGCGTCTGGTGTAGGCCGCATATCATCACGCCTAGTGGAGAAAACCAGTTTCTCCCTAGAAGGCTTGATCCTGTGCCCTTCACAACAAGCAGAGGTAGCGTATGGGTCTGGCCGTTGTAGTTAACCTGCACGTTGGCAGAGCCCAATAGTGGCAGATTCTGTCCTGACCACGTTCGAAGGTGCGTGTCGTCTTGTTGCAGGGCGGGTGCGTCAGATGGCCATGAAGTTCGGAACGTGTCCTCACTGATCAGAGTACAGGCTGCGCCGGAGTCCATCTCGAACTTAATCAGCTGGTGATGTACGCTTACTTCTGTAAAAATCTTCGGTCGCGTGCCGAGATTCATGGTGTTCAGGTCGTACAACACAGATGGTGTTGCTGATGTTGTTCCATGGAGATCAGATAGCGGCGTATTCTCTGAGGCGTTGACGCTGTGATTAGGCTGGGAAGGTGACTTTATCTTGGCAAGTCTCCGTTTCGTAATGCATGCTCTTTCGATATGCCCTCGCTTGTGGCAAAAATTACACGTGGCTGACTGGAATCGACATCCCTGGGGGTTGTGTTGGTCGTCACACCGCCAGCAGCGTTGTGCCTTTTTGACCGATTTTACAACAACAGAAGGCTTGCGCACCTGGTTGCTTGTCTGGTGTACCGGCTCGGTGTTCCGGCGAATCCCTCTCTGCTGGTGACCGGCGCTCTCCGCTCGAACGGCGATGTCGTAAGCTTTGCTGAATGTGAGGTCCTTCTCAGCGAACAGGCGCTGCTGCAGTGACTCGTCACTCAGTCCGCACACAAATCTGTCGCGTAACATCACGTCCAAGGGAAGCATGGTGGTGTTAGCAGAAGAAGCTGCGTCTCCCTCCTGCCCGGTAGCTGTTGTCGACAGCGTTCCAAAATTGCAGTCGGCAGCGAGCTTCTTGAGCGCGGCTACGTAGGCGCTCACAGTTTCTCCTCCCAGTTGATCTCGTCGTTGGAAGCGAGCCCGGCTGTAGACCTCGGATGGCCTTCGGTCGTAGTGCTTTTGCAGCGCTTTTACGATGTCGTCGTAAGACACTGCCGCTGGTGTGCTTGGCTGAATAAGGGCGCAGACAGTATCGTAGGTCTGCTCCCCGCACAGCGTCAGCAGGTTGGCCCTCTTCAAGGCTGGGTCTGTGATGTTGTTAGCTTCAAAGTAGAACTGAAGGCGTCCAACCCACGATGACCACGATGAGCCGTTGAACTCTGGTATCTGATTGTGAAACCCTCGCGTAGCCATGGCTTGTCAATAGCGTTGCGTAGCGCGGGTCGAATCCACTTTCTCGTCGCCACTGTCGTGTCCGGTCGCTGTGTTGAATGCAGCGAAAGACGCACACGGTACTTTAAGACTTCGTTTATTTAAAGCCGATGAGGGTGCGACCAGCGTCGACCGAGGCAGGAGCCGAACTGGCCGCCCGAAGAAAGGAGGGAGCGGAGAAGCGTCCACGGGAGGGAGTGGCTTCCCAAAACAGGAGGAGGATGCGGGGGCGCACCATGGGGGGGCATCTGGCGACAGCGTGCGACGAGGGGCAAGTGGTCGTTAGGAGGAGGATGCGAGTGGTCGTTAGGAGGAGGATGCGAGTGGTCGTTAGGAGGAGGATGCGGGTGGTCGTTAGGAGGAGGATGCGAGTGGTCGTTAGGAGGAGGGTGCGGGGGCGCACACACACAAAAGCAATAAGGGGACACAACAGAAGGCTAGGTCACATATAAGATCCAGGCTTGACTTCAAAACACACTAATACTTGAACTCGCGGCTGAAGTAGAACAAAATGGCTACAAATTCTACAGCCCGACACACACGGCATAAATAATATAGGCTGCTGTGCACGTAAGCGGTTCTGCTGCGCATAGTGCCGCAACAAGCGACAGTGCCTCTGAGTCAGATATGGAGTGACTAATAGATCAGTTTTCATGTTCCCTTTCTCGGTGCAATAGAACAAGAAGTTCGTTCGACAAATATGATATTTATATCTCCATATTCGCCTGAAGTGCAAATCATTTTTTATCTTCTCGGTGCAATAGAACAAGAACTGCAAGAAACTACAAGAAAACTACAAGAAAACGCCAGACCTCGCCTTACGAGGCACAAGTTAAAATGGCTTGTACCTACACCGCGCACCTCACACCAAACGCAATCTTTGAAATATATTACTCCCACATTACTCAATAGTTTAGAGTCGTCAAATTTCGATCCAGCATACGAACCTAAACATACCATCAGTCATTTCTGTCGGCAGAAATTATTATAGTTTTCTTAGATCTTGTAATGTGAGGCGTTTTGTAGAAATTTACTGTCGCTTCAATTTGTTACATACTGTGTCCAGAATGTCCAACACATTGTACTTCATCTGTTTTTTTCTTTTCTTTGTTTTCTGTGCCTGAAGCGTTACAAACTGTTAATGCCTTGCAATGTTGAATTTGTATTTATTTCTTGCGCTCGAACTATATTGCCTTTGTAATATGTATCTGTATTTATTTTTCGTTTGTTATGTTGGTGTTGTTTCCGACACGCTGCAGTGCCACCATGTAGGGGCCGGGGCCCCTGTCAAGCTGTTTTTTCAGCTTTTAGTCCCAGCTCTTACCTTTTCGAAAGGAAAGGAAATAAAGAGGAAATGAAATGAAGTTCGTTTCACAATATGACATCTATAACTGCATATTCGACTGAACTTCGGAGCATTATCATTGATCGTTGTGCTGTTAAAAATAAATGTTTTTGTCACATTTTGCAAAATTTCCAATTTTTCATGAAAAAAACCCTGAAAAAAAAACGGTTTTTTTATGCCATTCAAAATTTCTTGAAATTTTACATCTCTAAATTCGCGAGCGCGTTTCGTAGCGGGCGACATTGGAGCGCGCGCGAGCTGCATCCTTCCTCAATCAACGTTCAGAGAGCACCTGAGAGAGCTCTCGGTGATACGACCATTGTGCAAACTTTTGACGTCAGTGCACATGCGCCGTTGTTAAACCACCTGAGCATTGCGCATGGGGCACTGCGCATGCGCAGTGTGCGCGTTTAGTGGGTATCATTAACTAATCATCATTACTGTTCGTACATCTACAACCACACCTTTAACTATCGTTACTGACTTTTCAAGTAACCATTATTGACAGCTGCCGCGGACGCATGGACGGACGGACACGCTGGCGAGTCATGAGCCATAAAAGGCTTTTAACTTAAAAATAGAATGAAAGCTTCGTGCACATTAACGCTACATCCTGAGGTAGAGCCGCTGGCCCGGTCGTGCATAGTATAGGCGGCCGTTATGGACAGCGTTCAGGCGTACACTAGAAGGGGGATTCCCACCTGCTGCGGTGATTTGTGGCATAATCGGCGCTTTCAATGACGACTGAAAAATGCAGTCTTTAATGAGGCACTAGGAAGCGCACTGTTTACGCCCTCAAACAGTGAGCAACGGGCGTACCGACGCAGCTGTCGCGGCGTTTCCCTGCGAGCAGTTGTCCCCGAGCAGTGGCGCCGCGGCGGGCGCACGGAGAACTAGGCCCAAGACGCCGTTTCTGTGCGACGTGGCGGGCCGCACCTCGCTTTGCGCTTTGTATCTAGCGGCCGTGGTAATACCTATGAACAGCAAATGTGGAAAATATGTATGCTTTGAAAAGGTACCATTTTGAAAACAATGCAAGCTTCCCCATTTTTATGCAATCAGTAGCTTTAAAAACATTTACAGTTTGAATGAACTGCAAAAACAAGTTGATATATGGAGATTTACTGTGATGTTACCAACCTTCCTTGACCTAGCATACTCCGCACTGTTAATCAGGTGTCCCGTACGTTGGTGCCAGTAGTCCCTTAGTTTCAGGAATCCTTTTACGATGCAGCAAATTTGTAACAATGTCAAAATTCAGCAGAGACACATGTGAGAATATGTAAGCATTAAAGTGCTGAGTCATGCTATGTTGCAGAATGACTATGAGTCATGAGTCACAACTATTACAGGACACAACTATGCATACTTTGTACAAATGCTATACACGTTACATTACGTTACTTCAAAGTGTTGAGCACATTTGCAACATAGCATCAATATTCTGTAAGCTACACCCGTCGAGTCATTTAGAGCGGGTGAAGACGGCACCCTAACTCTGCTGGGTCTTTATCAAGAAGTGAAACTGCACTGAAACAAGTGAAATAAATATCATGTGACACGCACACCATTATATAGGGCGGCAGTTTTGCATGTTTTACACAGACACTGAGGAGAAACACAAGTTTTACAAACAAAAATTGGATGGAACTGTCCTCAGACTTCCTTTAAATTTATTTTACACAATGCTGCAGACCTCACATTATGGTCCAGGCAGGTTGGGCAAAACAAGGAAGAATAAATTTTCGTGCCCTAATACGAACAGGCTAAATAATTTTCAGTACCTTCTTTTCATCACAAACTTGTAATGTTATATAAACTAAGTTTCTCTGTAACGCTGTACAAAACTAAGTTTCCAAGTTCTTGAACATTGACACTTTTGGAAGTTTTTAATAAAACGTTGCCGGCCTGAATCAAAATTTCCAATTACACCAGCATAACAATAGCACTGAACCTTCTTCTTCAAGATGCAACAATATCGGCCATAACAAATCTATATCTTTATTTCTTCTTCTAGATGTCAGGAGAACACAGAAAGCCCAGAGCCTTACTATGGTTCCCGTTTATGTAACTAAAGAGACTGGAGTTCAACCCAGTCTGAAGCCCCCCTGGCTACCTCCTACAGTTATTCAGCAGCTGTGCGCTACTCACCAGAAGGCTCGGGGCAAAAACCCTGCAGCAGTTGGAAGGTGGAGCCACAGGCCTTGGCCACGGCAGCCATCTTGGCCAGCACTGGCAGGTTGTGGTTGACAAACGAGACATCGTTCTTCTGTGCCTGAGCCAGCAGCTGCGCATGGCCCAGGAGGCCGCCACCACGCACATCTGTGGCACTGTGGGCATTGTACTTGTGCATCAACAGCACAGCTGCACAAGGAAAAAAGGCGACAGTGTAGGAGAGTTGAAGGGGTGCTCATGTGATGACAGCTGACACTGTCGCTGTCAACTTCAGTGTCAGTTCCAGTGTCAGCTGTATGAACAAGGAGGATATGGAAGAAAAAACGCTTATTTCACTGTAATGCTGACAACCACCGTATCTACACAATTTTAAGTCTATCTATATTTTTTTTTTAATCTGAAAATCCGAAGTGAGGGGGGGGGGGGGCGACTTATAATCGAAACCAAAGCATAGCACCATAAATAAAGGCGAGACAAACAAGATATCAGGGATACTAAAGCGTGTTTGCACGTTTATGTTTGCTCTACGCCTCTACCCAGTAGCATTCGGTTACTCTGCACGCTTGCTTGGAAGTATTACTTGGCGCTCACGGGAGCTTCGCTAGTTGATGGAGGGGCCACTGTTCCAATAGCGCCAGCACTGCCACTAGGAATGGCAGTGCTTCCGGGGAGTGCCAGTAGCTGATGGAAGAGCCGATACTGCTCACGCATATTTTCTCTTTGGCTCTGTTTGTCGCATTTGTCTTGACTGCTGGCCATGCTTTACCAGTTTTTAATGTGGTGCTTCATCAGTCATCACCTGTGCTCCGGGGGACGGTAGGCATTTGGCGCTCATTCACGGCTACATTCAAGATGGCTGTCATTTTTTACGCCGGAGAAATGAACAACTGCGCGTGCTGGGCTTCAAGTTCGACGTTTTGGAACGGTTGATGCAGGCGTGGCGGCTACAGTGATGCAAAATTTTCAGCTGTTCCACGCAATATGCTGGTGCGGTTGTTTCCGAAATGTGAGATTTCGCGGTACGGGGACGTGCTGAGGTTGTTTGCGAAGTGGGGAATTTTGCTCGACGACGACGTTAGAACGTGCTGTGGGACCATGGCAGCGATGACGACGGCAGCTCTTGTGAGGACGATGGGCGATGGTGTGGACAAGTAGTCAGTGACTAATACTTCATTCTAAAATGAGCCCAGACATGCCCGCCCCCCCCCCCCCCTTTTTTTCCTGACATGTGATATAAGAGCGCTGAAGGGGGTCGACTTACAACTGTGTAAATACGGCAGTCGTCCCGAACAGCGCAGTTCAGACGTGCCATGGAATCGCGGGCCTGGTGGCATGTCTTGTGGACGTCGTCCTCGCCCACGACCAGGCGCACCCTGTTCCACCGTTCCGGCTGTTCTAGCCGCTGGAGGGCGCTCACTGCCACCTGACTGCCCAAGGGCTTAGTCAGTACCAGCACATCGCCCACCACAGCATTGTCCGCCCTGGGATGACAACACGCGCGCCGGTCACCGAATGTTCACAAAAAGGCAGAAGCCAGATTCCAGCGAGGAAGCTCGTGCTCACTACTATTTTGAAGTGCTAGCTGTAATAGGCTAGTTCCGCTAGTTTTTCATTGTTGTTGTCCAGTCTGCGCGCCTTCCTTCAAGCAACGTAGGAAGAATCAAAGCAAAAAGATAAAAATCAGCTGGCTCGGGGGCACGGCCATACTTACCCTGGTCTGCACCCTTTGGTGAAGGCCGACCTGGGCAATGAAATTTGAACTGGAAGCACTAACTGCTACCGTGATGCTGAGTACACTACTACTTAGTTACGAATTTGCCCAATCATTCATAGGCTACTACATATATTGGAGTGTGACCAGTGGCACTGTCACCATTGTGTTCACGCTCCAGCTACCGCTAATCACTCATCATATTCTGAGGGTAAGCAGCTGCCAATTTTTCATGACAATTGTCGTCATTTAGGAGGGTTCGCCAGTGTGGTCGACACATTCTCAAAAGCTGTAGTGTGCCTAAATCTGACCAATTCTCTTGAGTGTCTGCAGCAACTTTTTCTTCATCTTTTTAAGGAGAGAAAATGCTGTGCACTAATTTTTTACTGACACTTTCAATATCTACAAAACAAAGGGCAAATATCCTGAAAAAGTGGCTGAAAGGCCACTTTTCACTCTTTACACCTCTTAAAAAAAATAAACTGTTGAAGTCTTGCTTACAAAATTTCCTCCCTTTTTCTTCTTTCCGGGTTATTTATGTACAACTTTTATCTGCATAAAGCCTGTAGTTTTGTGTTTTACAGGTTCTGGAGTTGCCTTACAGCTAGTGAGCCCTCTTAACCGTTTAAAGGCTCTGTGTCCGGAACTGTGTACATAGCAAACTCGCTGCTTTTTTGGACACTGTGCTCCACTTAACTGCGATTCCATTGTTTCAGTCGAATTAAGCATCTTTCTTGTCACAAATAAGTTGTTTATTTTACTGCAATTTCATAAAACAGTGAACCGGGAGCACGTCGTTTGCAATTTTTAGGCGGACAGATTTTGCCACCAGCGATCGACATCGAATGCTTTTACTCAATTTTGAGCAAAATCCGCATCTTCAAAAAAAGGATGCTGGCACAGGCTATCTTGCCCTGCAGAGGAGTGAAGAAGATTGGCGAACACTGAGCAGAGGGAGCGCAACATCATAACAGAGCAACACCACCGAGTAAATTAGCTTTGTAGGCACACCAATGTGCAAAATCTGCTCAAGAAAACAGACACTTATTTTGCTACGACAGCAACACTGGTGTGACAATTTTCATCTGTTCTGGCAGGCCCAGATTATTACACTCACTTTTATTTTATTTTATTGTAATCTACCTTACAAGCCCACATACTACTACTGCCGTCAAAGATGCAAGTTCAATGCATTGCTGCAATTACATTTGAAGCCAGCACTGATGATGGCAACATACCCTGCCCCAACCCCTCCACTGGCACCACTTTTAAAGCGATGGTCCCGAGACAACAAATGGAGATAAAAAAATTCAGCTACAAATGTTCTTTTGGCGCTCCATGCATTGCAACAAATGCTGTAGAATTATAAGCAGTGGAAAGTAACGGTAGCTTCCATTTCAATACTCTACGTAAAAATAAAAGCATAACACATGGAGTTATATTGGAGTTGTAAAAGGATTTGAGAATTCTTGTGTGCTCCCTGCTTTTTGCAACAATGAAAAGATGAGAATGACCATGATGACTTCAGCAAGCCTTCAGTCATGGGCTGAGCACACGTTGCATTGTTCCACACCATAAGCTCACTGACCAGAAGCTCACAAGAAACGACCAAAACGTGGACATTCAGGGCCAGATCAGTACAATGACGTAAGGACGCGGCACAAAATTTTTCCAGTTGCACAAAGTTCACTGCAGCGATGTGACTCTGAATGAATTGCATGCCCTGTTTCTACTCCCTGCTTTATCATGTGCATTTCGCTCGACACTCAAGCAGTCAGTGCGTAAGCAATAAGCAATTTTATGAGCAGTCATTGCTACAAAGCTCCATTATTTCTATGTGAGCTAATATCTTTTGAGCACTTGTGTTCCTGACAGCGATCCTGTCCACATGGGCAGCTATATGTTCATCTGTTGAGCCTGAAGCCGCGGGGTGAAACCCAAGTGATGACGGCCATATTTGAACGCAGGCAGAATGCACGGATGACTGCATGCTATGCGATGTCAATGCATGTTAAAAAACCCCAGGTGATCGAAACTAATTCAGAGTCCTCCACTAGAACGTGCGTCTCTCTCCCTCATTGTTCGCTTTAACCATAGTGTGGTTCAGGTGTCAATCACGAGAGTTACTGCAACATTCCTCATAGATTTCTGCATAATTTTTTATTTCCTTGAGCAAAGGATTTCAGCCTAGCAAGGTGGGAGAACCAGTGCAGCAAGAGACCACACCAAGAAGCTACCTCACATTTATTATGTGAACGGCTGAGACATAACTGCCTTGAATGCTGTGCTGCTACCTCTCATGACTCTGCATGAGATTTTATGACAGAGGAATCGGGGAACCCGCCAGCTTTTCACTGCTGCTGCAGTTCAACAATACAGCTGTAAACATCACGGTATAACGTGGTAACTAAGGAAAATAAAGAATCAGGCACAATATGCACCTATTATACAGCATAAACAGTACGACAATACCCCAGGCATTACCGGACAAAGGCCAGATACCCCTACTTCTTTTTACTGGTATTTACTTCAACATATATTTAATTAAATCCATTTTTCACCTAAAAACAAATATTTGAAAGCTGCACGTAAAGCAACTGAGCCGACGCTGCATCAGCACAACTCAGTTGATTCAAAATAAAGCACAGACTTCAGTCTTTGCAGTTAACTGCCTAACAAAGTTCGGGGGGCACTTTGACTGTCTAAAGTGCATAGAGGCAAAAGCGTTTTCTGCACCACTTTGACTACCTCTGTGGCACTGGTGATCACCACTCGATGATGTCACACATAATTAATGACTAAGTACTAAGTAATGAAAAATTACTAATTAATGGCTAATAACTGATTAATGACTAAATACTAACTGCTAATTAATGATGCTTAAGCTCCCCTTTAAGAGTGGAACGCGCTGCCAAGGAGTCGACGGAACTGGCTGAATGCCTTGCCCTTTGAACCCAACCCTTTTTGAGGAAAGGAAATGGCACACTGATTCTCTGTCGTCTTGGTGGACACCTGAACCACACCGTACAGGAAGGGAGGAAGTGGGAGTGAAAGAAGAAAGAGAAAGAGGAGCCGTGATGAACAAAATAAAAATTGTATTTGGGGAAAGGAAGTTCCAATAACTGTCTCACATATCTTCGTGGACACCCGTCTTCTGTTTGTAGAGGAAGGAAGGAAGTGGGAGTGAAAGAAGAGAGGCCATGATAAAGAAAATAAAAAATTGTACTTGAGGAAAGGAAATTATGCAGTAACTGTCTCGCATATCTCGGTGGACACCTGTCATCCATTTGTAGAGGAAGGGAGGCAGTGGGAGTGAAAGAAGAAAGAGGGGCCGTAAAGAAAATGAAAATTGTATTTGAGGAAAGGAAATTACGCAGTAACTGTCTCACATATCTCATCAAAAGCGTAACACCTCTGCTGACAAGCTTCTGCTGACAACCTTCTGTCGACAACAATGAGGCATTAAAGGCTTTCGCCTTGATAATGTGTAACTTCAGAAGAGATTTTGATCAGGGAATGCTGCAAGTTGTTGTCACGAACATGTAACTGTAGCACAATAATCAACCAGGGATGAGAAGCCTATATGCCTGTGTGCCATTGTTCTTTGCCATACAAGTTAGCGTGTAGCTAGCACTGGTTGGTCGGTACGCCCCCCCCCCCCCCCCGCGCTAAAAACCGGCGCGCCCAGTGCTAACCCGTTACGAGACGAAACTTCCATTTGTCCAGCCACAGACATATTCAACCAATTGACTGGAAGTTCCAAAATACAATCGAAACATAATCGAAGCACTCAAACGGGTCATAGTTTTGTTTTTGAAACATACAAACGGTCTCGACTAGGCGGAAGTTTAGCAAGTAATAAAATCATAATGGCAAGAAAATCCCGAACCGAACAGAAGTGAACATCGATTCGTAGCAGCGCTGAGAGTGCGTATCGCACCAATTTCGAGCAACGATCGAGATCATGCCACTTTTGGCGCTCACCTGAACGTGGCACGCCCTGAATTTGAAAATACTGCCGCTGCTGACATGACCCGTCGCTGTTGCCGAGTTGTAAGAGTCCCTCGAGGAGTTTAGTTTGGGAATCCTGGGGGACTTTACACCGTCGTCCTTTCAAATCGGCGAACCGCGTCATCCTGAAACTGGGACCCAAGTCATGCGATGCCTGGTCGAAAGACTGCACAGGGCCGCTGACTTCGAGCTGGACAGCAGCCTGCTGTGCGACGTTGTTGGCGTTACCGTTGTTTTCCATCAAGCTTCACGGCGATGACAGACCTGATCTTCCGAGATCACCTTCAGACGAAGCGTCTGCAGCGTGCCGGTGGTCTGAAAAACAAGTCTCTTCGACCTCCCCTCGCGAGCAAGATGGCGCTCACCTAGGCTTTTGCGGCAGGACGACGCGCTGTGCGGTCGCACGCTCATTGGTCGAACAGGCGTCACATGCAGTCGTCACTGGCGGGCCGTAGCAAGCCACATGCGCGCGCAATGTCGCGTTTTGTTTTGCCAGTCATCGACAAAAGCGTGCGCCGGACGGCGGACGTTGTCAGAGAAGGCAAATAGGTGTGCGGCTCCATAGCTTCTATTTCTTGATGGGTGCAGAGGTCTTCGCTGTAATTTTTCTTTTGCGTTCAAAATTCCTGAACCAAAACCTTAACGCTGCAGAAAAGTGGCGTTACTTTTTTTACAACTTTTGCTACTTCGCTATAGCCGAAACGGAAGTGCCATACTAGAGTTTTCAGCTGGAACGAAGAAACAAACATCTTATGCATCGTTTGAGGGTGAATGAGCTTTGGTTTAGGTAAAAAAAAGAGGTTTGTAAGTAATGTACTTTTCTATCTTTTATGTCATTCATTTCATTCCGTTTAATATGGGTATGAAAATTTAACTTCCCACTGTTACTGCATTTACTTGCGACAGCCAGATACAAGTACTCCCACCGGTGCGGAAAAGTCGGTTGTGGTTCGGAAAAAAAAGAAACAAACATTGTCTTTGAGGAAAGGAAAGCTCGCAATAACCGCCACACTTCTCGGCGGACTCCTCAACTGTGCTGCGGGGGAATGGACGAGAACTGCGTGAATGAAGTAGTGGAAGTCTTCAGAATTAATCCAGAATTGCGACCACCTGGGGACAGTGACATCGCTCAACACACTACTGGCGCCATTGCGTTCTGCCTCCATTGAAACGCGACCACAACGTTGATCCCGTGTCCTCCAGCTCATTGCAGCCAAGCACCCATTGAGCCACCGGCGGTTTCTAGCCCAAAGCCACAGAACGCCTTGTGATTGGCTGAAAGGAGAGGAAAGGCGTGGTAGCGAGGTGCTCGAGCTCGTTCGCACTTTGTCATTTTGAATAGAAAAGCTTACATCTCAACAGGCAGTCCGAAGAAATTTCTAGGGTTGTATGCAAAGCTTCCCTTACAATGAATCAGTGACAATCCTTTTCTGGGTGACGACTTGACAAGAGCCTGTACAGAGCCAAGGATGTATTTTTAGAGCAATGGCTGAAATTTTTTATGGTGATGTAGCTGCACGACACGTAAACAAGCAAGTGAAATGAATTTGTGCAATATTTCTTGCCTTGCATTTCGGCGCATATAAAAAAACTTTGGGGCACTCACGGTCCCTCCATAAGGATACGATGCGATGACGTTATTGCTCATATATGCGGAATTGATCATTCTCTATATTTACATTCATAGACCCCTGGGAGTCACACCATTCCTGGTGCAGCAGCTAAGCGATGTGCTACTACTGCCTTGCGGTGGCAGGTGTTGCCACCGGTACGGCTTGCAAGACTCTGGCTTCTCTTCCTCTTTGTGATCAATCATTAGTTTAACTGCCCCCTACCACAATGCCCACAATCCAGTGGGCAGGTTGTGTCACAAGGACATGTGACCTAGGTGGGCCACTTGCCACCTAGGTTGCTTCCCTGGCGTATTTTTGAAGATTTTTCGCAGACGCCCCCCCCCCCCCCCCCCAGTGCTGCTGCTAGCTTTTCTTACACACAGAACCCTTAACAACTAAGACAACTCTAATGCAGACTCCGTTCCATATCCTTAACTGTTTATGCCTTTCTGGCTCCTCCACCTCACAACAAAAGTAAAGATCCTGCTTGTCTAAATAGGTAATTAGAAATACTTCATAGATTTCGTGCCTCTTCTTATCTTATTTCGCTATGATGCAGCACAGTTTAAATGAAGGCAAGTACTCTCATCTGAGGCACAGACTTGCTAGACAGCTGCCAAATGAAATCATCTTCCCATAAATACGCACATTTGTGCATGCGCTCATAAATACATCTTGCTTAGCCACCATACACTTCATTGCAAGACAAGGGAACCAATGATGCAATGTGTACCCGAAAATCAGTACACAAGTGCAAGGTTTCTTGTGCACAATTAGAGCTTACCTGAGTGTTTCCCTGTTTCGATTTCCATGTGATGCCTACTAAAACAGCAATCAGCACATGCAAATGTGCTGGTTATCCTCAGCCACCTAAAATGATGCTCGAGGAATCTGCGGCATTACTGCCACAGTGGTGCAAGATCAGGACCTTGGCAGATTGAACATAATTTCGAACTTTTTGGCGGATCTAGTGAAGCAGTGACCCCCACAAGCTCTTACAGCTTTCAGTAGACCCCAGAACAGACACATCAACTACTTGTGACCACAGCTCATGAAAGCAGTGTACAAGGCCGAGCAACACTGATAATATGTCCTTTATTTTTACAAAGTACTCAGTGCTCCTTGCACCCCCTCCGTTTCATGGTCAAAGTGCAAGTGGGGCAGAACCACTTGCCCTTTGGCGGCCGTACCATCTCCACACACTGGTAGTGGAACCACTCGAATGGACACTGCAAGAAAGCCCAGAAGAAAATCGAGCACAGTCAAATATGTGTTCACACCGCATTTGAGGCTATGCTAATTCAAAAATAACCACACCTCTTTTTCTTTAAAGTTAAACATTCTTTACTAGAGAGGGTGTTCGCTTAAATGAAAGATTTCTTAGCTGCAGGCAGCAGTTTTTGAAATAGCAGTAAAAAAAAGGTTGTCAAGGTCAAGCTATTTAAAGTTGCTTAAATAGCGGTGTAACCATTCTGGAGGAAAATCGTGTCTCTAACTTTGAGAAACTCCGATGTTTTGTACAGGCATGGTTTAGCAAAGTTTCGTGCACTACTGAACAGTGCAACCCAGATGAGTTTATTAAGTGACAAGCATACACTCATGCACCTTGTGCAAGACCCAAAGATGACAAGATTCAAGAGGAGGACAACTCCTACCTTTGCTCTTAGTAAATATCGATTTTGTTACTTTTTCTGGCCGGGATGGTGTTTTTGCCACAACAAAAAGATGCGTTTACATTGCTGAGAAAATGAGATTTCAAAATGCACACCTTTTCTTTTCTTTCCTGCCACTAGTTTCAAACTTGCGACGGCAGCATTGAAAAACAATCTGCGATTACTAGTTGGAACTGAATCACGGTGTCGCCTAGACTCACAGCTGTGTGGCCAAAATAAAGCACTGACACCATTGGAGTGAGCTTTGTGTAAACGGTCGGTCACTGCACTTTCATTTTCTGGCCTTTAGTAATTTACAGAAGCTTTATTTTCAGTGAATTTTGCCTCTGTCGTTTGAATGTTGTAATCTATTGATAGAGATAAACCTTCAAGGAACAGTGCGGACAAACTGAACTGGTCTGTATTGACAAGACTACAATGTTCAATTGATAAAGATGCGACATTCACTTAAATGAAGCTTTCATAAGCTATATAAAAAATATATTACAGTTACAGTGATGCTACAGTATGTGGGGATGCACTCGCCTCCCCGTGGTCCGCTTTCCCGCAATGCACCCCAACTGTGGTTAGCTCCCCCGCAACGCACTCTTCTCAACTAACAGGGGAGGGCGCTCGCGTCGCAGCAACACCAGCGCCACGGATGGCGTGTTTTGCCGCTCGCGCGCAGGGGAAGACGGGCTCTCTTCTGCTCGGCATCGGGGAAGCGCGTGGACGTCCACGCACAAGGCTCCACTCTTCGTCGCAAGTTCCCCTCAGCTCGTCCCGTCCGGCCTCGGAGTTTTTCCCCCTGCCCTACCGTGGGCGAACATTCGCTCGTAACCGTGCTGGTGAGTCGGACATACCCTCGATTCCTCAAGTGTATTTCGTTGCTAGCTGGCGTTATTGTTGTTATATATCAATAAATGCCTTGCTTGTGTCAGCCAGTCTGTCGTTCCTTTGTTCCCGAAGAGCAAGGCCCGCCGTGGTCGGCGAGCGCTCGGTAGCGCTCGCAACCACGGGGTGGGGTCCGCGCGGTTTTGAACTGGGTCAGCCGCGGTTAAGCGGGGAGAACGTGTTTATCTGCCCCCATTTTAAAACAACACATTTGGCGCCCAACGTGGGGCCTGCTCTTGGAACATTGGACAACTGTCTGTTCGGTTCGAGGAACGCTCTTTGTCCTGACTTGACAAGTGCTAGGCCTAGTGTGAATTGTGATCGCTAGGACCTGCGGCATGCTTTCTTGAGTGCGAGGGGTATTGCGCTGCAGCATGTTTGAACTTTTCGACATGCCCAGCATATTTTTTTCGTCAAGTTTTTCTTTTCTGGCGTACCTTCAGCGCGAGAACCACTTGGTCCGCATCGAGGGAGCGCGAGGCCTAGCGCCCGCGGAGTTGCCGAGTCCGAAGCGACTCCGCGTGGGTGGTCAGAGTTATATATTTTCTCGCTCTCTTTTTCGACTGTGGGAGTCGCGGCTCCGGGAACCGGGTGGCCTGGGGCCACGGGTGCCGCTACGAGCTCGCTGGTATTGCAGCTCGGCGCCGGGCGCTCCGACACCGTCCGATACGGTGGGCACCGACCGCTCAGAAGCTGCTTCGTGCAGTGAGCGGGGTAGGACCACCCCACAAAGCTGATGTCTCCTCGTGGCTGCGCGCACAAAACCCGTTTCGGGTCTTTCTTTTGTTGGGGGTCGTCGACCGTCACTATGGTAGTGAGGCCTAAGGCTTTTCATAGCTGCCTGCACCATGTCGGAAGAGACACGACCACTGGACCGTGGTGTTGAGAGGGGGCGCACTTTGCTGCCCACCCGTTTTTTTAACCTCGCATGAACTGATCATTCTCGTTCAACTCAAGAAAGGGCTTTGTTCACTCGAACTTTGCGTTGCACAGCCGCCCGACACGTTTTGCTAGCGAGTTGAGCATTGAGCAATGAGGCCCTTGTGTACGGCGTTTCCCCTCCCGTGACCTACGTTAAAGGTATGCTGAGTGTGTTTCGGAAATTTTGCAGACCCAGTGCACATCGTCTTGCTGCCGCCTGCTGCGACGGAGCGGCCTGTATCCTGTTCGCCGCATCCATCCAGGGCAGCCGTGGCGAGACCAGACAGCAGCCACCTCCGGCTGCTGTTACCCTGGCAACTACTGCAGAATCCTGGCCTGTAGTTTCCAACCGGCTCTCCTCTTCGCGGGCCTGCGGACATGTAGTCCGCGGGCCATGCGAGATGTCCCAGCGGAGACCTTCACGCCGTCTTCGGAATACCGCGGAAGTCTGCATGCACGCTGTCGGCGTGACCTCCGCTGCAAGACCTGCCTCAAGTGCATGAAGACCAAGAGACTCCTTCATAGCATGTAACTTGCAGGCGCGTGGGTCTATTTAAGGTTGGGGGGATGCACTCGCCTCTCCGTGGTCCGCTTTCCCGCAATGCACCCCAACTGTGGATAGCTCCCGCGCAACGCACTCTTCTCAGTTGGGTTACTTTAACTAACAGGGGAGGGCGCTCACGTCGCAGCGACACTAGCGCCACGGATGGCGTGTTTTCCCGCTCGCGCGCGGGGGAAGACGGGCTCTCTTCTGCTCGGCATCGGGGAAGCGCGTGGACGTTCACGCGTAAGGCTCCACTCTTCGTGGGCGGGCGACCTCGTGTGGAAACATGTTCCCCTCAGCTCGTCCCAACCGACCTCGAAGTTTTTCCCCCTGCCCTACCGTGGGCGAACGTTCGCTCGTAACCGTGCTGGTGAGTCGGACATCCTCGATTCCTCAGTGTATTTCGTTGCAAGCTTGCGTTATTGTTGTTATAGCAATAAATGCCTTGTTTGTGTCAGCCAGTGTGTCGTTCCTTTGTTCCCGTAGAGCAAGGCCCACCGTGGTCGGCGAGCGCTCGGTAGCGCTCGCAACCATGGGGTGTGGTCCGCGCGGTTTTGAACTGGGTCAGCCGCGGTTAAGCGGGGAGAACGTGTTTATCTCCCCCCCTTTTAAAACCCCACAAGTAGAACCCCTCTAGGGTAATGGGACTCAGACAAGCAAAAATCTTAACTACATCAGGGTCTTTACTGTATCAGTTGTTGGTGATGGCATGGCTCTGAGGATGCTCTCAAGTAATTAACTGACTAATTACTAAACTTGTGCTGGTTTATAAAAGAAACACTCACAAATACCTTCCATCAGGTTCTTATATTGTCCCTTTATGTGATAATTATTTATTTTCAGTTATCACGTTTTCGATTTTGTTTATGTCTTGAGGAAGTACCGCATTGCCACAAATATAATGTGGCTACGAATATAACGTGAGTTTGATTTCATCTGAAAACCAAAGTTTTGCGTGCACACAGCGTCATCTTCCGCAGCCTTAGTGCCGTTTAAGAGAGAACCGATCGAGCGGTGGCTACCACTCACGCAGTGCCGCCACTTCCCTGTGTTTAGTGCTGCCGTGCTGTAAATGTTCGCTATTTTCTTCCCTTCCCTACTCTTCACTGCATTTTTACTCTTTTCTTTCTCAGCGGCCGACGCCTCTTTCTATATATGTTCATAGCCAGCGGTTTTTTTTTCGTGCACGTCGTGTGCTTTCCCTCAGGGCACCACGAACAAGTTGGCTTCTTCTCACAACTTTTCAGCTTCGCGGTGAAGCTATCTCAAGAGCATCGTTCTATGGTCTGTGGTATGCATTTGCTTCCGAATGTCGAACCCACGCGTGCCACGTTGTCATCATACAGCGGGAGGTACGTTGCCACGGCCAGACGCTCTTTAATATAGCCATTTTTTTAATCTTTACTATAGCAAAAAAAATGTAAAGTCGTCGATGAGAGGCGAAATGGGACTGCAGCTTCAGTTTACTATATCCGAGTTTACTAGAGCAGCGTCCTACTGTACTGGTAGAATGCAATCTGGGGCAATTTTCGGGGCATTAATATTTCCAATCTGGAGCAGAGGGACGTTGATGCAGAAGCAGTCTGGAGCAGTAACGTCTGGAGCACTTTGGAGCAATAAAACATCAAAGCACCCTGGAGCTTGTCTTTTAAGTTTCCAAATCCCTTAGGTAGGCGAACGATGCTGGAAAAGCAAAGATGTGTTACAAAATTAAGTTTGTCATAACTGGTATAAGATCGCACCTGACAGGTCTTCAATTAGAAATTTTATGCTGTACTAACTGAAGAGGAGACACCTTGCAAAATATGTCACACAATGTGTACCTGATGAGCAGATACTATGCATATATACTTGCGAGTGTAGTAGCCCAAATATACTGATGAGTGGCTTGTCACTTCTCTTTACAAAGCCTGAAAGTTAATATAAGATCTCCTCCACATTAAAACCTCTCCAGTTATTCATTTATATCAGCCAGTTCTGTCATGTTTGCTGGCATACTTGTGCTTGCCTCACACTGAAGCAATTAATCAGACTCAGTCGCCTCCATCTCCTTTTATCTCCATCTCCTTATCTCCATCTCCTTTTTATCAGTTGTGTTGGCTGAAGCATTGCCTTTGACAATTCTGCCTGGACTGCAGAATGTGGTGAAGTGCCTACACCACATGGCGAAATGTCCAACGCAAGTGACACTGACAAGAAAGCTCAACTTTTTTTGGCTAGCGAGGTCTGTGAGTTGGGGCAATATACAGTTAATGGAGCAGCACTTTTCGTGTTTCATGGTAAAAAAAGAATGAAGTGGTTCCCATGATGACACAGCGCACCATTGTAAAGCATTGGTTGAGTTGAGTTTCAGTTTATTAACATTTTATTTCTCAGTACAGAAAACTAAGGGCCGGGAACAAAAGGTACAAAACCTGTACCTGGCTGGGTCCCCTGACCCCATAACAAAGTTGGTAGCGATGCACTCTCAATAAACAAATAATAAACTAATGAAGAAAAACGAACAAAGCACTTTGAGCGAAAACAATTTAACATGATATTTGAAATTGTGCACAACACTCCTGCCAATATTTAAACAAAATAAAAACTGTTTTAGCAAAACCCTGTGCAGAAACCATCAGAAAAATACAGAATCCATCAGGAGAGACACTTATAATCAATAATGCACAACAAATAAGTATGATGAACATAAATCAAATATAGCCCATTCCACTCAAAAGCAGTCACTCGAAAAGAAAGTACACATTATAGAAATTCACAAAAACCGTGAACCCAACTACAACCACACAATGAAAATTTTGCGCAAAAATCTTTTAAGTGTATTAATAGAAGGATAATTGATAGCTTCAGCTAACACCGCATTCTCGTTTAAAGCATTGGGAATAAGGTATTTCATACTTTGTAATCCATAATTTGTTCGTAAACGTGATAATATGTAATTTATTTTCTGGAAGCAAAAGCTGTCATTTTTCATGAGATATGTATTATCAAAGCTGTGAGAATTTTGTTTCCTTTGGGTGTATATGTAGAGTGCAAGTTTGTATAGATAGAGCTGTTCAAGATAAAAATCCCATGTTTCTTGAAAAAAGGCCTTGTGCTCTCATTATAATTTAAGCTTTCCAGAGCCCTAATGGCTTTCTTTTGAATGATTGTTAACATTTGCAAGTTACCTCTAGTTGTTTTCCCCCAGATCAAGAGACAATAAGTGGGATTGGATGATTGCATAATATGTATTTAATCTGTACCTAGTTGGAATCAGGTTCTTCACTCTCCATAATGCTCCAACTACTTTCGACATTTTTAATTTCAAATGATTTACATGTTCATTCCAGCTCAAGAAGAACTCTAGTTTGGGCTAGTTGGTTCATGATTCAACAGGAAAATGGCGCAAAAGACGTGGACAAAAGAGACAAACACGACAGGACCAGCGCCAACTTACAACTGAATTTTATTTCGCACCAAACCCGCCTTTATGTAGGCCAACACGCCCTAACATCCGTGTAATCACGCACAGGCAGTAGAAAAGATCACAGTAAGATATCTAGCACATGAAGCGCAATAGCACCCACGTAACATACTATCATGGCTAAAAAAAAAAACCCCCCAAAAAACCAACAAAAGTATAGCAAACAACATTAAAACGGTCATGGCCAAGCAACTCTTCAACACCAAAAACGATACACACTCATGAGTGATACCAGATGACCAACAAGAAACGTGGAAAAAAGGTGAAGAATGAAGCGTTAAGACCAAAGCAGTGTCAAAGGTAAAAAAAGGTTGAAATGGATGAAGAGTGCAAACCTTAAAAATTGGAAACCAAAAACCAGCAGCCACATGAATGATAACCGATGACCAACCAGAAAAAAGATGGACGCGAAGCTGAGACCAAAGTCGGCGTCAAAGGTATAAAAACGAGAAAAAAATTGGAAACGAACAACCAGCAGCCATATGAATGATAACCGATGACCAACAAAGGAGTACACTTTTCTAGAAAGTTTTCTGTAGGCTCTTCGTTTTGTTTTGTTGTGCACGCTCTTTCCTTTGGCATTGGTTGCAATTATTGACGATTTTTTTGACGATGTGCGGTTTTTGCGTGGTTTTTGTTCTCGTTTTTTACACCTTTGGCATTGACCTTGGTCTGAGCTCCGCATTCATCCTTTTTGATGTTTCTTGTTGGTCATCGGTTATCATTCATATGGCTGCTGGTTGTTCGTTTCCAATTTTTTTCTCGTTTTGATACCTTTGACGCCGACTTTGGTCTCAGCTTCGCGTCCATCTTTTTTCTGGTTGGTCATCGGTTATCATTCATGTGGCTGCTGGTTTTTGGTTTCCAATTTTTAAGGTTTGCACTCTTCATCCATTTCAACCTTTTTTTACCTTTGACACTGCTTTGGTCTTAACGCTTCATTCTTCATCTTTTTTCCACGTTTCTTGTTGGTCATCTGGTATCACTCATGAGTGTGTATCGTTTTTGGTGTTGAAGAGTTGCTTGGCCATGACCGTTTTAATGTTGTTTGCTATACTTTTGTTGGTTTTTTTGGGGTTTTTTTTTTTTAGCCATGATAGTATGTTACGTGGTTGCTATTGCGCTTCATGTGCTAGATATCTTACTGTGATCTTTTCTACTGCCTGTGCGTGATTACACGGATGTTAGGGCGTGTTGGCCTACATAAAGGCGGGTTTGGTGCGAAATAAAATTCAGTTGTAAGTTGGCGCTGGTCCTGTCGTGTTTGTCTCTTTTGTCCACGTCTTTTGCGCCATTTTCCTGTTGAATCATTCCAGCTCAGAAACTCTTCAAAGTGGACACCGAGGAATTTAATGGTTTTTGTTTGCTGCAAACTTTCAGTGTGGAAGGTGAGATTAATCTCGTAGTCAATAGGTGTGTTTCTTGCTCTGAATAGGATATATTTTGTTTTCTTGATGTTTAACTGCAAATCATTGCTAATAAGCCAGTTCGATAAGTTAAGTGTTGGCTGCTTCTTCAATTTCTTTCAATTTTGATCCGGAAAAAAAAAACATTTGTATCATCAGCATACTAGAGTATGTCTAGAGTGAAAGGAATATTTTCAATATCATTAATAACGAACAAAAAGAGAAGCGGACCTAAGATTGACCCTTGTGGTACACCCTTATAGTTCTCAATTCGGACACATAATCACCCAGTTTAACGAACTGTTTTCGATTACTTAAGTACCTTTGAATTAAGTTATTGGCATGTCCCCGAATTCCATAAGCATTTAGTTTTTCGATTAGTATGCGATGGTTTACGGAATCAAACGCTTTCCTTAAGTCGAGGAAGATACCAACCGTAAAAACCTTTTGTTCGATATTCTCGATTATCTTCTCTTTAATCTGAATTAGTGCTGTTTCAGTCGACTTATTTTTGCAAAAGCCAAACTGTTTGGGAGAGATTAAATGAAAATCAGTTGCATATGTGGCAAGTCGTTTATGTACAAGGCATTCCAATATTTTCGCAAAAACACTTAATAGCGATATGGGGCGGTAGCACGCTTAGCCCTTATTACATTATGCTTACTTCCCAACATTGCACCATGGGGTGCAGCATTGTGCAGCGCTTCACAACAATGACATCAACCTCCCTTCCATTTTGCATAGTATACCCATGTTTTTCTCAGGAGCATGATATTATTGCGCAGCCCAAGGAGATGGAATGTCTCCAGACAGCGTCACTCATATCATGTTCCCTGAAGGTCTACAGACTAAGAGGCACATTGGCGAGGCTACTTTTGAAGTTCTTAGAAAACACTGGCCTTCTGGAGCAGTGGTAGGATTGCATGTTGTTTAGACCACGGTGACACACGTGGAGCGATTGCCGACCAGTTAAATGTAAGCCTATTCCTGCCTGCCCCTTAATATCGCAGCCACCACCATCGACCTCCCTTGTACTTTCTCATTAGGCCCCGAGCACTGGTAACTGAGGCAACAATGTGCTGGGGCGCACTGCGTGCGTCTACTCACATCATCATTGTCGCAGGCCACCATATCGCCGTACGACACCTGGTTGCAGATGCAGTAGCGGGTTTCGTTGGGGTCGGAGCCCCAGTCCAGGCTTGCCTCATCCACCCCCCCGCCCAGAAGCACCAGGGATTCCCCAGAGTCCTCACTCGCGGGTGACAAAGCAGGCTGCTGCTGCTTGCCTGACGCCTGGCCTTGCCTGCATGTCGCACAGCGAAATTGTCAACCACTTCGAGGCACTCATCACTAGCAATTCGATTCGACTTCAACAGACTGCCACAGTTACTGTCCTCTCAAACACCTTGGAATGCTCTTGACAGTTCCCAGTCAAAAAAAACCATTGAGATTTCCAATTGGAACCAGTTGATTTTTGGGCACCATTGGAACCAATTGGCTAGAAACCAATTGGTCCCAATGGTTTTTTTTTTGACTGGGTAGTGCCAATCAACATTTTTCTATGGAATTGAAATTAACATGCTTTTATGGAAATCAAAGCCAACAGACACACATACATCACACACAAGCAACATTCAGGCACTAGTAGCATACATTAGCTCAATATGTATATCCAGAGAACACACTTCTGCTCCAACTTATATACCCAATTTATTAGGCTCTCATGCTGGGGCCGGTGGTGCTTGCCCACTGAGCGCAGTTATTTAATTTAATTTCAGCTCCAGTGGTGGTGTAGGTGATGAGTACAATTTATTATGCTAAGCTGCTGATAGCTCTTATTGTAAGTACCATATTAGTTCTACCTTTTTCGTCAAACATGCAAACATTCATTGGATAAATTGGGTGCAGTTCGGCGGACCAATTGGATGCAATGGGTAAGATCAATTGGGCTCACCAATTGGAAACCAAAATGGTCCAATTGGATAGTCCATTTGGACCATCCAATTGGAACACCATTCCAATTGGAACCAACTGGAAACCCATACGGTCCAATTGGATAGTCCATTTGGACCGTCCAATTGGAACCAATTGGAAACTGAACTTGTCCAATTGGAACCGATTGGAAATCCAATTGGTTCCAATGGTTTTTTTTGACTGGGTTGAGCAGGCAATAATAAAAAAAACTAGCTCACTGCTACAAAATACCACACGCTACCAGGTTTCAATATTCCAGTTCAAGCATGCCGAAACTCATGAACTCAATTTACTTGATTTAAGCACTAGCAAAAAGTAGAGCCTACATCTGCATGCACCAGTTTATTGTGGTTTTCATTTCCTGACCTTGCAATTATTGAGTACAATATTTTGATAAAATCCCTTTGTTCTGATTAGTAATCCAGACAATTACTCAAGGGCTTAGAATTTTGCAATCGCCAAACATGACGAGCTGTGAAATCATACAATTATGCTGTGCTGACATGCACTCAACGATGTACTCGTACTTTCCTTTAGCACTATTTACTGCTGTCACAAGCAGATTTTTATTGCAATTGTTTAAACCGTATAAACACATGTAATGGTCGCACTCATGTATGGGCCGCACCCCGTTTCCCTAAATGACGTGTTTAAAAAACAATAAATCCGTGTAAGGGCCACACCCGAACTTTCCACGATCCTGGTGGGAATAGCATTCTAAATGCATGCGCCGTGGCCTCTGCGATCAGCTCCGGCCTTCGAGCAATGGTTGCTTGATTGCGGAGGCAACGCATGCGCGCAGAAGCTTCCAAGTGCTGTCCATGGATAGCGCCCGAGGTCGCAGTATTTGTGTGTGTATTTGCCGCTTCGCGTTTGATAGTGTTATTTTTTTTTAGTGTATGTGTGTATCCAGCCAGGGCACCCTTGTTAGGCGCCCTCCGTGTGAAAGGGAAGGTTGTATCATCATCATCATCATCAAAATCTAGCCACTTTACAGTCATCATCATCATCGTCAACATTTTCCTTCGCCGTGACCTTCCACTATCCACACCGGCATCGCCACCTCCAGCCTTTGGTTGTTTTGTGGCGTGTTGTGCTCGCCGTAGTCACCGTGGTTGTGGCTTTCGCATGCTGCCGCCGAGCGTTGAAGCTTTAGCACGATGAGCAAGCGCCTTAATTACTACATGGCGGGGAGTTAGCTCTCGAACACGGTGGGCAGGAAATTTGACGTGGCTGAGGAAAGCGTCCTATGATGGTGCAACCAAAAGGATGCATTGAGAAACACAAGCTGCAAAAAGCGCGCTTTCCGAGGCAAGCCGCGCTAGTTTCCCGAGCTGGAAAAAGAGCTGCTCTGCTATGTGATGGAAGTGCAGAACAATGGCTACGCTTTGAAAGTGCACATGCTGCACGGCTTCTTTTGGGATGAGCGTGTACCAGAGCACAGCACTAGCTCAGAGTCGAAATACTCCGCAAGTGATGATTGAACGCAAAATAAGTGCCGCTCATTCCCTGATTGGTATGTTTTTACTCAAAAAAAATTCTTTTTTACACAACGCACATAGGGGCCGCAGCCCGAAAATTGGCCCTCGAATCTGGAAATAAATGTGCGGCCCTTACACGCGTTTATACAGCATTAGTCGTATTATATGCATATGTTCCTCTAATGTGATGCCCAAAATAAACCAAACAGAGGAGATGAAAGAGTCAAGTACTTTCATTTTCAACAGTAAATCACAATGCACTAGAAATCTGTACCCTATTTGAGATTGTGCACATAGCAAAACCAAAGCTATTGGTTTTGTCAGCTAACAAGTGAATGTACAAATCTGCAGTGAACTACATTCGAATCAGTGCGGAAACATGGATTTGTGCTACGTAAAAGATGACGATGAGTGGTCAGAGCCACGGGAAGGAGCGCTTGCGCTAGGCCAGCCTGCCACACAAGCATACACTAGACTCTTTTGCTCGGCTCTGAACCTTTGGACTAGTGCTTTCACACTAAAACTAACAAAACTAAAATATGACAGTTGCTCGCCATGAACATAGATGGATCGATGAAGCTTTGCCCACTCATAATTGGAAAAAGCAAGTCTCCACAATGCTTGTGGAGACTTGCTTCTGGTTCCGAATGCGCTTCTGGTTCCGGTGACCTGCAGGTCCAATCTAAGAGCACGGACGACCTGCGAACTTTTTGCGAAGTGGCTGAAGTGTTGGAATGACGACCTAGTACACCAAGATCACGTCTGCCTCATTGTAGACAACTTCTCGGCACACTGCTGCAGTGCTAGTACAGCAGAGCAGAAACACTAAACTCTTTGCTTCCAGCTGCCGAATGCTATGTTGGTGCTTCAACCCTTGGACCAGGGGATAAATCACACGGTGAAGGTTGGTTATAGGAAACGTCCAATTGATAAGCTCCTGCAGAACCTGAGGACTGGAAGAGACATAAAAATTGACCTCTTAGGTGGTCTCTCTGTGCAGAGTGGCTCGTGGAACGATGTGAAAAAACGAAACTCAACGGAACTGCTTCTAACATTCTGCTCGCTGTTTTCCCGAGAAGACAAAGCAAAATTCTTCGTTGGGTGAGCTCGACGAAGCCATGGTGGGTCTTGATTTGTGGAACTAGCAGTCTGAATTTCCTGGTCCATTTGTGATGAGGCATCCACAGGAAACTTTGTCTCCACGGACAACAAAGTTAAAACCGTAGAGGAGCTTGGGGATGAAGATATCATTGTTGACGTCGTGGATGAGAACTGTGACAAGGACTTGAGAGGACCTGTGCCCACGTGCTTCAATGTGTTCCATGCCCTCAGCATGGTTCATTGCTATTGCATGGTGTTGGAAATGGGGCCACAAGCCCGCCGCTGGAACCAGTGTTAAAGATGGGGCTTCTATCCCACCGCTGGAACCAGAGTTGAAGACGGAGGGGTCCTGGAGATGACTAACTCGTTTAGCCTCGCAGGTACCGGCTCCGAATGACGATGTCGGACTGCGTTATCGAGGAAACTGTACAGAAGGGTTTATTCTACATATTTACAGATGAGAATCGACTCGAATGCTATGCGAATGCTCCGATCACACAACAACATCCCGTTAAATACGGTTCGCGTTCCCCAGATCCCTGACTGGGGAACTTAGTTCGAATCACGTTGTCCAATCGGATGGGCCATTGATGACGCTGGCGGTACCACCCACGGCAGGGCGGTGCTGATGCCCTCTCGCTCTCTCACAGCTCGGGGGATGAGAAGGGGAAGACAGTCATCAAACACAGATGCGTCACCTTGACCACTGCCGCAAGTGTTCTGTGCGTTGCCTCCGTGGGAAAGCAGAATCCCGCAGTCTCCTCGCAGGTGGTTGAACCTTCTCGAACTCCCCCGCCGGATGGCCGAAGCACGAGACTCCTTCGACACAGCGTCTTTCAATTAACAGCCTCGCTCAGCGTGACCTTGCGTAGCATCATCCAGTCCGGTGACCCGAAGGCCGACTCGGCCAACGTATACCGCTGCTTCCGCCGTGCTTCATGTGCATCTCTGCTTCCAGTGTTGTTGCTGCTGTCCCAAGTTCTCGCCGCATCTTTGCCTAACGACGACACTCGTCTGACAGTAATTTCTCCCAGGCCCGTGGGAGACAGCGTCCTTCGATCGGTTCGGAGGTTCGGTGATTTGGAGAGCAACAACCCCGGCCGTCGTCGTCTATGCTTCTGCCGCCGGCGCCAGGCCTCGTCATATCCCTTGCTTTGCGATGAGTCACACCCGGCTTCCAGGACCACGTTGTCCACTCTTAACAGCTCGTCCGCGGCCCGAAAAATCTCGAATGGCCAGCGTTCACGACCGCTGGGCAGGAAGAGATGAGGCCGGAGTCGGGTGGAAGGGCTGGTTTCCAGAAATGGCATCCAAGCTCGAACATTCAACAAAGAATGGCATCAGTGGACTGTTCCACGAGACAGGGCACTGACCCACAAGCAAGCGCTCGGAATTTGCCAAAGACCCACCAGGCTTCCCACAATGACAACAAAGGTTTACTAAAACTTGACTGAATTTTGGCGTAATTTTGGTGCCGAGAAAGCGCAAACTATCCCCTTTGAAATCGCCAAAGACGGACTGCTTGGACCAACGTTAAAAACAAAAACCCACACACAGTAGGTGGTCCTACCATGTACTCCTGTCTACAACAATCGGCTGAATCCATCAGCATTTCCATGCGGTTTTCCGTTCCTGAAACGCCTCGAGAAATTGTTTTTGGAGACCAGGACTCCGTCTAAGCAAGCGACCATTTTTGGGGGGACAAAACTGTCATAAGCATGTTTGAGACGATGACCAGTCTCAAACCTGAACCTTGCGCCGTTCAAGTAACTCTGGTAACCCTACAGCATCTGTGCCGCCTAAACCAAACGCGCGCTCTTTGTCTAAAGCGCTTAACGCTTCTCTACATGTCAGCCTGGGGCTGACGTACTGAACATGGTGCTCTTCGTGGCCGTCGCCAACTTGACTTAAAATAGCACCCAGTCCTCTATCACTGGCGTCACACTGAACTTCTTTCTGAAATAAGAGGCCTGAAGCAAAGGTTGGGACACGAGCGCTTCCTTCAGACGAGTTTTCTCTTCGGTCATTTCCGTGTATGTCAGTGAGGCTCCCTTTTCGTAAGGTGTCAGTCAATCAAGGGATCAACGCTCCGCCTACGCGACGCTAAGCGTAGTTCTACTCGAGCTGCACTCCTGTGAGTGCCCTTATCTCTTGGTAGCATGGGAAATCAACACCTGTGATTTCTAACTCAGTGACGCCATATCCTTTCTAAGGTAAGGAAAAAAAAACAGTAACCTCCGATCAACTTGTTTTAACTCAAAAGTAGCCTTTCCCTGCCTGATTTCATAAACACACACAGAAAAAAAAGAGGAATAAAAAAAAACGAAACAGCTACTTGGAGTCGCCACGCGGGGGGGAAAGCTGACTCCCCGCCGCCGAGTTGAAAGGATTAGTCTTTCAGACGCGCCCGCCGGGGTCGCGCTTTGACTGATTGTACTGCGGTCAACTCGTGACAAAAGGCTGCAGAAAAAAACGATCCCCGACTCTCACTGTCGTTTCCGCGCCCCCTCGAGGCTCTCCGAAAACCTTGGTCGTGCCTACAATGTCGATAACCGACTCTGGCTCTGGACGACGAGCAGTGACCAGCGCGAGAAGGTACCTCTTTCTCTCGCCCCAAGCAGGAAGCTCGGCTACCCATTCGCCATGCGCGCTTCCTAGAATGCGGTGCCAAATGTGAAGGACGATTCCTTTTCAAGTGCGCCCGCCGAACACGCCTGCATGTGTCGTCTCGGTTGTTCGACGCCTGCGTTCGCATGTGCTGAGTGCCGCGCAACCTTGCGGTTTCTGATCTCTTGGGCCGCTTTGCCTTTTTCCTAACTGGCTTTTTGTCCGGACGGCGCGGTCTAGTCTTTCTTGCAGGCCGATGCCCCTTTATGCACTTCGCGCCAGTTTTGCTTGGAAGACGCGCTCTTCCCTTTTCATTACTGCAGTCAGCCTTCGAACGAGCTGCACGCGTCGCGAGATCATCAACTGCAGCTGCAAGTTTACGAGGCGCAACGCGGGAAGGCTTCGCCTTTCCTTCCACCGCATTTCTTTTTTTCGCACCTGTCCGCGCAACCGACTTTAGGGCTTTGAATTTGATTCGTTTTCTCTTGGTTCTTGCCCTTGTTCTTTTTCTGCGCCTAGACTGTGTCGCGTGCGTCTCCTGATGACAACTAGCTATCTCTAGTTTTTCCGTCGCACCTCGGAAATTTTCATGAAATTCCAAACTGGCCTCTGTGCCTTCGCAGCAGAGTGCCAGCTCCACGCAGCTGACAGACGGACATGAAACTGCCCCTGAGATCCCCAGCTCATTCCCTCGGGAGTTGTCCTCTCCAGCTTGCCTGTCGCTCTGCGCGCCATTCTCTGCATGGCAGTGCTCAGCCACAACTGAGCCCGCCTGGCTGTCGCTCTGCGCGCCATTGTCTACATTGCAGTGCTCAGCTACAACTGAGCCCGCCTGGCTGTCGCTCTGCGCGCCATTCCCTGAACTGCAGTGCTCAGCTACAACTGAGCCCGCCTGGCTGTCGCTCTGCGCGCCATTCTCTCTACTGCAGTGCTCAGCCACAACTGAGCCCGCCTGGCTGTCGCTCTGCGCGCCATTGTCTACATTGCAGTGCTCAGCTACAACTGAGCCCGCCTGGCTGTCGCTCTGCGCGCCATTCTCTCTACTGCAGTGCTCAGCCACAACTGAGCCCGCCTGGCTGTCGCTCTGCGCGCCATTCTCTACTCTGCAGTGCTCAGCTACAACTGAGCCCGCTTGGCTGTCGCTCTGCGCGCCATTCTCCCTCTGTCTAGCAGTCTGGCTGTTACTTCTATCTTTATGTTCGGCAGCCTCGCATTCTTCTTGCGCCAGCTTTGCCAAGGTAGCCTCTCCCGAGCCTTTGTCACTGAAGCCACTGTGACATCTCAACTCGATCTTACCGCGGTTGTTACTCTCAAAAGGGGTTTCCGCTGTTTCAACTTCGAAACCTTTTTCGATATTAAAATCTCCCTTTTCGCGGTCCTGCCGGTTTGACACCTGTATCGATTCTACTGAGAGGGTCGCGCTCGTAACAGTCCCGACAAAGTTGTCCGTTGCCACTCCTACCTCACTTGGAGGAGAACCCTCGCACTCGTGTCGTTGAGACGCTATCTCGGAATGCTCTCTCTTAGCATTACGTCCAACTACATTGGACACGGTCTCGGATTCTGCGGCTTTCCTTGGACTACCGTACCGGTTGCACACGTTCTCTGCCACTTCCCTCGTGGTGTCGCGATTTACCAACTCGCCTACGGTCACAGACTTTACGGGTCTTGCCTGCGGACCTATTTCATAAGCATCGCTTGCTCTTTCAGGAGTTCCGGCTCTCACAATACCGCCTTTTCTTCGCAGTTCGTTTTCAAGCTGTATACGCTTTAGTTTCCTTATTTCATCTTCAACCTTCCACTGTTGCCGTTGCCGTTCCTTCTCTTTTTCCCACTCCCGATCAGCTTCCTCTTTACGCGCTTTTTCCTCTGTGCGCGCTTTTTCCTCCTGTTCGGCTTTCTCTTTAGCCTCCTGGTCGGGTTTTACTTTGCGGGCTTTTTCCCCTTGTACCAAATTCCACGTATCTACCAGCAACTGATCGTTATGCTTGACTTGTTTAAGAATGAATTTGCCCAATTCAATTTTGGTTAGTTTGCTAGGCACTTCAACCGACAGTTCCTCGCATATCAACAGCAAGTCCGACTTGTACAACCTCATTAGGTCCATGACAACGCTTTCTCCGCTTTGGCTCTGCTAACACAACAATGCCTTGAGAATAACCCCTCTCAAACGACAAAGCCCTGATTCCCAGTCAAGATTATTCTCTGAATCTTACAGCCTGGCGAATCCCATAGCAAAAGCCAAAACGCTCACCCGTGGAGAAAGTACGATGTCGCACGGTCCATCCCAGCTGCTGCCAACCAGGATTAGGAACGGGGCCTCACAACCCCGCCGCTGGAACCAGTGTTAAAGATGGGGCTTCTATCCCACCGCTGGAACCAGAGTTGAAGACGGAGGGGTCCTGGAGATGACTAACTCGTTTAGCCTCGCAGGTACCGGCTCCGAATGACAATGTCGGACTGCGTTATCGAGGAAACTGTACAGAAGGGTTTATTCTACATATTTACAGATGAGAATCGACTCGAATGCTATGCGAATGCTCCGATCACACAACAACATCCCGTTAAATACGGTTCGCGTTCCCCAGATCCCTGACTGGGGAACTTAGTTCGAATCACGTTGTCCAATCGGATGGGCCATTGATGACGCTGGCGGTACCACCCACGGCAGGGTGGTGCTGATGCCCTCTCGCTCTCTCACAGCTCGGGGGATGAGAAGGGGAAGACAGTCATCAAACACAGATGCGTCACCTTGACCACTGCCGCAAGTGTTTTGTGCGTTGCCTCCGTGGGAAAGCAGAATCCTGCAGTCTCCTCGCAGGTGGTTGAACCTTCTCGAACTCCCCCGCCGGATGGCCGAAGCACGAGACTCCTTCGACACAGCGTCTTTCAATTAACAGCCTCGCTCAGCGTGACCTTGCGTAGCATCATCCAGTCCGGTGACCCGAAGGCCGACTCGGCCAACGTATACCGCTGCTTCCGCCGTGCTTCATGTGCATCTCTGCTTCCAGCGTTGTTGCTGCTGTCCCAAGTTCTCGCCGCATCTTTGCCTAACGACGACACTCGTCTGACAGTAATTTCTCCCAGGCCCGTGGGAGACAGCGTCCTTCGATCGGTTCGGAGGTTCGGTGATTTGGAGAGCAACAACCCCGGCCGTCGTCGTCTATGCTTCTGCCGCCGGCGCCAGGCCTCGTCATATCCCTTGCTTTGCGATGAGTCACACCCGGCTTCCAGGACCACGTTGTCCACTCTTAACAATGGCGACTGAAGGCTGCAGGCTCAGCTGTTCATGGTCCATCAATAACGTCCAAAAATGCGTTCTCTCCAAGGCAATAGAGATGAAGAAACGGGAAAAAAAATGCGCAACTATTTTGCCAGGCAATCTGAGCGCACTAAGTGCTATCATAGAAATAAATTTTTTTTTCACTCTAAATGTGCTTGTATGCTCATAAATTTACTGCCAGTACTACTCACTGAATTACATGTTATATTGAACTGACAGGTACTTATCTGACAGTTTGATATATATGTGGGTTCAACTGTTTTGCATGAAGACAGTGACGTACGGTATGCAGTGTGCATAAGCTTTGAAACATGTCTCACATCTTGGACGAGGATCGCTTTGGTTTGGGGGCAGCTGCGGGTGGCACTGCAACTGTGGCAGCCGGTGTGGGGCTGGCCATGAGCAGGGGTGGGGTCGGGGCTGGTGGCGGAGAGGAGAAGTAGCCAATGTCCGTCGAGCCCACGGTGAACTCCTGGGAGGCGAGGCTCTGCAGCCAGGCATTGACGGCCTCACAGCCTGCCTTGCGGCTGGCTGTGTGCCGGCCCTGCTGCATCTGCACGAGGTGCCATTGAAGGCAGAAAGAAAGAAAGCCATAACAGGGGACGGTAAGCTGATGGTACAGTGAGAATACATACTAAAGCGATCCTGCTGATCTTTGGCTACACAGCCAATAAAGTGCTCTACTGCAGCCTGTTTTTTGCAAAAAGACCAAACAGAAGACAACATGAGCAAAGGTAGCACCTTGATTCCTCCACCCGTCACAGATACTTATGTTGGAAAGCCTGCAGGGATGATGCCTGGAAAGATTTGTTTTTTTTCATGCTTGGCCTGTCTGCAGAATGATCGTCACCTTATTACAGGCTGTACAAGTAAGCAACGCACGAACAACCATACTGCTGCAACAATATGTTAGCCCTCAGCAGCAGCACATGGAAACAAGTGTACAGCATAAAATTTCTAAAAAAAAACTTCACAGTCAGCAGTACATACGGTTCCAACTTAAAAGATTTCACATCACTGCTTTCATAAAATGGCCCACCAAATACCCATAGTACCAAGCTGGCAACATGCAATTACTGGCTCTGCTTAAAAAAAGATCCAAATGCCAGCTGAGTTTTAACATTCTTTTAGAGCAGTTCTAAACAAAGAACCTTCACTAGCACAGATTATGTCAAGGAGCATTGAAAAGCATTGGTTTTAAGCTTGTTTTGATACAAAGGGAGGTCATTTTGATCTCGGTGCATGTTCCCATTCTTTTGTTTGAAACTGCCCATCTTCCAGCAATTTTGCATTCTTTTATGTGAACTACTGCTCCAGCCTCTTATTGAATTACAGTACACTTCCTCTAAAAGAAATATGAATGAACCATGAACAGTTGATCATCTTATCATGAGCACCTCCAAAAAGCATGAATGAGGATGTCAGGTGTAGCCCCGATATTTGTTACATAAAAACACCCTCTGTTACATAATAAAAAAACCGTGCCGTGGAGAGATAATTGAAAAGAGTGATGGCATGATGCAGCCACACATCATCAGATTGAAAATGGTATTTTCTAAATTTTTCGCCCCCTCTTCTGCTTTTGCCACGAGTGTTCTGCACATTACTCCCATTAAAATGCAGCTGCCACAACTGGGTGCACAATTAGTGGACACATTCCTGGCAGCAAGACAAGAGAACCATTGAGCCACTGCAGTTAGAGACCGCTCCACTACCAGCTGCTTAAACCAAGTGCTGCACCACTGAGAGACTACTGAAAAATTCTCTTGGCCTAACTACTCGCTTGTTCGCACTCAAACTTCATACAGAGGTGACATCTGGCAGTAAGTTTAGTTTTATACTATATTTGGGACTTGCCTTCAATACCTTTCTTGTGTTTCAGATCTCTCATCCCAGGCCTCACTGCGATTCACTTCCATACAGTGATCGCAGAGCCCTTTTAGGGCATTGACTTCCCAAGTTTGCGTCGAGTGACAGTAAAAAAAAACGCCTTCCCTTTGAAATCCAATTTTCTAAGCAATAAATGTGTGTTTTGCTGCTCAAAAAACATGAACACAGACAAAAGAGCAAAACAACTGACTTTCACTAAGAACAAAAAGTGGAAGGGAGACGTCCCCGGTGCCTCGTCAATTTATTTATTCTAATACCTACAGCGCCCATTGTGGGCGTTATTGTAGTGAGGGCTACAGGGTGCAAAATACCTCTCCATACAGGTGACAAAGTATATAGAAAAGGAAAAAAAAGAAAAGGAAACAATATAAACAAAAAATACAACACATCTTAATCTCAAAACAAACTATTACTAAGGGAGAGTAAAAAAGCACAAAAACAAACGAGCAGTAAGGAGCAGTAAAAAACACAAAAACAAATGAGTACTAATCAAGAGTAAACAAACAGAAAGGCAAGGTAAAATAAAATTTTCATACAGAAAGCACACTGTAATGAAACTCAGACATGGTACATACTTATCCGAAAATGTTCAACTACAAATGGGAACATATACTATGTCTGCATGAAAACTGTGTTCAGGAATTTCAAAAAGAGAGAAAAAGCAATGCGATGGACACAATTATTAGTTTGGCAAAAGACACGCCAAAATATTTCCAAAAGAAGATGGCAGGGCTGAAACGACCTCCTCTGGCATTTATTCTAATCGTGGACTCTTTTTGGGAAAGAATGAGTTTTTTAATATATTTACACGGCACATGTATTCTTGAGCTTTGTTAGTATGGTCTAAAAAGGAGGATACATAGCTGGGACCTTTAATGTATGCATCTTTTATCAAATCTGTTGCACCTATAAAGATATTATGGAACAACTTCAACTGTATACACTTCCATCTATCTTTTAAGAGAGGCCAGCCCAAACTTCTGCATAGTATCGGAGAGGAGATTTGGGTAAAATGATAGTATGTGGATACAAATCGTGCTCTAGGTTTCTGAATCTGTTCACGTTCGCTAATAAGTGGTTTAGTTTCAGGATCCAAAGTCGCACAACCATGCTAAAAGATGGTTTGGTTTGGTTTTTGAAAGTGTTTACCAACCCAAAGTGACTCGGGCTATAAGGGACCCCGTATTCAAGGGCTCCAGAAATTTTGAACACTTGGGGTTCTTTAACACGCACTGACATCGCACAGTACTCGAGCCTCTACAATTTAACCTCCATCGAAATTTGACCGCCACGGCCGAGACTGAACCCAACTCTTTCGGGTTAGCAGCCGAGTGCCATAACCATAGAGCCACTGTGGCGGCATATTCTAAGATGGGACGCACACTTGTGAAAAAGAGCGTTTTTTTCAATTTGGTGGGCCCATGCCTGAAATTGCCCTTTAAAAACTTTAATACATGGCTAGCTTTAGAAACAATATAGTGAACTTGGCCGTTCCAGGAAAGCGATGAGTGACAATGCTTGCCTGCTGGGTGGCAGTGGTGGCCTGTGACGTGGCTGCAGCAATGGTGTTGCTGCCCAGACCGTAGGTGAGGGCCGAGGGTGGAATGAGGAGCCTGTCTGCGGGTGCCAGTGCTGCGGTGCCTGCCACAGCGCCAGCCGCAGCGCCCACCACGGTGGCCACTGGCCGGCCGCCCGACACCTCGCCGAACAACGGGAAGACCCGCTTTGCGGCCTGACGCTTCCCTGGGTGCTGCCCGCTGACACACATCGATGAGCCACCTAGAGAGGTCGCCACATGCTTGCGCTCTGGGCAAAGTGCGGTGGGGTTGTTTTGGGTCACCAAGCTATCGAGACACAGCTTGGAATGATGGGCAAACACTCTTGATGAGTCCCGCTACTTCTGTCATCAACAGTAATCATGGCAACTTCAAGTGCATCATCAAACAAGTTGTCTGTGAACAGATGTGCTCACCTCTCGCGGAAAGGATCATTACAGGGGCCTTTGAGGCACTGAGAATAAATATACGGATTTTAATGCGCCAAAGCCGACTGAGCAGTTATGAGGCACAACATAACGAAGAGCTCTGCAGTGATTCCAACATTTTGGGTAAGGTTATTATGCACGAAAATTCTGGTATGCAAGTGTTTTCATATTTTAGGCTCATTGAACTATGGCTGCTACTGCAAGGCTCAAACCTGCTCACTATTGGGATACCATATCCGCAACGTCACCCTGTGTTTTTTAATTCATCTGAAAGGTTCACTATCATACCAGAAGTGGATTTGTGAAAGTAATGCTGCAGTTGAGCACACAACAGAACTGTTAGTCTAGGCTCGCGCTCCACCCATAACTGTGACAACCACTCCAGTAGGCAATGTCAGCAATGATACTGGCCTGAAAAAACCCCCAAATATGTCTCCGTAACAACCCAAGTGTTTAAGAGTTCTCTCATGACTGAAAAACTGAGCTATGCCAGCAGCACAAAATGTGCACTGCTTTTGTAAGGCATCAAGACTATACCAGATAAGCAAGCACTGCGCAAGATAAAGTTGTAATTGGTATCAAGATGGTACATGCAGTCACTTGACAAGCAACCAGTGGTATCAAAGTTCCACTTACTCTTAGCATTCACAGATGATGGCGGTGCCTCGTCCAGCTCTAGGGATCCTATTGGAAGAGAATACATTAAGCATCAGCCCACCCAACCAATGAATGCACCAGAGCAAGGCTGCAGCATGACATCACGAAGCAGCAAGCATTTCTCTCCTAACCACAGAAAGCTATGAAGGAACTGGACATACTGCGACATTATCCTTCCAGTGACACCCAAAACAACTTGTATGTTGCTCTCCAGCAATGCGGTAGGCTTCTCACACCACCGCCTTCTGAAGAAGACAAAGAAGTTAATAGGAAAAGAGAAGCACAGTAACTGCTTCCCTCTGAGAACAAACCTGAACCGTTTTGCAAGGGGCAAAGGGAAGAAACAAAGGGGGAGAGAGAGAGAAATTGGCTGTGGTGTAGCTGTGGTTAAACCTGGAGTGACACAATAGCTGGCCACAGCTGGCCCAGTTCCACTCTTCTGAGTGGAACTGCAGTCAGTCTTTTGCCCCCTCCTTCATCCTCATCCCTGGACCTGGATTCAGAGTTTAAAATCATTTTCGTCATTACAGCCTCTCTTTCTGTTTCTTCTTTCACTCTCACTTCGCCCCTTCCTCTAGAAACAGATGAGCCGCATTAATTAGGGAGCTGGTCTTCCCTGTGGTTCAACAGATGATGGGTGTCCACCAAGATACCTGAGCAGTCACTGTGAAATTTCCGTTCCTCAAATTCATCTTCTTCACTAGGGCCCCTCTGTGTTTCTTCTTTCACTCCCACTTCCTCCCTTCCTGTGCAGTGCAGTTCATGTGCCCACCAGGGCGGTTGCTAGGCAAGGGCTCAAGGTCCATGCCACCAAGGCCCATGGTTGGTGAGCAATGGCTCAAGGTCAGTGTGACCATGGTGAGCCCAGGTGCAACCAGTGCGAAAGTGCAGTAAAAAAATGCTACCAATTGTCTTGTGTGCACCTAGTGTGTGTGGTTGAAAAGGTGCAGAGGTGGATTCACAACAGCGACTGAGGGACTCCTTTGGCAAATAAAAACACTAGAAGTTGTCATTCTTCCAAATGTGCAGGAATGCTACACAATAAACATGGCTTCTCTAGCGTTACTTTCGACTACAGTAAGCACCGCAGGTGCACACGTGTCCTGGAAACCAAAGTGGGTGGGTGGTAGGCTTCAAGAAAAAAAATTAATGGTGCATGCAAATAAAAAAACAAAGAAAAATGAAGAAAGTGGGACTGGTGCTCTTACTCCTCTCGAGGATTTCTGTGATGCCTGCATTGTCCACCTCAAGCTCCATCTTGCACTTCTCAATCTCCTGGTCAAGGAGCCGCAAGTAACGGTCCCCCTGATGGTTAGTGCAACAAAAACAAAACTATCAGAACACACAATAGTGAAGCAAGTGCAGGTCCACTGCTCTGCAGTCGCACAACATTGAAACAAAGTGTTAGGGGGTCGCTTATCTGGCTCCGTTCACAGAAATTTCTTGATTTGCAGATGTGACAAGGTGCACTGGTGACCAGTTTGTATATAGCCACACCAATTTTCTCTCTGCATCACCAACCATTACCATCCCCTATTCACCCCTCTTCCCTCCTAAGTACGAAGCAGCAGGGAAGAGAACCACAAAATCCATACTTCTCCCAAGTTGTGTTGGCTGCCAGGAGAATGTAACAAATGTATGCCAGACTAAGCAAAGACATAAGAGTTAACTTTCTTTGACAAAGCAGTATGCCCTACTGATTCCTCTACCATTAAAGTTGGACAGGAACAACACAGGCACACATATGTGCTGCAAAGAATAACAAAGCCAGTCTTTAAACAAGTAAACTTATTACTCTATTTTAACAGCAAAAACTTTCTGAAATAAAAAAGGCCAGAAAGTGAAATACAAGTATTGGCTCCTAAGGCTGTTTTCACGAGCAAGCCGAAATGGCCTCATGAACTCTTGTGTCTGGATCTCCGAGGCTACACATTACCACAATTCATCCCCAGCCAGCAGTATCTATAACGCTTTAGACATCACCATCAACATCCCGGTTTTGAATCTAACGGAAGAAATAAAACGGCGTTTGCTGGTCAACCAAATTTTACAGAGAACGAAAATCCGATGGAGCTCTCATCACTGTACCCTTAATTTACAATGTAAAAGCTTCAAGCGTTTTGCAACTCCAGGACCGCATGCATGGGAATATGGGAAATGATCCAATGCGGTAACACCTTGACAGAGTTTTAAAAACAAGGGCTGCCAGCTTACCAGGTTATAAGCCTGCTCTGCTTTTTGCACTTTCACATCTGCGACCTCAAGTACCTTGTAATAGTCCTGCAAGAAGGACATGCAACAAGCACACCGGTGATCCACTGCGCATCGACACCAAATGCATCCGTCAGGCACAAGCAGCGCAAAAAGTGCAAACACGAACCAAGGCAAGTACTACCACACTTCTCTTGTGAAAAGCCTTTTAAAGAGTAATGAGACGGTGCAGCATTCTATGCACTCAGCTGCAAGATAGCACTGCTCTGAGGTGCAAAGACCACCTTTCGGATCTTGTCAAAGGCCATGTCCCGCTGCTCGGGCTTCATCTTTCGGGCATTCACAAAGAATTGCTTTTCTCGCTCGCCAATGCTGTCCATAGCATCTGAAAGAGAACAACAACAAAAAAAGGTTTGCAGAGTCAAACACTGAGCTTACTTTAATTTTGAAACAGGCTTCGGTCATCACACAAGCTATATCGCATGTATTTCAGTGTGCCGTTTAACCAAAAACTACCCGATGTTTGAACGCACATCCTAAAACTCAGGCCATCTCTGCCAGCGGAAAACATGCATGTGAACGCAGTTCATTCCATGATGAATTTTACATCCTGGCAAGGTTACAAGACTTGCTCCCTGTAATGAAATGCCTGTTATGCATGACACACACAAACAATTTCTTCAAGAAAATAATGAGCTCAAACCATGTTAGAAACAAGTGCTCCATGTAATGCAGGAATTGCCTCAAAACAAGGAGCCCAACATCCACAAGTAAAGCTGCATTAAAAAGCCAATGTGTACAGCCATACTAATATAACTGTGCAGATCACGTGAGATACCTAACGCATCTGAGGTGAGCAGTACTTCATGAAGCTCACACACCGGTTTCAGTACTGCTTGGGGAGGTATGAATTGAGACAAATCATTCTCTACTCAAGTTCTGTCTCTGATTTGAGAACAGTTTATTGCTACAATAAGAGGTACATTTTTTTTATGCAGCTAGACGTTACTCGTCAACGCACTCAGAAGTCCCAGTCAAAAAAAAACCAATGGAACCAATTGAATTTCCAAATGGTTCCAATTGGACTAGCTGAGTTTCCAACTGGTTACAATTGGAATGGTGTTCCAATTGGATGGTCCAAATGGACTATCCAATTGAACCAGTTGGGTTTTCAATTGGTGGGCCCAATTGGTCTTACCCATTGCATCCAATTGGACAGCCCAACTACACCCAATTTTTCCAATGAATGTTTGCATTTTTGACAAACAAGGTAGAACCAATATGACAAACAAGGTAGAACCAATAAGAGCTATCAGCAGCTTAACCTACTAAATTGTACTCATCATCTGCACCACCACTGCAGCTGAAATTAAATTAAATAACTGCGCTCAGTACGAAAGCGCCACTGGCCCCAGCATGAGAGCCTCACAAATGGGGTATATATAAGTTGGAGCTGAAGTATGTTCTCTGGATATACATATTGAGCTAATATATGCTACTAGTGCCTGAATGTGCAGTGTTGCTTGTGTTTGATGTATGTGTGCCTGTTGCCTTTGATTTCCATAAAAACATGTCAATTTCAATTCCGTAGATAATGCTGATTGACACTAGGTACAGCATCTCCCTGCAGTCCTCATAAATCAGTTTTCCTTTTGCACATTACAATATGTTAAGTTGTAGAAATATTTATCCAAGATTCTAGAGCATATTATTCACAAACATTTAGCTACCCCTCTCAATGAACATAGCATATTTTGTGAATATTTTCTGTGTGAAATAACTGCCTGGCCTAATGGGCACAATTGGCTGGTCCAATTGGTCGGGGGCTAAAAACACAACTGGAACCAATTGGTTCCAATTGGCAAATCTAATTGAAACCAATGGGAATGTCCAATTAGTTCCATTTGGTTCCAATGGTTTTTTTTACTGGGGTGAGCTCTCAGTGCTTGCCTACATTTGAATGGTTGTGAAGGTAGCTCAAAAACAACTTACTCTGGACTTGTAGATCCCGTTCACGAATTTCTGTGAGCCTGTCTCGAAGTTCCTGAGGGAGATGCTCGATCACTACGAAGAGAAAGAAACATGAGTACAAAACAGGAGTTCATAGCTACAACTCTGCTGCAATCGCGCAGAACGAACGAGCGCGCGCGCTCGGAACGACACTCGCATTTCATTCACCCCATCAAGAAATTCGTTGGTCAAAAACACAGAAAATGCCTACACTGGCAGCAGTAAAAACACCCAGAATTACTCACTTTCCATGTAGACTTCGAGGTAATGCATCTTCCTACTGTGGGGACACTTCTCTGAACGAAGCAGGCGAAAAAAAGTTCAAATTTCAGAGCTATGCAAAGCGCTGTAAGCTAGGCCTTGCCAGAAAAAGTCCCGTTAGGAAAGCCAAACTCGTTTCGTCGCGCGACGGCAGCGCCGCGCGGAGCGAAGAGGAACTACTGCCTGCTTGACAGCGGCTGCGGCGGCGCGCGCGCGTGCTATTCAGACCGGCCGGCGCGCAGCGGTCTCCGCACGGGTAATGTGTGATTTACTGCTTCGACGAGAGTGTTGAAGAGGAATTTTCGGAATGGCAGAAACGGCCCAACGAAAGCAGAAGCGGGTCCAAAGTATTGCTGTGTCGTGGGCTGCCACAACAGCGCAGACGACAGCAGGGAACGCGACCCACCTGTGAAACTGTATCGATTCCCACGAAGCCTGGATCACCGCTAGAGTCAAGTAAGTCGTGACAGCCCTTTCAGCTACTTGTTTCTGTTCGTTAACGCGACTCCTAATGACTGCAGAAAGTTATCTCGAGCTGGCTGCCTTCTTGCAGCATGTGTGTATGAAAGCCAAATTACAGTGGCATGGTGAGAACATTAAGTGTTTTGATTCGGCTTGTGCTTTTAGATGTCGCTGTTGAAATTCACACTCGCATGTGATTGTTGTCCTGTAGTTTAATTCAGCTGAACTACGCACGTTGTCAAAAGTTTTTTTCGAAGGCAAACAGCGCAACAACGCAGACAGAGTGGAAGAAAACACAGGCGTCAAAACGCCTGCAATTTACGCGTCGGGAAAGCAGCTTTCTCATGTCGGAACGGACTCCTTTTAATTTCAACATTTTTTGACATTGTTTTTGTTTGTTCTCTTTGCTGTGCCTCATTACTGTGGTAGAAATTTAACTTGTGAATATTATTGAATGCTTAGAAGCTCGGCGGTTCTCTCATTTGCTACCTTGAGAGTTTCTGCAATTTTCTTTTATTTGTTCATATGTTGTGCTTCTGTGTTTTCGTGTGCTGGTGTGTTCGTGTGTACTCCTGTTAGCGTTCGTGCACTCGTTCGCGTCATTGTGTGTGTGTGTGCCTTCGTCTTGTGTTCGTGAATGTGTGTGAGTGCATGCGTGCATGTTCGTGTGCACGTGTGATAAAAGAGAGAATGCTGTTCTTTCTTGTGCAGTCTCGATATAACTCTGTGGCAGCCCAAAGAACATACGCGAATTTGCAGCAGACATTTTGTGGGAAACAGCAAGAGTGAAATCAGCCAGCATCCATCCTACATTCAACCATTTTTCCACCTGTCTACAGAAAAAATCTGATCAGGAAAGGGCGAATAGGTATGAAAAAAAATTGGGAGGCCGCCAGTGGAAATTGCTCATGTTTCCGAGTATGTTCTGTTGACTTACCAGTTTTCCCAGACAACACAACTACATCCTCAGGACGTCCTGAGGATTAATTTTTGAGGACATTGTGTTGTCCTGAGGACGTCTGCTTCTAATCCTCAAAAGGTCCTCATTTATTCCTGTTGTCCGGCCTCAGTGCGTGCTCAGGACATCCTCAAATTTCCTCTGGTGGACCTTCTCAGTCTGTTTTCAGGACATCAGATGACGATGTATCCCAAGGCATGTGGATCACTGTTTGCTTATTTATTGTAGGCAGTGTGCACAGGGGTTGCGAAACAGCTTTCTGTGTGCTTCTTTTGTCTTGGATTCTAGGAAACAAATTTTGCAAATGTTTCACATACACAACAAGTGACTGGTTCGTTCCCCATATTTGTTGGCAGTTACAGGCATTATTCTGCATGCAATATTTTCCTACAGCGATCACTACATAACTCTCTCGGGAGTTGAATTCTGCCACTTCAGTGGAAAAGCCAATCCGACAAATCTCCAAAAATCTGGACTGTCCAACCCCATCAGAAGCATGCAGTAGGTTTGAAAACCAAAATATCTTAAGATATCTCCTGAAGGCACATAATATTTTCAGCCACAATGGTTTCCTACATTACATCTGCATTGTACACAAGTATCTTTTAATAAACCTGCAGTTTTTACGGAATGAAAGCCGAGTGCGAGAGATAAAGCTGGTTTTATCTTAGTTCAACGCCACAATATTGTCCCGCGATAAGACGTTTCTAGAACATTTGAGAAATTTTCGTCCTCGAGTCCCGTGAAGTACAAACTGAGGACATCCTCATGAGGACATTTGGCCGTGATGTGCTCAAAAAGTACTCAGAATGTCCTGTTCGGGATGAGGACGTTTTGACCATTTGAGGACGTCCTCAGGACATTTGGTGTTGTCTGGGTTGTGAAATCACAATGTCAGGTAATATGAATAATAGGTGCATAGGCAAACATTCAGAGATTACATTTCATGGCAGGTTTGCTTGAACCTTGCAGGAGATTGGTAGTAACATTGACTTTTGATTGTCCAATGCAGGTAGGTAGCAGGCACGTTTCAAGAAGGAAATCTCAGCCAGACAGCTTGTTGCAAAAGATGAGCATCCATCGCAAAGAACAGCTGATGGGGCACCAATGCAGGTGCTGAAAGCGTCCATTCTGGAAGATGTGCATCGAGACTTGAACATCATGGATTTCAGCAATGCATATCTGGAAACAAGCACAGCTGCCTCTCTGCTCAACGACATGAGTGATTCGCATTCTTTGGTGCTTGTGTGTGGTGCAGGACAAGAAAGTCATTCCACGGCAAGAAAGAGGGGCGCTGTAAGGATACCTTTTAGTTTGGGGCTCCTGTGCAGTCATTGCAAACAAAGCGTGCCACTAGTGCTGTAGTGTCCCTTCAACTGCTCCACAGGAAGTTTTTCTAAATGCCCCAAAACATTCTTCTTTCATGTTTTTCAGGCATGCCAAACAGAAGAATGTGCTACTTCAGGAAAGCTAGCTATACTTCTCTCAGCAACAAATGGCACTGCAGCGTCTACTCAAGTTGCACACATAAAAATGAGTCACAAAGTGCAACGATGATGCTGTTGTTTGTTATCTAATGTGTTGAACTATGGTGTTGTCTAACTGTTAGCCCCCACTTCTTGTTTGACTCCAGTTTACTTGCATTATTGAGCAAGGTTCATGTTTAATTTGTTGTTCCTGTATAACGTTCCTGTTTTTCATTTTACAATACCGGTGTTTATTTTCTCTTTAGAATGAAATTGTTTAGTTGCAGGAGAGTACAAATATCATTCTATATCTATTATTCCTTTTACCTAAATGTATTTCCTTTTTCAATTCATCATCCTGTATGTTTATTCTCTCCTGAAGGTTGCAAGCACAGATGGAAATTGAAAGTGAAACTGTAGATTTTTTGGTTTTGAATCCCTAAAGGAAAAGGAAGAGGCAATGCAAGTTTTTGCCTCCTGCTGAACTTGTTGCCAGCGCCACATTACAGGTGTAATGCGATGTTAAGGGAAGACAAGTTATGCTTATTCCTTGCCAATTGCCAAGCTACAGCTTGGGATACATACAGTGCCTTGGGAGCTATGTTCAGTATCAGCCACAACAGCGTCAACTGTGATCAGAAAGACACTTGATATTCTAAGCATTCCCCTGAAAGATTGGGTCTTCATGCCTTCCCTAGAAATAATTAAGCTTTCTTTGCCTCCCCATTCAAACAACACTATCCAAATTTCACCAAGGTCCACACAGAAACGCCATGAAATTCTGATTGTCAGCATATGTTGTACTCACACTACAAAGGAGGATACAAGCTGAAATTTTTGATGGGCATAATTCTTAATGGAATGATAAGTTTTATTTCTAAGGTTTATGAAGGATGGCTCACTGATTCTTTCATAAGCCAGGACTCTGGCTTCCTGCAGCTTCTCAAACCGGGGACTTAGTTTTAAGTGACAAAGGATTCCCAAGTGTACGGACAACTATAGAAGGTGAAGGTGCAGTTCTACTAATGTCTCCTTTTAATTGAGGGGGTGTACAGCTGTCTGAACAAGACATGCACCAGACATACAAGATTGCGTCTGTACGCATCCATGTTGAAAATGTATCATATCCTAAGCAACAGAATGCCACTAAGCCTGGTCCCACACATGAACAAAGTGATGTCTATGTGTGCTGCCTTTGTGATTATGCAAGCACTGATGATTAAGAAGCAGGCCTGCTTGATTTGCTGTGGCATCCATAAATTGGCTTTTGTGCATGGATTACATTTCTAAAAGAGTTGAGTTGAGTTTAATGGTGCATAAGCAACTAAGGCTACCATTCGCCAAGCTCAGGGTATAAAAGATTGTTTTAATAGATGTTATACAAAAGTCTAAATGAACGGCGGTGTAGAGAGAGAGAGAAAAGGACGGAAAGGCAGGGAGGTTAACCAGGCGATGCCCAGTTGGCTACCCTACACTTGGGGAGGGGAACAAAGGGGAAAAAAGGAAAAAGAGCGGCAAGGAAATGAGTCTTCTAAGTGACCAGCGACCACTATGTCACAGAGACAGAGGGCGCGCACTGAAAACATTAAGATTATAGGCGGGAATGCAACCCCGAGTCCCTTAAGAAAGTCAGGAGCGCTTTCACCACTTTCCGTTGTCTGGAAGGTTGTGTCCAAGGCCCCAGAGCGTTAGACTCTGTTAAAGGACGCGAGTCCAAGCGGAGAAGAGAAGCACTTAGGAGGCCGCGCTCTCGCTCAAAACGAGGGCAGTCACAGAGGAGGTGGCTGATCGTCTCGTCACAACCGCACTGGTCACATGCAGGAGAGTCAGCCATTGCGATGAGATGGGAATAGGCGTTTGTGAACGCCACTCCCAGCCACAGGCAGCACAACAGCATAGTATCACCGCGGGGGAGGCCGAATGGTATATGATGTTGGAGCAAGAGGTTGAAGTGATGCGAGCAGGGTGACCAACCTCCAGGGTGTAAAGGGCCTAAAAAGTTAATTCGTGCACCTAGAAGTATAAGACAAAATTTGAGAAGTGACTTATGGTAAAAGCTTTAAAGAGGGTCAGCAACCTCAGCAGCCATCCTTGGCTGTGCAAGGATCTCGAGGTCCCCAACCAATGGAATAGTGACCTCAGCCGTCTTCTCACGACGAGAGGGTGGCTGAGGTGTGGTTCGAAAAATTCGCAAATTGTAAAAAAAACTGACCATTATTTATTACATTTACAATTTGTTTAAAACATCTGCACTATTTAAAAACTTAAAAACCTGTGAAATGTCAACAAGCGCATGTTCGCCTAAAAGCAAAGTTGGATGGAATGGTATGTGTTCGCTATAAAAAACTGTAAAATGCTCTTTCCTCAGTCTTTCTAGTTTTCTGCATGAAAATAAAACATGGTTTATTGTTAACTCATCATTGCATAATTCACATTGTGGCTTGTCTTCTTTTGTTAGTAGGAAATTATACGTCAGATGTGTGTGCCCTATACGAAGATGACAGATAAGCACTTCTTGAAGCGTTCCTGGTGGGTGCAGGACTGCCACTCAGCTAAAACTGGCTTTACTAAGTGTAGTTTGTTATTTACCTCATTGTTCCAAGATGACTGCCATTTTTCTTTAAATTTACACTGTATTACATTCATGCAATCTATAAACGGCACATTTACTTTTTTTATTTCCTTGCCCCGAGCTTGAGCAGCGCAGAAATCTGCTGTCTTGTTTCCTTTTATTCTGACATGACTCGGGACCCAGCAGAGTTTAATGTTCTGCCCTTGACCTGTGGCTATTACTATGTTACGTATGATGTTACCAAGTAGTGGAGTGATTGAATTTCTAGAGTGGAGCGCAGTAAGTAAACTTAGTGAGTCTGTGTAAATAATACTGTTTGTGAGCTTCTTGTTTACTATTTGCTGAGTGGCTACACAGACGGTGTAACATTTGGCAGTGAAGATTGATACACATTGCGGAAGCCTTACTATTTGATTCCAATTCTCCTGTACCACTGCGCTTCCAACGTAAACATCTGTTCTTGAGCCATAAGTACTGTATTTCTCGTCGAGTGCAAAAAATTCTTGTATTATATGCTGCTGTGGGGTTTCTTTTTTATGGAACTTTGTAAGACTGAAATCACACATTGAAGGAAAAAGGTACCATGGAGGTAATGGATCTAGTCTTGGAGCAATGCCAGGTAATGTGTCTAGTATGCCGAGGTTTTCGCACATCTCTTTGAAACGCAAGAGCAGTGGGCTAGCAGTCTGCGGTTTGTTATTAAATAGTGTTCTTAATGGGCACTTTGTGACTATTTGGTAGCAGATGTGTTTAGGTAGTGAACGGATTTTTAAAATGTATGAACACGTGAGCATCGTTCTTCTGACTGTAAGTGATGGTTCATTAGTTTCTATATAAAGACTATTTATGGGCGAAGTCCTGAATGCACCAGTAGAAAGACACAAACCTAAATTAAGTACCGGGTCCAGTCGTTTCAGGTACGATGGTCTCACTGACCCATATACTATACATCCGTAATCCAGGGAGGAGTGCACTACAGAGCGATAAATTTGCAAAAGACGTGACCTATCGGAACTTCAGTGCTTTCGGGAGAGCACTTTAAGTATATTAAGGGACTGGGAGGCTTTCTTTTTTAATGTGTTTATGTGGGGCAGGAAAGTGAGTTTTCTGTCAAATGTTATGCCTAGAAATTTATGCTCATTTTTTACAGGTAATTTTATTTCATTCAGGTGTAGGGTGGGATCTGCCTGTAAACCTCGTTTGAGCGAGAAAAAAATGGCGACTGTTTTCTGGGGAGAAAACCGGAAACCATTTCTGTCTGCTCATGTTGCCAGTCTATTTATTGTTAACTGTATCTGTCTTTCACATGTTAATATGTTGGAGGATGTGCAGGCTATCTGGAGGTCATCTACATACACTGAATACATAACGGATCTTTGGATTATTTTACTAAGAGAGTTAATTTTTACAACGAAGAGTGCAGTGCTTAAAATACACCCCTGTGGTATCCCATTCTCTTGGACGAAGTTCTTCGAAAGGGTTGCACCTAGGCGTACATGGAATGAACGGTTACATAAGAAGTCTTTTATGCAGTTCAGCATCCTGCCTCGGATGCCAAGCTCTGCAAGGTCTTGAAGAATCCCGAACCTCCAGGCCGTGTCGTATGCCCTCTCCAAATCGAAAAATACAGCAAGACATTGCTGCTTGTGAACAAAAGCCTCTCGAACAGTGTTTTCGAGACAAACTAAGTGATCAGTAGTGGAGCATTCCTTTTTAAAACCACATTGATGGCTGTCAAGAAGTTTAGACGTATGAAGAACAAAAGTTAATCTTATGTTAAGGACACTTTCGAAGGATTTGGCAAGGCAACTGCTCAGGGCTATGGGTGTATAACTGCTAGGAGAGGTTGGCTGTTTCCCAGATTTAAGGAATGGTACTATAAAAGCTCTCTTCCACACCATAGGTATTTTACCTTCTATGAATATTTTGTTAAAGAATTTTAAGAGCGTCTCTACGGCAGGCTGGGAAAGATGAGAAATTGCATTTCGTAGTGTATCTGGTCGGGTCTCGGTGCAATTTTTTTCCCGGCAGACAGTACTCTATTGATTTCTTGGAGGGTAATTAGATTATTGTACTTTTCGTTAGCACCTCTACTTGTTGGAAGTCTTTTTTGCTCGGCTGTGTTTTTGTATTTTAAAAAAGACTGCATATAGTGTGATGAACTAGAAACTGCAGCGAAATGTTCCCCCAATATGTCTGCCTGTTCCCCTATGCTTGTTTGTGTGCCAGGTGTTGTCAGAAGAGGAATAGTGAACAGTGAGAAGTTGCTATTTAATTTTCTGACCTGCCCCCACATTTTTTTAGATGGAATTTGACTGTTGATAGATGAAACATAATTCTGCCATGATGCTTTCTCGGCACTGCGACAGACGTACAGAGCTTTAGCTTTTGCCTTTTTAAAATTTAAGAGATTTTCCTGTGTCGGATACCTACGGAATTTACCCCAAGCTCTATTTTGTTGTTTTTAGCTTCTTTACAGTCTTGTTCACCATAGTTTATGGTTTTGTCACGCCACTCCTGATGAGTGCGGAGTAGCTTACTGTGCTGCAGTTATGATACAATTTGACAACCTGGACAAGGCCACTTAATTACCTGAGTGCACAGTGTCAGAATCTGACATGGCATCTCTACCACTGCATTAATGCTGTTATATTTCAGATGGGGTTAACACGCCTGTCACATGGGCACTGCAAAGGCCTTAGAGAATGGGGGCCCTTCTGTTCAAAGGCACATGGTGTGTATCTACGCAGCATGCGTAATGCGCAGTCGCCTCAAACGGTCTCAAAAATGAAGATAGCCATCCGAGACCTTTGAAGCTAGCAGCATTCAAGAAGCTGCGATTGTAGCACCCCCCACCATAGAAAACTAAACACAAAAAGAAAACCTAAGCAGTTAAATATCATTGAAAACATATCAGATATCAAAAAAAGTGCCTGAATATAGTTTTTGGATGCGTCTTATGTTATGCTAAGATCTCAAGACAGTAAAAATGCAGCAGCAACACCGAGTAAATGGTGGCTAGGGCGATAAACAAAACCTGCTGCTGCTGATGAGAGAAGCTATCAGTATTCTTTTTTGAAGGAAACATCATGAAATAAATTTCTGAGCTCAAAAAATGAATAAAATGCTCCACTCTAGCTTTAAAGCTACACTTCTGCCTCTTTATGCAACCTTAGGAGCACAAGTCCAGCTGTTCAACATTTTCAGGAGAATGAATGCTTGCAGCGTCACTGCTCCTTTGGTGAAACGAGAAACTTTTGCTGGAAAGGCCTTTAAGGATTAACGTGTGACGGGGGTACAAACATGCTTGCTGTTACTTGAAACCACCATCTTAAGGCCACTTGGCAGCACCCATGAAAATACTGGTGCTACCACTCTTTGCTTAATTATTATGCTCCTTTGTTTTTAATGAACATAAAGCTACTATGAGTGCATGCTGAGACAAAAATGATGCTCTTGCCTGTCATTTACTGCATTCTTGCTTGCCTTTCTTTCCATAAACTATTTTGCATGCCAAAGCCATGATTTGATAACCTGCTCAATTTGAGCTAGAATGCCATCTCGAAGCAAAGAACTGGTAGTCAAACCATCTGCAAAAAATGACATTCTTGTGCAACTACAACAGACATAACCTTTAACAAGACGTCAAATGCATTCTTACCAAACCCTCAACATAAAAAATATTTTACCATAAACACTACAGGGCAAAACAAAGATTTTCACAGAAAAGCAGGAAAAATAAGGCACTCAGTCTACTTTAAAGCCAAGCTTGACTCGATTATTTATGTAAGTAAAGTTGTTTAACTTCACACACAACAGATTGCAGTTATCACTGCCATGTGACAGGTATCAAAAATGTAAAAATGATGAAAAAATGTGTTACCAACATGTTTTGTAGGAGTGGCATGTGTTGCACTAAAAATCCAAAACAGCCATGCCTGTTATTTTTTTAAAAATCACACTGTCCTTCTCCTTTTTTCTCTTATAATGTGCTGTACTTTTGAAAAAAATTCTATATCTTCTTTTTTTTTGCAGTGCTATGTGGTAAAGCAGCCTTGCGGAGGTCATGTGCGATGCTAGACAGCACCCATTAACAAGGCAGTATGAAAAACAGGAAGAAAAACCATGTGTTCCCTTCCAGCAGCCCTACAAATTGGTTAGAAGCTACACATAAAGCAAAGCGTGGCCATTGTTTGCTTTGAGCACGTAACTATTAGTTTGTAATACACTATGGCCACCAAAAAAGCTAGAAACCAAGGCCAATAGATTAATACAGAGCAGCTTGCCTAGCCGCTTTACTGGCCCTGCTATACAGTGTTCACTACATTGTGCATACGTCAATTTTTCCATCTGTGAATAAAAGACAGAGTCATAACGTACCAAACATTACTTGGCAATAGGCTCTTCTTTTCAAATGCAGTTTTCCATTGCCCCCTTGCCAACTGAAGTGGCTGGCTGTTTCATCCGGCAACGTGTCTTTTAGTATGCGTCTAGTTGCATTGCCAAGATGAGTACCATCATACTTCTTCCAACGCATTTTGTGTAAACAGGACGAGTGTAAAAGTGTGACTGCAGGTAACTTGCTAGACTAGTAAGGAACACTGCAGATAAAGCAGCAAAGGCAAAATACAGCTACACGCATGGCTACCTTGGTCACATCAAACGCTTGCTAAAAATCAAATCGTGCATGTTCAGAGAGAGACACAGCTGTTGCACCCCCGCAGTGGTAAGAACCTGGGCCTCGAGATCACGTTTGACATCAAAACACACCGAACATTCCTAGTGCCAAGCTTTATAGGCATGCTTATCATGCCTTGCACATGTACCCATATAGCACCACACATCACCATAAGATAACCTCTTTGGTCTGCAGCATAAAAAACTTTTAATCAAGAAGACGGTTGACATGACACAAGTGCTGACTTAACACGATTTGTTTGGATACACAGCAGGCATTACATTGGCCAACAGTTAAACATGGTACAAAACAAACACCACATAAATTCAGAGCAGCAGGAGCAGGTGTAAAGTCACTTGTTTTTTTGTTGACAACTTCCATCTGTGGACAGATGTGCAGATTTTTTTCCTCCTGCCATGTATATGGCACTATTTTTAAGGTATTTTGCTGTTTTGAATTTACAGTTTCCTTGAATAGTGCTTCTCAATATAAGGGCAATATGTCCAAACAAATCTTGAAAGTCAGCCCCTTGTGTTATACCATTATTCTCTGGACTTAAATATTTTCTGCCTTATGCATTCTCATGCATTAAAAATGCACCCAAATTGCAATTTTGTTGAATCTTTATAAATTAGTGTTGTGTTGTGTTGGGATTAAATAAGCAACTAAGACTATCATGCATCAAGCTCAGGGCAGAGAAAATTGTTTTATATAGGATGTTATGCAAAAGTGTAAATCAACGGTGGTGTAATGGGCCTAAAAAGTTATTTCGTGCAACCTGGTAAAAGTATAACACGAAATTTTAGAAGTGACTTATGGTAAAAGCTTTAAAGGTCAGGTAACCTCTGCAACCATCCTTGGCTGTGCAAGGATGTCGAGGCTCCCAACAAATCAAATAAAGACCTCAGCCTTCTTCTCAGGATGAGAGTGGCTGAGAAGTGGTTCAAAACAATCTGCTTGTTGTAAAAAAGTGATCACTATTTATTATATCTACAATTTGTTTAAAACCCCTGCACTATTTAAAAACTTAAAAACCTGTGAAATGTCTACAAGTGCATTTTCACCCAAGAGCAATACTGGATGGAAAGGTATATGCTCATTGTAAAAAACTGCAAAATGCTTTTTCCACAGAGTGTTGAGTTTTCTGCACGAAAATAAGGTATGGTTAACGGTTAGCTCTTCTTCGCATAATTCACAGTTGGGCTTGTCTGCCTGTGTCAACAGAAAATTATGCGTGAGGTGTGTATGTCCTATACGAAGTCGGCAGATAATCACTTCTTTAAAACATCCCTGGTGGGTGCAGGACTTCCACTCACCTAAAACTGGCTTTACTAAGTGTAGTTTGTTATTTGCTTCATTGTTCCATAAGGACTGCCACTTTTGTTTTATGTTACGATGGACTAAGTTAATGCAATCTTTAAACGGTATATTTGCTTTTCCAATTTCCTTGTCACGAGCTTGAGCAGCACAGAAGTCTGCTCTCTCGTGTTCTTTTATTCTGACCTGACTCGGCACCCAGCAGAGTTTAACATTCTGTCCTTGACCTGTGGCTATTACTATGTTATGTATGATGTCACCAATTATAGGAGCGACTGCATTGCTAGAGTAAAGAACTGTAAGTAAACTTAGGGAGCCTGTGTAAATGACAGTGTTTGCGAGGTTCTCATTTACTATTTTTTTAATGGCTGCACAGACGGCGTAACATTCAGCAGTGAAGGTGGATGCATACTGTGGAAGCCTTACTATTTCACTCCATTCCCCTTGCACCACAGCACTTCCAACATAGGCATCTGTTTTTGAGCCATCTATATAAAAAGGCGTGAAAGTGCTGTATTTTCCCTCCAGTGCAAGATATTCTTGTAATACATGCTGCGGTAGAGTTTGTTTTTTACAAAACTGCGTAAGAGTTAAATCATAGATTACAGGAAAATTGTACCATGGAGGCAATGGATCTTGTTTTTGAGCAATGTCGGGTAATGTGTCAAGTATACCGAGGTTTCGGCACATCTCTTCAAAATATAGGAGAAGTGGCCAGGTAGCTAGTGGTTTGTTGTTAAACAGTTTTCTCGATGTGCACTTTGTGACTATTTAGTGACAGATGTGTTTAGGTAGTGAATGGATTTTTAAAATGTAAGAGCATGTGAGCATGGTTCTTCTCTCTGTAAGTGATAGTTCATTAGTTTCTACATAAATACTATTAATGGGCAAAGTCCTGTATGCACCAGTGGAAAGTCACAAGCCTAAATTATGTACTGGGTCCAGTCGTTTCAGGTACGATGGTCTCGCTGATCCATATACTATACACCCATAATCCAGGGAAGAGCGCATTACAGAGCGATAAATTTGTAAAAGACATGGCCTATCGGCACCCCAGTGCTTTCAGGAGAGTACTTTAAGTATATTAAGGGATCGGGAGGCTTTCTTTTTCAATGCATTTATGTGAGGCATAAAAGTAAGTTTTCTGTCAAAAGTTATGCCTAAAAATTTTTGTTCATTTTTTACGGGTAAATCTATTTCGTTAAGGTGTAGGGTGGGATCAGCTTGCAAACCTCGTTTGAGTGAGAACAAAATGGCCACAGTTTTCTGTGGAGAAAAGCGGAAGCCATTTCTGTCCGCCCATGTTGCTAGTTTATGTATTGTTAGCTGTATTTGCCTTTCACATGTTGATATGTTGGAGGATGTGTAAGCTATCTGAAGGTTGTCTACATAGACGGAGTACATAACCAACCTTGGGATTATTTTACTTAGAGAGTTCATTTTTACAATAAAGAGCGTGGTGCTTAAAATACACCCCTGAGGTACCCCATTCTCCTAGATGAAATTCTTTGAAAGGGTTGAACCCAGGCGTACATGGAATGAACGGTTAGATTGACCGACTAGCCCAACAACGTACGCTCTTAGATAAGAAATCTTTTAGGCAGTTCAACATTCTGCCTCGGATGCCAAGCTCTGCAAGGTCTTGGAGAATCCCGAACCTCCACGCTAAGTCATATGCCTTCTCTAAATCTAAGAATACAGCAAGACAGTGTTGTTTATGTACAAAAGCTTCTCTGATAGTATTTTCGAGACGAACTAGGTGATCTGTAGTGGAGCATCCCTTTTAAAAACCGCACTGATGGCTATCAAGAAGTTCACAGGATTGAAGGACACTTTCAAAGCATTTCGCGAGGCAACTGGTCAGGGCTACGGGTCTATAACTGTTAGGAAAGGTTGGAGGTTTTCCAGGTTTAAGAAATGGTACAATATTGGCTTTTCTCCAGGCCTCGGGCATTTTCCCCGATACCCAAACTTTGTTAAAAAATCTTAGAACTGCCTCTACGGCAGGCTGGGAAAGGTTTGCTAGCATTGCATAGTGTATATATGGTCGGGTCCTGGAGCAGTTTTTTTGCCAGCAGATAGTACTCTATTGATTTCATTCGCACCTTCACTTGTTGGCAGCCTCTGTTTTTAGCTGTGTTTTTGTATTTTAAAAAGGACTGCATATAGTGTGATGAACTTGAAACTGCAGCGAAATGTTCCCCCAATATGTCTGCCTGTTCTCCTATGCTTGTTTGTGTGCCAGGTGTTGTTAAAAAAGGAAGTGTGAATGGTGAAAAGTTGCGATTTAATTTTCGAACCTGTTCCCACATTTTCTTAGATGAGATTTGACTGTTGATAGATGAAACATAATTCTGCCATGATGCTTTCTCGGCACTGCGACGGACGTGCCGAGCTTTAGCTCTTGCCTTCTTAAAATTTAAGAAATTTTCATGTGTTGAATGCCTGTGGAATTTACCCCAAGCTCTATTTTGTTGGTAGAGCAGAAAGTTGGGCAAGTTGGTTGATATGCATACTGAAAAAATTGCGCAGAAAAAACGAGGACGAAGCAAAGACAAGACGAGGACGAGCGCTAACTCACAACTGAAGATTTATTCCGAAACACATGCACATATAAACAGGACAAAAAAACAAACAAAACTAATCATACCATCTATAATCATAATCATTTATTTTGTTGTTTTTTTGCTTCCTTGCAATATTTTGTCCACCAAACTATGTGGCCTTGGGGCGCCACTTCAGAAGACTGAGGAATAGCTGTGAGTGCAGCAACCATGATACGATTCGTGAACTCTTCATTTATTTGATCGATAGTAGACCGTCTAGAACTATATTTTCTAAAGTTGCTTTAGCTCTAAAAAGTGACCAGTCAGCGAGATGAAGTTTCCAGCGTCGCGGTTTTGTTGGGATTATTTCCGGTGGGGATATTAAAGTGATTAGTATAGGGAGGTGATCGGTCCCATATGGGTTGTCAATGACATCAAATTTAAAATCGTAAAAACAGAAGGTGAACTAAACAAAAAAATCTAAACAGGTCATTTTCCCCAAGGTAGGGGACCACTATGTGCCTTTTTCTGTATTTAAAAGACCTACATTATTCGTAAGAATAAAATCTTCGATCATTTGACCCCTAGCGTCACAGCGTTCGCTTCCCCAAAAAGGGGAGTGAGCGTTAAAATCCCCAACTACTAGATACGGTTCTGGAAGTTCATTGAAGAGTTCCTGTAGATCATTGAAGAGTTTCTGTAGATCATGGACTGTTAAAGTAAAATGTGAAGGAATATATACAAAACAGATAGAAACTGTTTTATAGCTGACGACACTGATAGCAACGGCTTCAAGTTTGGTTCTGAGTTTGATTTCTCGAGCAGGGATGCCGCGTTGTACGACAATCGCGGTGCCTCCTGAAAGTCTATTTGCCTGCTCACGATCGTGTCTAAAAGGTTTATAATGTTTCAGGATATTCATATGTCGTGAATCTAGATTGGTTTCCTGAACACATAAGGTTACGGGCGATATCGACCCTAAAATATCTCTTATGTCATTGATATTCCTCAACATTCCTCTACAGTGCCACTGAACTAGAAAAGCCATTTTTATTTTTTGGGTAGGAACGATAAGGAGTTTATTTATGTTCTGGGGACATTATGACAGCCCTGTCTTTTTTCTGCTCAGGAGAGCGGTTTCGCCGTTGCAAAGCAGGCGGATTGGGAGTTACCTCCATCACCTCGCAAGAGGTGCTGGACGATCACGGGGAAGCTGTGAATGTGTGGGTGTCAGGCCTCCCCCGAAGGGGGGAAGTCCTGCGGGATGCTGACCCGTGGGCCGCCACTCCCTAGCTTGGAGTTGGCAGAGCAGCCTTCGCTGGCTCTGCCTGGGGCATGGATGGCCCTGCCACAGGCATGGTGGAAGTGGCCTCAGCAGGTGCTGGAGTGCTCTGTGGTGCTACGCCCCTGTGCACCACATCAGCGAAGTTTGGTTTCGCTGTGAAGGAGAATGTGTTGGTAAGCGCAAAACACCTCCGCGCTTCTTTGAGTGAAATATTTTCCTTTGTCTTTATGGTGATTATCTCTTTTTCTTTCTTCCAGGACGGACACGCCCTGGAGTATGCAGCATGGTCTCCTTCGCAGTTTGCGCAGTGTAGGGCTGCGTCACATTTCTCAGAAGGGTGGTCCTTCGAAGTGCAATTCGCGCAAGTTTTACGGCCGCAGCAACTCTGTGAGCCGTGGCCAAACTTCTGACAATTGAAACATCGGCGGAGATTGGGTATGTAGTGCCTGACGTTGACTTTCAAGTATCCAACTTCGATCGTTTCGGGCAAGCTGCTGGTGTTAAATGTAAGGACCATGTGTTTAGTGTCTATTCCCTTGTTATCCTTGTGGATTTTGATCCTGTGGACATCAATTACATTTTGTTCGGAGAGTCCTTGAAGCATTTCGATTTCTGTTAGGTGGATAAAGTGGGGAAAGATATTACCTTTTTATCATAATATAGGATTCTGTGCCATATTTGATGAAAGGCAAGTCTCTGCTACTAGTCAATGGATCACTTTTGACAAAGCCATTCCTCCTTTTCACTGCAGTTCAATGTGTTCAAGAGTGTGTCTTTATTTGTTGTCATGTGCATTTGCACGTTTGCTTACCACTGTAACAAATCTGAGGCAGTTTAGTTTTAAACTTGAGGTTTTATGTGATGGTTTGCCAAATGCTTGGAAAATGGGTATCTGATCCCACCTTGTGTAACAAAAAGTATACTTTGTGCCACAGCGCTATTCAGAAAAGTGCAACCTATGCACCATAACGTGTATCATCATCATCAACATTGTTTGCTTTAGCTACTTTGATTTGTTCAATCTCCGTTGAAGTTTCCATGCACTCCAAATAAATGATCTTTTACATTATGTTCACTTTGCATTAAGACCAGCAGTTTCTGCTAGCATCTGGCACTTTTTTGTTGCTGGAATGCGCTTCAAAGTATTTGTAAGGTGCTGTTTGTATGCATTGCCCCATACCTGCTTTCGTTTTCATTATTTCACACTGGTAGTGCAAATCAGAGAGTGCACTTATTTTTGACATCTATTTCAAAATCAAATCCTGTGCCTCGCAATGTATTGATTTTTTCGGTATTTTATTGTGTGTGCTCACACATATTTACTATATTTACTAACTTTACACAAAGGATGCCTGAAAGAGTAACTGGAAAGTTTTATTAGAACATGTAAAAAATATTTACTTGAAAAAGGTCTTTAGCTATGAACTGTGGAGCTTCTTGATGCCACAGATGTGCTTTCGTGTGCACTGTTCAGCACCATGCCGACTTGTGAAAAGAAGATTTGTTTATGGTCTGGCTTTAATGCACTGACTGTGGCATCCTTTTTGTGAAATACTAGAACACCTGCTTAAAAGACCTGCTTCATTTGTCTTCCTTTAAAAGTGCTCCCAAAAAATCAATAGGGCATATCCCTCATTTAGAAAACATGCTTTAATGCATCGTGCAGGCTCAGCCAATACTGGGAGTGCATTGAGCTCGTGACCTTCAAAGAAACCACAAGCAGGCAGGCAGGGTTCCTGTGCCCTGTATTTGACTATGCCGCAGCTGTTCACATTCACTTTAAGAATGATGAGAGGACACAGCGGTGAGTGGCCTTTTCAGTGCAGACATTGCAGCAAGACCTTTTCTAGAAAGTTCATCCAGGAGGACCACATTCACACTCTTGCATGCGAAAAGCCATACAAGTGCACACATTGTAGCAAGAGCTTCGGCCAGAAGATCAATAGGGTGAGGCACAAGTTAGTGCTCTGGCACACATACTTGCAGTGTACATTCCAGTTGTGCATTCCAGTTGTGCATATATGCATGCAATGAAGTTCCACTGATACGGTTTCCTTCAGAATGCAGAAAAGACATTTTAGAGGCAAAGAAATATGGAATGCCTGCAAAAAACATGGGAGCCTATGGGCTTTGCATTGGAAGCATACATGCACAACATACTAGCTAGGAAAATGCACCAAGGTTCATGCGAGCTTGGCTTTCTTGTGTAGAGACGTGAAGAGCAGTGCACCGGTTTAGTTTGGGAACCGAAACTTTTATGTGACTCAACATCTTGCCCAGCATGTCAGTAATAACTGCCAGGTTTCTTTCAATATGTAATTAGCTATGATTTATTGCTTTCACAATAGCTTGTTAAGAGCGTCACGCCTAAGAATAGTCCGCACTTCATGGGGCACCCATTTTTCCAAGAATTTCACACAAAGAGCCCAAGCATCAGGCAAGGGGAAGGCTTGTAAATAGTGTAAAGCTAGTGAGTAGGCAAAAGCAGTGGGTCAAACTTTGCACCTACCTCAAGATAGGCAGACCACTAAGCCATTGCTATCTGATGCTATACTAGAATAAATTACTCGCAATTTATAGCCAAGTGTTTGTCAGTAAACTGCTTGATGAAAGAAATTAAATGCTTTTTATAGAAAAGTATGACAAAGCACGACAAAAACTGCGTAATGCAGAAGATACAGACCATTTGGAAGCATCAACAGATCAGGGTATGTGCTTCTGGTTTCTTTATTTCGAGTAAATTTTTTTTCTCATACTGAATGACACTTTGATAGAAAAAGGGCGAGGCAAACGACAAAAATTCTTGCTGCTGTCCAGCTCATATGATGATGACGAGACTGGAGCTCAGTGTTTTGACCTTCCGGAGCCACCTTTCCGTCTCCAAAGATAATGGTTATTTTGTTCGACTGTAACAATGGCACCAGTTATGGAAACTTTTGCAGGAGTCTGCAGAGGGAAGAAAGTGACAACACGGGTAAGTTCATAACACATCTATGAACGTTTGTCGTATCTCTTAAAATAAATTAAAATCAAATTGTTTTTACATTACATTCACTGAAGCCAGAAGTTAAAGAATATTATCCCGTGTTCTGCATACCCTTGACGGGACCAGCGATAAAAAGACACGAAAACATGGAGGAGAAGTACACAGGACAATGCTGGACTAACAATCACATGTTATAGTTAATAGTATGCTGCTTAAGTACTTATGAAATACCAATACATGGATGAGTTCGATTCCATCCTTTCATTTCTACTTGTTTCGTAGATGTTCTGGTTCTTTGCACAGTGTCCAAAGTAGACCCTGTAAGGCATTTCAGTTGTCTTTGTGTTTGAGCAGATGCAACATGTGCTCAGGACCAAGGAAAGCATTTTGCTTAAGCCTTTGTACCTGCACTTTGCAGGGAGCCATTCTTACTCAGTACAGCATAGCCAGCCAAGCCAATCTGGTAAGATCTTGTATGGCAACTCTGTGCTCCCTATTAGGGCAATGATGGCACACTGCAGGGATTTTTTTCATCATTTAAATCGTTTTGATGCCTTTGCATTTCTGTTTCTTTGATCGAGACCTGCCACGGGAGCTTGTGCAGAGTACCCTTGGTAAGCTATTGACGGCATATTAGTTTGGAGAGCTGGTTCACTGAAGCCTTAGCACATTTGTTCTTATGCTTTGCAGAAATGCTTAATGTACGCAGATGACACTGCGATCATAGTTACAGCTGACAACCATGAGGATCTAGAAGCAAAAACAAACACTGAATTGGAAAAAATTTCAAGCTGGTTTTTTGCCAACAAGCTAACAATTAATTCAAGCAAAACCAAATATATAGTATTTAGCTCAAGAGGAAAAGTCATCCATAGCAACCAAATTAACATTTTTATTAATGGCCACTCACTTGAACGAACACACTCATTTAAGTATCTCTGAGTCATTCTAGATGAACATCTTCACTGGAAAAGTCAGATTAACGCCGTCTGTTCGAAGTTGGCCTCAGGCTGTTACGCCTTACTACAGGCCCGCGATTGTTTTAACACACAAACACTGCGTATCCTTTATTTTGCACTTATTAATAGTCATTTAACATACTGTATAGAATCATGGGGTTTGACATACAATACTTACCTTGATCCTATCCGGCGGTTACAAAAACGGGCTATCCGAATTGTAACACAAAGCAAGTATACCGAGCCAAGTAAACCACTTTTCCAGTTATTAAATATCCTTCCTTTTGACCTTTTGCGCTCTTTAAAGATAGCGGTGTGTGTAAACAACATAGTCAAATATAATCAACCTTTCAATGCCTCCCTGTTTCGCTCATCTTCTCGACTCACAAGAAACCTTACACATAGCAACTTTAATCTACCACCGAATTATAACGTTTACAGCGAAAGATTGGTGCAGTTTTCAGGAGCCAAGGTTTGGAATGCTTTACCCCCAGAAATAAAACAGTCTCATGAAACAAATAGAGCATTGCGAACATACTTTATGAGCCTTATTTGACATATGTGACAATTGTCTTCGGTTTGTGTCTGTTGTACCATGTTGTTCATGAAAGATTTTTTTTTTCCTTCTGCTGTAAAATGCACATTATTTTATTTTTCCTTGTTGTATGATGTATTTGGGTCTTTCGCCGTGATTTTGTGCTGTTCATTTTTCACAAGTGCTGTGTCATTGCCTTGATATATTTTGTTTCTGAACCCCACACTAGCCTCTGGCTATGGGTTCAATCAGTGTTTTGGTAATTTGTATGGCAAAAGTAGAAATAAAATGAATGAATGAATGAATGAATGAATGAATGAATGAATGAATGAATGAATGAATGAATGAATGAATGAATGAATGAATGAATGAATGAATGAATGAATGAATGAATGAATGAATGAAAGCCACACTCATTCACTGCAGTTGCAATGTTCTGGTAAGATCCGTCGTGTCAACTCCTTGGTTCAGTGCTGGGGAATGATAACACCACATACGTGTCTTTTATCTCATTCATTTCTTTGATTGTTTGATGTCGTTCCAATTTTGTTCTTTGATCCAGGCTCACCGCAAAAGTCTTTGCGGACTACCTCAGGTGAGTTCTTGCTGGCAAATTGGTTGGAAGAGCTGGTTCGCTTAAGCCTTGGTGCTTTTGCTCCTGTGTTTTTCAGAAGGTCACACTCGTTCACTGCAGTCACAGCGTTCTGGTAAGATAAGACATGCCAGCTCCCTGATTCATGGCAGGGGATTGATGCCACTGCATGATCATCCCATCTCATTCATTATTTTGATTTCTTGATGTCTTCTTGCTTGTGCTTCTTTGGTGGAGATTCTCTGCGGGGCCTTATGCAGAGTGCCCAGGGTAAGTTTTAGCTGGCATTTTAGTTCCTAGTGCATAAGTTTATAACAAGAGAGATGGTTTGCTGAAGTCCTAGTGCAGTATCCTTGTTCTTGGCAGGAAGACTCTCTTGCTTGCCACAAGACAGCCAGCCAGGCCAATACGGTATGATGCAGTGTGCCAGCACCCTTCCTTATGACAGTGAAATGATATCAATGCCAGCATGTTTTCTTTTGTTTATCCCATTGAATTGTTGCATTTATTCTTTCAATTTGGGTTGCATCCACAGTCCCACCACAGGGAGTTGCACAGAGTGCACGAGGTAAGCCTTGAGAGGAATGTCTAACAGTTCAGCCGTATGTCTGGAATGCATGTAGAGATCTGGTTCATTGTTGCTGTACAATTTTCTTTTTAAGGAAACTGCACACATGAACTGATGGCTGGAGCTCAATTTCTTGGTAATGCAATGCTTCAAATATCTGACCCCATTTACTTTGAATTCTTTGGAAATAGACCAGTTTATTTTTCTTTCAGACAACACATTAAGAGACCCTTTAACCAATGTTTCATTTGAAGAAGGTAAGATGTGCACCCTAAGCACTGAATATCTGCACTGCTTTAATTTCTTTCTTTTTAATTTCTTTTTGCTTTAATATCTGCACTGCGTTGGTAAAAGAACTTGCATGATATATGTTTGCTCTATTTTATGCACAAGTCAGCATTATAAAAATGGTGTGGAGTTTGTTTTAAATTGCATCCTGCCATATTGTATTGAGATGCTCACTTGCCAATGCCAAAATTTGTATAGGTCCTGGTTAAATCAGACTCACTGCAGGAAGTCAAATGTTACTTTTAGCAGAAATCAATCTTCTCTGATATTGCATTATTTCCTTTGTTCAAACTGATAATAGAGTGCTTGCTTTCTGCCTATTTCTTATACTTTCAAGATATGATCATGAAAGCTTGGCAGCCGTGATCAGGACTGAAATATCAAGTGAAGGCATTTAAATTGTGCATGTTCCCTGCTCTATTGAAGCAGTTCATTCAAGTGGCCTGTGCAAGATTTTTTTTGCTAATAGTTGATAGTGTAACTTTAATGTTTTCACTTTTAGTAAATTCAATTTTCAGTTTAGGAGTTTCATAGGCCTTGTTTAAAATGTTTAATCTGTTGAAAAGTTTAAAACTGTGAGCGAGTTCCTCCTGACAATTTTCCTAATCACTTCAGGCAAATTACCTAATGGCTTTATCACTTTTTTGGGCTGATTAGATTTTGATCTCAGTGAGGCATTACTTACGAGATGAAAGTAGTAAATTTAGTTGATGTGAAAAAGTACATATAGCTGTCGGTAGATCATAATAGTTCATACAAAGCTGTCTTCAAAATTATTCTTGTAGTTGAGTAAAAAGAAATCGTAGCCTTAAAGTTTTGGTATGTTTTATTTGTATTTCAGTTCTTCTTTTTCAGTGGCAACACATATAGAATTCTAAAAGAAATAGCATTTATAAAAGCACTGAATGAGGTCATAATTTCATTATTTGTTCAGGTGAGGTTGATGTTGAGGAGCCTGCATGGCACAGTTACCCTTTGATGACTGTAAATGATGTGGAGGAAGCAGAGAGGAACCTGAAAAACTCTGAGGCAGCTCGCAAGCAACTGGTAAGCAGGGCATGGATTCTCTAATATTGCACAAGGCAATGCTCGGCTACTTTGCAACAGCGCAAGGATCTCTCACACATCGGTGGCACCACTGTGCGCAATAATACAGCCAATATGCTGAAGCACCTTCTCCATGACTCCGTGGGTGTTAACTACAGTTTGTACGGACAGAAGGAGAAGAAGGCTTTAGTGGGCATGGAGCTCTTCAAGGTTATTGTTGGTGAGTGCTCATTAATTCTGCACTTTACAGTTGAGAGCAATTAGGAGCATTTGTCTTTAGTGCAGCTTTAGGTAGTATTGTATTGTATTGGGTTTTATGGCACATAAGCAACACAGACTATCATGCGCCAAACACATGGTATAATTTTTCAAAAATTGGGTGTCCTCAGCGACAGTCCTTGTGCGGACAAGGACTCTGAGGAGCCCAACATATTAAAACAAAGACCTCAGCCTTCTTCTCAGGCGTGAGAAGAATGAATGAGGTGCATCACCAAATGCGTCAAAGCACGGGGTAGGAAATTTGAGAAATTAATGGCTCTGTGATACTTTATTTTGTTTAATATCGCCGTTTCTTTCAGGAATCTAAAAACAGATGAGGTGCCTGCAAGTGGATTATGTCCTAAAAGTAAATTGGGGTGGAAGGGAATGCGTTCATTGTAAAATACAGTAAAATAATTTTTCCTTAGCCTTTTGAGTTTTGTGCACAAGAATAGGATGTTACTTACAGTGAGTTCATCTCCACATTTCTCACATAAACGTTTGTCTTGTTTTTTTAGTAAAAAGTTAACTGTTAGGTCTGTGTGTCCGATGCGCAGGCAGCATAAAATTGCCTCTATAAAACGTTCCTGGTGCCTGCATGGTCTCCAATCTCCCAGAATAGGTTTTACTAAATGTAGTTTGTTATTTTCTTCACTATTCCATACAGACTGCCATTTTTCTTTAAGTTCATTTTTAACTAACTTTATGCAATCTGCACAGGGTATATTTACAGTCCTAACTTCCTTAAGGTGAGCTTGAGCACCGCACACATCAGCTATCTCATTGCCTCTAATTCCAAGATGGCTTGGTATCCAACAGAGCTTTATTTGATGTCCTTGTGTTTCAGCAGTTATTATGTTATGTATTATATCTCCTATTAAATGTTCTCTTACATTTCTGGCTTTCAGTGCTGTGATTACACTCAGCGAGTCCATGTAGATAATACTGCTTTGAATGTTCTTTTTTACTATTTTTGATACAGCCACCAAAATGGCATTACATTCGGCTGAAAAAATTGATGCATACTGAGGCAACCTTACTACTTTTTCCTATTTATCTTGCACTACAGCACTTACGACGTAAAGTGTTGTTTTGGAACCGTCTGTATAAAATGCTGAGCATTCTTTGCATTTTTTTTCTAACGCCAAAAATTCTTGTAATATGTGTTCACGTAGAGTTTGCTTTTTTGAAATTGTGTCAGTGTGTAGTCGCCTACAGTGGGAAAGGTGTACCAAGGTGGCAGTGGTTTGGGTCTCTGGGCAACATCAGGTAGTTTGTCCAGAATACATAATTCCTGGCAAATTTCTTAAAAACAGAGGATAAGGGGTCTCGTTGCATTCGGTTTGTTTCTGAAAAGCTGCTCAGATGGGCACTTCGTAACTATGGAGTAGCAGAGATGTTTTGGTAGTGAATGAGTTTTTAGGACATATGCACATGTGAGCATGGCTCTTCTACCTGCTAGGGGTGGTTCATTACATTCTACATATAGACTGTTTATGGGTGATGTCCTGTATGCCCCACTTGCAAGGCGCAGACCTGAGTTATGTACTGAATCCAATTGCTTCAGGTAGGACGGCCAAGCTGAACTGTACACTATACACCCATAATCTAAGCAAGAGCGAACCATGCTGCGGTAGACCTGTAAAAGGCAGGTCCTATCAGACCCCCAACATTTACGTGAAAGCAATTTTAAGATATTTAATTATCGAGGAGCTTTCTTCTTCAGGTTCTTTATGTGGGGCAAGAAGGTCACTTTTTTGTCAAAAGTTACGCCCAGAAATTTGTGGTCACTCTTTACTGGTAATTCGGTTTCATTCAGGTGTAGTCTAGGATCTGCCTGTAGGCCACGGTTGAGTGAGAAAAGAATGGCCACTGTTTTCTGTGGGGAAAACCAGAAACCATTTCGGTCAGCCCGAAATGCTGAAAGTTTATTTATTGCTAACTGCACTTGTCTTTCACATGTCGATATGTTTGAGGATGTGCAAGCTATATGAAGGTCATCGACATGGACTGAATACATAATGAACCTTGAAATTATGTTACTAATAGAATTCATTTTAATAACAAAGAGGGTCATGCTTAATATACTCCCCTGAGACACTCCATTTTCTTGAATGAAAGTTCTCGAGAGGGTTGAACCGAGGCGTACATGGAATGAATGGTTTGACAGGAAGTCTTTTAGGCAGTTCAACATACTGCCGTGAATGCCAAGTTCAGCCAAGTCGTGAAGAATCCCGAACCTCCAGGTTGTACCATATGCTTTCTCTAAATTGAAAAAAACAGCAGGACATCGTTGTTTGTGTACAAAAGCTTCGCAGAGAGTATTTTCAAGACGAACTAGGTGGTTTGTTGTGGAGCATGCCTTTTTGAAACCGCACTGATGAACATCGAGAAGCTCACGAGCTTTGAGCACAAAGTTTAATCGAATATTCACGATACTTTCAAAGGATTTCGCAAGGCAGCTGGTGAGGGCTATCGGCCTATAACTACTGGGACAGGTTGGTGGTTTTTCGAGTTTTAAAAATGGAACGATGATGGCCTTCTTCCAGGAATCGGGTAGTTTACCCGATACCCAAACCTTATTAAAAAAAATTTTGAAGTGCCTCTACGGCAGGTTCAGAGAGGTGGGACAGCATTTGATGGTGTATTCCGTCAGGGTCGGGCGCAGTCTGTTTACCAGCGGTCAAGACTGTGTTGATTTCTTGAACTGTAGATAAATTATTATATGACTCATTTGTATTTTCACTTGTAGGGAGTCTTTGTTTCTCGGCTGTGTTTTTGTACTTTAGAAATAATTCTGTGTAGTGTGATGAGCTGGAAATTGCTGGAAAATATTCACCTAAAATTTCTGCCAGTTCTTCGATGTTTGCCTGTATACCAGGGGCTGTTAGAAGAGGAAGTGTGAATCGGGAGTATTTGCCATTAAGCTTTCGTACATTCTCCCACATTTCTTTTGATGTGGTTGAGCTATCTATGGATGTCACGTAACTTCGCCAAGAAGTCTTTTCTGCACAATGGCAGATATATCGGGCTTCTGCTGTTGCCTTTTAAAGGTGCAGTGAAGAGGAATCTGTACCCGTCTTTTTGCCGCGGGAACTCAATCTACACGTTCTGAGCATTCTTAGAAACTTCGACTTATTGCCCTGTGTGGCCGATTTCCCTAAATAAATCGGATTAACGTCCAGCTCCCGCCTTTTTTTTTTAATTCTCCCCGTACGGTGGGTGGAGTCGACCAACGTGTGGAGTGCCTTTCAGCCAGCTCCGTGGAGGCTTGCCACTCTGCCATCGGCGGAGTAATACGTAGTAATCCGTAGTAGCAAATAGACCGCGTGTATTTTTATTTCTGCAGGCTTATTTTTCAGCTATATTATCTGCGAATGAAACTGTTTATTCACGGAAACCTAAAAAACAAAATAAAGTGAAAGCAAAGCCGCCACGGAGCTGGCTGAAAGGCACTCCACGCGTTAGTCGACTCCGCCCACCGTACGGGGAGAATTAAAAGAAAAAGGCGGGAGCCGGACGTTAATCCGATTTAATTAGGGAAATCGACCACACAGGGCAATAAGTCGAAGTTTTTAAGAATGCTCGGAACGTGTAGATCGAGTTCCCGCAGCAAAAAGACGAGTTCAGATTCCTCTTCACTGCACCTTATAAGATTTTTCTGCGTGGGATACCTCCAAAAGTTTCCCCATGCTTTGTTTTGTTTCTTTTTTGCTACTCTACATTCTTTTGTATACCAGGTTTTGTGGTTTTGTTTCACCACTCCTGAAGACTGAGGTATAGCCAGGTGTGCAGTGGAAATAATGCAGTTTGTGGCCATTTCATAGCGTTCATCTATACTTAAGTTATGTGGATCTAATTTTTCTAGGCTGGCATTTTCTTGAAATAGTGCCCAGTCGGCCAAATGAAGCTTGCAATGTCATGGTTTTGTAGGAATGATTTGCGGAGAAGATGCTAGGTTGATAAGAATGGGTAAATGATCGCTGCCATACGGATTGTCCAAGACATCCCATTTAAAACCAGTAAAAATGGAAGGCGATGTAAGAGACAAATCTATGTAACTCCATTTTCCTGAGCTTGGAGAGCAGTATGTGTGTTTGCCCCTGTTGAGTAGGCATATATTATTGCATAGAATAAAATCTTCTAAAACACGGCCTCTAGCGTCAGTTTGTTTGCTTCCCCACAAATTGGAGTGAGCATTAAAATCACCAACTAACAGATATGGCTGTGGTAATTGCTTTAAAAGTTCTTCTAAGTCATGGAGTGTTACTGTCAGGTGTGGTTGGAGATATACGGAACATACTGTAATTGTTTTAAAATGTACAACAGTGACTGCAACAGCTTCAAATGTAGTCTGAAGCTTGACATCAAGAGTGGCCACACTACTTTGGACAATTATGGCAGTGCCTCCAGAGAGCCTATTTGCTTTCTCTTGGTTGTGGCGAAAGACTATATTTACTTAAAATATTTTTATGTTTTGATCCCAAGTTTGTCTCCTGGACAGACAAAAAAACCATGGAATATAAAGAAAGAATATCTTTTACATCACTGTAGTTTTTTAGTATGCCTCGAAAGTTCCAGTGAATTAGGAACGTCATATCTAATGCCTTTTGGAGATGTATTTAAAACCCTAAGCTCCCGGTTTTGTGGGGCCGTTATTGGAATTTTCCCTCCCCTTTTTGTGTTCAAGGGAGTTGCGCCGTCGCTGCTGCAGAGGCGGGCTACTGCTTATATCCATCGCCTAGGAGGAGGCGATGGATTTCCACGGGGAACCCGCGGGTGTACGGATTTGTGGCTTCTCCCGATGGGGGGAAGCCATGCGGCCTGCCAGCTCAAGGGCCAGCGAGCCTTTCTTTTGAGATGGCAGGGCAGGCTTGGCTGCACCTGGCCAGTGGCCTGAGGTTGGAGTGGTGTATTACCACTCCCGCTAGCATTGGTTGTGCCAGAGGCTGCTGTCAGGTGCACCTCTGGGATGTTGATCGTGCCGACACTGGAGTGCCGTTCGGGTGGGGGAAAGGGCAAGCAAAAATCAACAGTGATGTACAGTGTGCCCACTGTCACCAGACGCCGCTGGGCCCCCCAGCGCACGGTGTCAACATATGACCTGGATGTTTAATTATTGATTTTTTTTCGTGCCTCGGGGTAAGATATATTTTCTCGCACTTTCAGATTGATTATTTGCTTTCTTTTTTGAATGCTTCACAGGTTTGCGAGTAGGCTGCATGAGGACCTTTGCAATTTGCACATTTTGTTTCAGTTGATTGGCAGTTGTCATGTTTGCGGTTTCTGCACATTTGCCACAGGTCTCCTTGCCTCTACATGTCTTGCTGCCATGGCCATACTTTTGGCATTTGAAGCATCTCCTAGGGTGCCTCACTCGTTCATGCAGAATTGCAGCAAGTCTGCTTGCTTCTGGAATGTCAGTATCTACTGCCTGAGTACAGGGCTGTTCAATGCACAACGGTTTTTTCTGGTCCCTTTTGAACCCGAGGTTTCTTAATTTTATAGGGCAGAAACTTTGATTACAGCATTTTCAGGGATATTTTTTTCCAGTTTATCTGAAAAACATCCTTCATCGAGATACAAGACCTCATGAATTGTCTCTTGCTGTTTTGCCCAAGTTGCTGCAGATTTCTCGCATTCAGCGCAGCAGTGAGAATAGAAAATGCATTTGCAAAGAGTGTTCCAACAGTTATTGAATTCACGGTGCCTCACGACATTTGAATAGTGCTGTAAATGTGGAGCAAAAAAAAAAATGCGTACAGACTTTGGCAGATTTACAAAAATGTGCAATTTTTAGATGCCTGGTCCAAATAGTACATTGCACCTTTCTTTGCAGAAGTCTTTTGCAGCAATGCAATCAGCTGCTATACTGTTGCATTTCGCACCATGCTGCCAAGTGGCGATAATGGTGTTTTTTGAGACCATCATCTCCTAGAAGCGATTGTATATGTTTGAGATGTTTGGCAAGTGGTGGCCCCAAACTGCTGTACAGTTAACTCCTCACAGAATGGACCAGGGAGCGCTAGAAGCAGCTGCAGGTACTGAAAAAACAAGGCGCTAGGAAAAGCTAAAACATTAATTGGCCAACATGATTGGCCTACAAGCAAAGAAACTGCTTGGATTCAACATGGTGTTAAGAGTACAGGCCCTATGATGGCCCAAGTCATTTCCAATGATTGTCCATGCTTGGCCTTCCTTACATTGGCCAATGGTTGGCTTGTCACCACATCCAAACACAAACTTTGATTGGTGTCCAGCATTTTGCCAATCATGGAAGCATTGGCCAATGACGATTTGCCTTGCTTGGGCCAATAAAAATCTGCTGCTTGGGGGATGTATGGGCGCACTGGGCACCTGATGAATGCAACCCAGACAGACTGGGGGCAGCGAGTGCTGCCGATTGCTAGCACGATGTGGTGTTTTTTCTTCTCCTTCAAGCCTGATAGTGATGCGGCGAAGGACCGCTACGCCTTGGTCTCACAAATTCTCGAGGAGCTCGTTTTCATCCTCTGCCATTAGCAGCCGCTCAGAAATTATTCCCTGAATGCTGCTCAGGCTTCTGTGAGGTGTTACTGCAATGTCTAGGTCAGCAAGTTTCTGTTGTTTGAGTAATGCATCGCTCTGGTTTCTTGAACTTGACCTGTACAAGCAGATCTCCAGATGATAGTTTTTTTGCTTTGTATACCTTGCCTATATTAGTCACTAGCCAATTTTGTATTACAAACAATGATTGCGAGGCCACTGGAGCATTTTGCTCAACAGTGAGGAATATCAGGAACTGTGGGAAATTTTCAGCAGATTTTGAAGTTGGAACTTTGATTCCTTCGGTGCGGTACCGTTTCAAGTTCTTATCGTTTTTTTTAGAGGGAAAAATTGAGAATCCATGTGGCCTGTTTGGGTTAAGGGTTCCTATTCTGTCACTCGTGCTTCACCCTTGTAGACACAAGAAGGTCCCGGAGCCCCCCACCTGGGAAACAGATGGGGAGCCCGTCGGCCAGGGCTTGACCATGGCCCCGACCACCACCGTTCAAGGTTTCTACTCTTCATCTTACAGCTTCGGTATTGGGGCTAAGGGTCCGTGGCGCCGCCAAGCACCATCACCTTACGACTCAAGGTGCTCTTGCGGGGGCTTTAGGTAGTGGTAGTGAATTTTGCTCTTTTTTCTTGTCCTTTAACTATACAGTCAGCCAGCAGATATTTATTTATTTATTTATTCAAAATACCCCCAAAGGCCCTCACTTGAGGGTATTACATGGGGGGGGAGTAAGTACAAAGCATTGGTATAAGGTTAAAATATTGCATTAAAGTAAAATAGAAATCACAAAATATAAATAAAAAAATAGGCATCCACAGAAAGAGTTACAACAATGCACATAGTAGCAAAATTTGAGAATAAATAACAGCACTGCAAGAAAAAGACGACATCAGAAAAAGTGCGCTGAAGTACAAAACAAAAAATATAAAATAAAAAGAAGACAAGGCGGAAGAAAGTGCGCTGAAAAGAAAAGCCTTTTTAGTTGTTGAAACATGAGTGAATAAGGTGTTGGAACTTATTTAGATCAGATTCTGTGGCAATGTCGGATGGTAAAGTGTTCCATTCGGTTATTGTGTGTGGTAAAAAAGAATAGGCATAATGGGATGACTGGCAGTTAATGCGTTTAACTTTGTAAGGATAATCGCAATGTGGAAAGATAACTGGCGGTGGCTGCTGAAAGAATTCATCATGAAGGGAAGGATGGTGATAAAGCTTGTGGAAGAGTGATAGACGGGAAATTTTTCGGCGCAGTGCTAAGTTTTCTAACTTGGCTTCAGTCTTCAATGAGGTGACGCTGGTGTAACATGAATAATCAGAAAAGATGAATCGCGCAGCACGGTTTTGCAGGGCTTCAATGTTACTGATGATATAATTCTGATGAGGATCCCAAATGGCAGACGCGTATTCGAGTTTCGGACGGATTAATGTGGTGTATGCTATTTTTTTTACATGTGTCGCGGCCTCTTTCAAATTATGTTTGAGAAGTCCAAAAGTACGGTTAGCGGAGGCAAGAGTGAGATTAATATGATGATTCCATGATAAGTCGGATTGAAGGTTAATGCCAAGATACTTGTAACTTGTGGTGAATTCTACACTATTGCTATCGAGAAAGTAGGAGGTAGGAATACGTGGCTTGTTGGTGCTTAGTTTTGCAAAAAAGATTTAACGGCATTAACCAGTTAGAACACCATGTGCTTATTGCTTCAAGATCAGACTGCAGTAACTGGCTTTCAGTGTTACAGGTTATACATCGATAAAGCACACAATCGTCAGCAAATAGTCTGATTCTGGACGTCACGCAATTGGGTAAGTCATTAATATAGATGAGGAAAAGTAAAGGTTCCAGTACACTGCTTTGTGGAACTCCAAACGTAACATTAGCGTAACATGAGTTAGAGTTGTTAACTGATGTGAACTGGATTCTAGATGAGAGGAAATCTGCTATCCATGCAATAATATTAGGGTGAATCTTGAGTTGGTGAAGTTTAAGCAACCTTTGGTGTGAAATACGATCAAATGCTTCAGAAAAGTCTAAAAATAGTGCGTCAACTTGAAAACCAGCGTCAATCAGTGCATGAATATTGTTAATAAAACCGGCAAGTTGGGTGTCGCATGAGTAGCCCTTCCGAAAACTGTGCTGATGATCGAAAATAATGTTATGATATTCAAGGTAGTTGATGACCTGAGTATGTATAATATGCTCGAATAATTTACAAACTGTACTTGTTAAGGAGATGCGACGATAGTTAAGTGGAGAAGCATGATCACCTGATTTGAAAATGGGTATTATCTTAGCTATGCGCCAGTCGTTAGGAATGGTGCCAGTTGATAGCGACTGGGAAAATAATGCGGTTAACATGGAACAAATGCTATGTGGTGTATTCCTTAAAATTTTATTATTGAAGCCCATATGATCAGCGCTAAAAGATTGCTTTAGCTGGTGCCTCAGAGCCATGCAGAGCTGTTTGTAGTCCCTGTTATGGTGTCGCATAGTTGGTGATGTCTGTCGAGCTGGTATAAAAAAAGTACAAAACTTCCCGAGAGGAGCAGGTCAAAGGTCAATAGCTACAGGTGCACTTAATGCATATTCCTCATTTAGAAAACATGCTTTAATGCATTGTGCAGGCTCGGCCAGTACTGAGAGTGCATTGAGCTCGTGACCTTCAAGGAAATTGCAAGCAGGCAGGCAGCGGTTCCTGCGCCCTGTGTGTGGCTATGCCACAGCTGTTCATATTCACTTTAAGAATCATCAGAGGACACATAGCAGTGAGTGGCTTTTTCAGTACAGACTTTGCAGCAAGACCTTTTCTAGAAAGTTCATCCTAGAGGACCACCTTCACGATCTTGTAGGCAAAAAGCCATACAAGTGCACACATTGCAGCAAGAGCTTCTGCCAGAAGGTCAATATGGTGAGGCACATTCGCATGCGCACAGGCAAGAGGACATTCGAGTGCACTCACTGCAGAAAGACCTTCACAAGAACATATCACCTGTCAATTCACCTTCACACCCACACGCAGTTTAACTTCCTTCGCACTCACAGCCAGGTATGTGAACAGTTGGTGACATGTGGGATGTGTGACTGTTTTTGTTTGGCAAAAACATGATGACCATGAAGCATGAAATGTGGAGCAAAATTAAGTTGTATGGCCACATGATGATGTGTTCACTGTATCTAGGTATGTAAGTTAGGAACAATCACCACCCTGAGAATGAACAAGGACGGCAAAAATGATTAGGCACACACTACCAATCGTCTTGCTTATCCTTGCTGCTTCGTAACGTTGCTATAAGTTGTTGCAATACAGGGATGTCTAAGCTCTTTTGTGTGAACCCAAGTTATTCAGGTAGATTCCCCATTATTCCCAGTTAATTCCCTGACTGATACCCAAATCATTGCTGCAGTTATCATTTGAAATAGCTTCTTCAAAGGCACTGGCTCGAATTTTGCGCGCACAAGAGCTTATGTTTGGAGTTTATGGAGCAGCACCCACCACTGGCTTACGCGTCTTCACCCTTTTCCCAGGGCTACACGGCAGCTTGCAAGCGTGAGCTGTGGCCAGAGTTGGCCGACCTCTTCAACACTGTGTCCCTCTGGTTCCAGAATTGGTCAGGAAACATATATTGAAAACTTTCTTGTCTAGTAATGCATTATGCAGCAGAAAAAGTGTGGGAATTGTATCACTCACGATTTTGAGTATATGAACAAGAAATTGTCAGTGAAACTAATGAGTTTAAATCTGTGCCATATTTGATGAAAGGCAAGTCTCTGCTACTAGTCAGTGGATCACTTTTGACAAAGCCATTCCTCCTTTTCACTGCAGTTCAATGTGTTCAAGAGTGTGTCTTTATTTGTTGTCATGTGCATTTGCACGTTTGCTTACCACTGTAACAAATCTGAGGCAGTTTAGTTTTAAACTTGAGGTTTTATGTGATGGTTTGCCAAATGCTTAACCCCTTAACCGTTTTGGACAAGCTGCGCTCGTCCTTGCCAAGCCGTCCCCAAACTGTTTTGGACGACTGTAGCTCGTCCTTGTTGAACAAGTTCTTCCCTTCAGCATTTCGGATGAGCAGCGCTCGTGTGTGGCTTAGATGGCTTTTTTCTCGACAGATGGAAGCACTGACCTGTTAATTTCGTTTTTTTCTATTGCATAAATGTTTTTTTTGTATGGGAACCTGGGTTTTAAAAATGGCATCCAGCGGAGGCAATGCGTGTTTTGGTGGCCCGTCTTCTCGGAAAAGACGGTTTTCTTGTCATCTTCAGATGATGGTGATTCAGACACCGAAGTGTACATTGTTTCAGAGAGTGAGGATGACAGTGATGACATTGCGCTGATCAATTTTTCCGATAAAGAAGACTGCTCAGAAGTGAACTTTGCGAGCGCGCATGAGTGGATGAAGATCGACGTCAATAACATCCCTACGCGACCTCCTCGGTTTCCTTTTCTTGCAGTTACCAGTAAGACGTTCACTATAAGCTTGCCTCATGACTTGCTTGAATATATTTATTGCTCATTACCAGCAGGAAGTCGGTTTTCTGTATTGTGAGACATAATAAACTTGAATATGCTAATTCGACTTCGTGTTTGCTTCAGATATTTTTTTAAAGATCGAATGCATGCTTTTTATTGCAGTAGTAATCGAAATCAGGAATTAAAAGGCACAAGTTGTGCATCACGAGGCACAGCCAAGTGCATTACATCTGTGCCAATTGTGTTGTGTGCAGTACATGCGCTGCTTCAAGTTCAAAATGGATGCCAAACTGTGTCTAACTGGTTAAATGTGCATGTTGAATACATGAGATGCAAAACAGTGCGTGTGTGTGGTCTTCCTCTTCCAAAAAACACCAAGAACAGTTTTTGCCTTGTTCACCCAAACCACGTCATTTATGAAGTGCCACACACATGAATACACGCAAAGGTGGTGAACACAAGCAACTGTTCTATGTTGCAAAGTGACGTCAGCAAAGAGGCAGGTGGGTTGACGCAAGCAACGATGAAGAAGGGTGCATGATGACACTTTTCACTTGTCTGACAAGCTGTTTCGACACCTAGCTCGACTGGGGAAGGAGACTGCGCAATGACTGTGTGACATACTGCCGATGAACTGGGAGGTACACTGGCAATTGCACTGTCCGTGAAGCAGCAGCTAGTGTGAGCACTTCTTTCTTTGGCACCGGAGGCTTCCAGGCAGGCATTGCTCACTGCTACTGCGCTGGCTGAGACTGCTCCAAAACCGCCGACGTACCATGCGGAGATAGTCCAGCCTCTGGCAACGTGTTTCTCGGAACAGGTCGACAACACTGCTCCTCATGGCTGCACCCCGCAGGTATGTCAGGTGAGTTCCTGTGCCATGCATGTAGCCGTCTGGCAGAGGCGGTCCGCTCTCATCCGGGCCAGTGGCATCCTCCTCGTCTGCTGGGTTTTGCAGAGGTTTTGCAGTGAAGCACACGCTGCGGTGATGCAAGCCGCTCACTCCGGCTCTTATTGAAAGCGGCTCTTAAGCACGCCGATGGCACACTCAACCCCCGATCGCATGGAGGCAAGTGCCGTGTTGTACAGCCCCTGTGGAGACGCAGTGCTTGGGTAGCCTGGCACCGGTGTCAATAGCCAGGGCTCCAGTGGATAGCCACTGTCCCCTGTGTAACCAACAATGACACACAGTTAAACATGTCCTTTGTCGTCGCTGATTCCAACACCATTGAAGCAAGTTCTACAATACAACGGAGCATTCACATTGCGTAGCGCAGTGACACATTGTGAAACACCTGATATTTATCGACACGAATACAATGCATATTTGAGATTTTTAAGCAACTGCTGCTGCAAGAGCAGCCTTGTAACTTATCATGGTGTGCTATGCTTTGCTACACAACACAGACACCCTCTGCCTTGATTTAAATTGCCCCGATAATGCAGTACACTTCACCAACGGTTCATATGCCTTGTGTTCGGCGTGATAAGTAGTAAGATACAGTCTCCTTGGACAAGGCATGCATATCATACTACACCGTGTCTTCAAAACACTAACTTACGAGGCTGATTCTTTTAGCTTCAGTGCATGCAGGTCACTGCAAAGTGCTATGTGTAAGTGGGATGGCCTGATGTTTGACAGGGCTTTCTTCTGCTTACCGAGCAGAAACTCTCCATCGGCTAGTAGCCCTCCCTCCATCTCTCGCTGGATCCACGAATAGCGCCACACAAAAGCATCATGGCATGATCCTGGGCTGTGGGGGTTGACGGCCAGAATGCACATGTTGGCGTCGCAAATCTGGAACATACAGTAAAAATTCAGTTGTGAACTTCCACTTTCGATGCCCAAACTTGTAGCCGAACACATGTGAGCAAGCAGAGGCCAAATTCTACTACGATCTCTACGTTCAGGGCATAATATCCTTTTGGCTCCAGAAGGCTGCCCTGTAAGCCGCATTGCCCCGTGGCGCCTTGATGGCACACCCGACGACGCCAGGGATGCTGCCATTGCAAAGGTAGCCCTCCTTTGCCGCCGCCTTCTTCTCAGGGCTCACAGGGAACTGAACCCAGCCCTTCTGCACGCCAACTTTGCATATTGCCGCCGCCACCTGCCGCACGCGCTTGCTTACCATTGGCTGTATGATGCCGATGTGCGCCTCGTTACTAACGGCAGCATGAAAGCCGCCGGTGGCAAAGAACCACAGTGCACACAGCACCTGCCGCCACATCAACAATGCACTCGCATGCACACCTCCCATTTCAACGGCGAGTTCATCGCACAGCCACACCGCAGTCTGTTTCTCCAGTCGAAAAAGGCACCAGAACAGCTCATCCAGCAAGTCAAACGCGTCTTCGTGCGCCCTCCTTCGCCATTGCTTGCGTCACCGCAGCCGCCTCAGTCTTATAGCCACATATGCCGCCGCCATTTTCTGTCAAAAACGCAATGGTCAAATTCACCACCTCAAAGTGATCACAAAAAAACGTCAGTTTGTGCCTGTACAATTAGGTGTGCAACGTCATCACTACTGTCATGTCCGTGACATAAACGACAGCCACCTATGACTCAAAAAAGCAACATGGCCACCGGGTACGGCCAACCAATAGGAATGTGGCCATGGCGGGGTTAATTGATGCTTTTTGACAAGTTTTTCATTTGAATATGGCCCCAAAGTTGGCTGACCTCTTGAACATTGTGTTCCTCTGGTACCAGAATTGGTCAGTAAACATATCATATTGAAAACATTCTTGCCTGGTAATGCATTAAGCAGCAGAAAAAGTGTGGCCAATGCATCGCTGATGATTTTGAGTATATGAACAAGAAATTGTCAGTGAAACTAATGAGTTTAAATCTGTAGAATGCTCTGCATTTGGGAACTGTAGATCAAACTTTGTCTTAACGGTCACTTTAAGGGTCAAAGAAGTGCTGAGCTTGCACTCTCTTGTATGCAAGTTGAATGTAGTTGGAAGCATCAGAATAATTGCTTGTAAGGGCGGCGTTCAGATCCAGTGCCTTAAAGTCAGGTTACGTACGCAGCACAGGTACCAGAATTATACAAGAAGCACTGCAACAATCCAGTTCCTTTTGTGATCCTAATTTATCACTGGTGTCCTAATCCCTATGAGAACATCAGCATTAATTTCTTTGTTCCTGGCTGATGTATTTTTGTTTCTACTGGTCTATATAATCTTGTCACAGTTCTCTATGTGTTTATGGATAAAGCCTAAAAGAGCAAAGCGCATGAGTAGGAATGCCTCGAACATTTGGCCAGTGATAAGATATCACTTTTTTGTATTTATAGGATTCTGTGCCATAGTCGATGAAAGGCAAGTTACTAGTCAGTGGATCACTTTTGGCAAAGCCATTCCTCCTTTTCACTGCAGTGCAATGTGTTCAAGAGTGTGCCTTTATTTGTTGTAATGTGAATTCGCATGTTTGCTTACCATTGTAACAAAACTGAGGTAGTATTGTTTTACAATTGAGGTTTTATGTGATGGTTTGCCAAATGCTTAGACAATGGGTCTCTGATCCCACCTTGTGCAAAAAAAAGTACCTTGTGCCGTGGCGCTGTTTAGAAAAGTGCAACCTATGCACCATAACGTGTATCATCATCATCAACATTGTTTGCTTTAGCTACTTTGATTTGTTCAATCTCCGTTGAAGTTTTCATATACTCCAAATAAATGATCTTTTACATTATTTTCACTTTGCAATAAGAGCAACAGTTTCTGCTAGCATCTCACACTTTTTTGTTGCTGCCACGCACCTCAAAATATTTGTAAGGTGCAGTTTGTATGCATTGCCCTATACTTGCTATTGTTTTCTCAGAGAAGCTTTTGTGGTGACCAGGCCAGTCTCATTAAATTTAGTGAGATTATTAAAGTTTAGTGGCAGCTATGTGAAGATGTCAGTGATCCCCTAGCACTGGTGCAGTGCGACTGTGCTTGCCTTTAAGGCAAGCACAGTCACATACTTAGTTGTACTTGCCTTTAAGGCTTAAAGTGTAAAGGGACAAGACAAAGGTGACAAAGCTTGGTTATAATTCGTTAATTGTTTGTTAATAATTCACATTAGAGCAATGTCAGTAAGACTTCATTATTTCACACTAGTAGTGAAAATCGGAGAGTGCGACATATTTTTTACGCCTATTTCAAAATCAAATCCTGTGCCTCGCAATCCATTGATTTTTTCGGTATTTTATTATTTGTGCTCACACATATTTACTAACTTTACACATAGGATGCCTGAAAGAGCAACTGGAAAGTTTGATTAAAATATGTAAGTGATATTTACTTGAAAAAGGTCTTTAGCTATGAACTGTGGAGCTTCTTAATGCCACAAATGTGCTTTTGTGTGCACTGTTCAGCTCCATGCCGACTCGAGAACAGATATGTTTATGGTCTGGCTTTAATGCACCAACTGTGGCATCATTTTTGTCAAATATTAGAACACCTGCTTAAAAGACCTGCATCAATCATTGGTCTTGCTTCAAAAGTGCTCCCAACAAAATTAATAGGGCATATCCCTCACCTAGAAAACATGCTTTAATGCATTGTGCAGGCTTTGCCACTACTGGGAGAGCATTGAGCTCCTGACCTGCAAGGAAATTGCAAGCAGGCAGGCAGCGGTTCCTGTGACCTATGTGTGGCTGTGCCACAGCTGTTCATACGATTCACTTCAAGAACCATCATAGAACACACAGCGGTAAGTGGCCTTCTCACTGCAGACTTTGCAGCAAGACCTTTTGTAGAAAGTTCTTCCTGAAGAACCACCTTCACGCTCTTGCAAGTGAAAAGCTATACAAGTGCACACATTGCAGCAAGAGCTTCTGCCAGAAGATCAATAGGGTGAGGTACATTCGCATCCACATGCAAAGAGGACATTCAAGTGCACTCACTGCAGGAAGACCTTCACAAGGACATATCAGCTGTCAATTCATCTTTGCACCCACATGCAGTTCACTTTCGCATCTACACACACCTCCACACCCACAGCCAGGTATGTGAACAGTTGGTGACGTGTGGGATGTGCGATTCTGTTTTTGTTTGGCAAATGCACAATGACCATGAAGCATGAAATGTGGAGCAAAGTTAAGTTGTACAGCCGCATGATGGCATGCTCATTGTATGTAGGTGCGTAAGCTAGTAACGATCACCACCCTGGAACAAGGACGACAAAAATGATTAGGTACACACAGCCAATCGTCTTGCTCGTCCTTGTTGCTATAAGTTTTCGCAATACAGGGACGTCTCTGCTCTGTTTTGTGAGCCCCAGTTATACAGGTAGATTTCTCACTACTTCCAGTTCAATTCCCTGACTGATACCAAAAAATCGCTACTGTTATTATTCGAAATGACATCTCTAAAACTAATATTGCCTATAAAATATCAAAAGTTAATTGCATGCTGATATATTTAGAAAACAATTTTTGCAATGGCACTGAAACAGTATTTGTATCCTACCTATGTCTTGCTTAAATGTATGATATCCTCATCCTATGTGGGCCGTGGTATGTCTGCTTATAAATGTCCTCAAGAATGTGCACACTTGCTCAATGCATTTCATTCTGCTTGCTTAGCATACTGCAAGCACCACAGACATTTAAGAAACCTAATATCCCGCCCTCTCACTCTTTGCCATAAGGTGTCTTCTGTCTCTCTCATAACCACAACTGGCTCTGATTGCCATTTGTCACACCTGCTACTTCAGATCTGCGTGCATCAACCACCCTCGCGAAGTCAGCTTAACTCACCATATATGGTGACATATGCATGTTCATTTTTGCTGAAAACATGCTGTCATTAAAACAGTACAAGGTGACAAGTTGCGCACCGTTTCAGGCAGAAAAAAGGTAATAAACTGCCTTGCTTCCGAAATCCACCTCTTCCACAAGCGTAATTCAAAATGCCAACTTGCATGAACGTGATGCAGCTAGTGCATCAAGGTGGACCAGGGGTACAAAACCCCTGGTCCACCTTGATGCACTAGCTGCATCGCAGCTGCGGGGCAGAAACATGGAAGCTAACGAAACGGGTTCACCTTAAGTTAAGGACAACTCAGTGAGCTGCAGAGAGAAAAATGTTAGGTGTTAGGTCCTTAAAGGTGCACTGAAGAGGAATCTGAACTCGTCTTTTTGCCGCGGGAACTCGATCTACACGTTCTGAGCATTCTTAGAAACTTCGATTTATGGCCCTGTGTGGCTGATTTTTCTAATTAAATCGAATTAACGTCCGGCTCCGGCCTTTTTTTTTAATTCTCCCTCGTACGGTGGGCGGAGTCAACCAACACGTGGAGTGCCTTGCAGCCAGCTCCGTGGAGGCTTTGCTTTCGCTTTATTTTGTTTTTTAGGTTTCCGTGAATAAATAGTTTCATTCGCAGATAATATAGCCGCAAAATAAGCCCGCAGAAATAAAAATACGTGCGGACTATTTGCTTCTACGGACTACTACGTATTACTCCGCCGATGGCAGGGCGGCAAGCTGCCGCGGGACTGGCTGAAAGGCACTCCGCGCGTTGGTCGACTCCGCCCACCGTACAAGGGAGAATTAAAAAAAAAGGCGGGAGCCGGACGTTAATTCGATTTAATTAGGAAAATCAGCCACACAGGGCAATAAATCGAAGTTTCTAAGAATGCTCGGAACGTGCAGATTGAGTTCCCGCGGCAAAAAAACGAGTTCAAATTCCTCTTCAGTGCACCTTTAAGGGCAACGAGTGGATACCAAGAGAAGGCAAGCATAGCACGGAGCGCATAAAGTTAGGTGGGTGGATGAGATTAGGAAGTTTGTGGGGATACGTTGGCCGCAACTGGCAAATGACAGGGTTAATTGGAGAGACATAGGTGAGGCCTTTGCCCTGCAGTGGGCATAGTCAGGCTGATGATGATGATCAGATGAATATGAGGTATGCTCCGTTTACCGCAGCCCATAAAAATAAGGCGAACATTTGCATAAAAGACAGGTTCAATAACGCACTAGCATGCGCTATGGTACAGTGGCACCCAAAGAAGGGCTGTGGCCAAGCAAATGTCCTTTTTTTATTTACATGAACATAAAAGAAGAGGTTGGTGTGCATAGTGGCACCGGCTACTCCCTTCTTTCCTTGCTGAGCGCGCAGGCCCTCGAGGTGCGTGCCCATTGACGTGTTCCCTCCAGCATGAGAAAAACACGTATTAGGATAGACTACAGACCCGCAGTGTGCTCGATACCAGTAGCAAACGCACTGGCTCGTTCCATCGACAGCAACAACAGAGAACCAGCCATAGTCAGCTAAAAGCCAGCTGAACGTGGACATGCAGTCTTTGTCCCAGGAGCTCTGTCCGGACACTTCATCTGCTATTCGAACTGCAGCTGAATGGGCGCAGCCGTATGCAGCAGCATGGGAGAATGACATCGTAGACATGTTCTGCCACCGCAAAGACGTGTTTAGGAGGTTAGACAATGTCGGAACGTTTGCCGAGTTCCTCCTGAATCATCGTCATACATTCTCATATTTGTACAGTGGCTGCAGTGCAATCTTCTACAACCCAGTTGCTTTGGAACGGTGCAGCAGATGGAAAGCCTTGCTGGAGGAAGACTGCCTCTGGGGCTCTTCCAGATGCCCCCCATACTATGCCAACGAATACTCGGAAGCGGTCGACATGGCCCTCGTCCACGCCCTTGGCTATGACTCGGCGATGGGAGCAGGCGCGATCGGACTGGATTACTCCGATGGCGCTGGCCCAACCACAAGCAGCAAAAACACGCCTGTAAGAGGCAGGTAGTTTTGGCTGCCGAACGGCACCTCCCCGTGGTCAGATATTCCCGCAGCGCAACTCAAGACACCGTGAACTTCATTAGAGAGACAGTTAAGTTTTACCACCCAATACACCTTGAAGGCTTTGCCGGCGGCTGGCTCGAAGCGAAGTTTTGGCTAGAAGCTTTTCCGAACGTCTACCTGGGCCTGACACCAGAGGTGGGGTTCCCGGGTTGTGAGGATCTAGAAGAAGCTGCTCGCAACATTCCACTACATCAGGTGCTGTTCGAGACGGCGGCGCCTCAGTTCCTGCCGTTAGCAGATATAATCAACATGAGGAATGAAGGTATGGTACCTTTCAGCTTGACGTCCAGAGGGAATTTTTTCGCAATGCTGGAATGAAAGGTACTTTTCAACCATTGTCAAGGGGTACTGTTTTTGTAATCAACAAGACAAAGCTCGCACGCAATGTAAAAGGAATGCATGCTGTGCTCAAACTTATGGGCTGCTATTGCTTTTAAGCATGTTATATGTGAAACCTGCACAGCTGCTGTATGCCCGAAAGATGATATGCATTGGCTTCCACCTCAGCCACGCAGACCTGTCACGGAAAGCTTGGCCAACAATTCCCATACTGGGCCACATAGACAGAGCCCGCCACCTTCACCAAAGACCACTGGTTGCAGCAATGAAGCGCTGGAGGACTCATCAGCCGACAAGGTTCGGGGGCAATTTTGGAAAGCCATTGCACAGCTTTTCCAATGCAGTAAAGTTGAGAGCTTGATGGCTGCAATTTAGGCATGCAGGGTCAGTTTGCGTTTTGTCTTGCACTGCCAATAATATTGCTTGCTAAAAAGAACGGGCAAGTAAGCTCCTGTGTTTTACTTATCACTGCTTTTCATGTTTGGCAGTTGGAATAGTGGAGACTTAAAAAAGGGTGCATTGTCTACTTGTGTTGTAACTAACTGCCATGATTACAGCTATGTTTGTTTATTCAGAGAGAGATGAATATAATTTCTACTTGGATGTCTTACAGCATGCAAAAATAATGAGTGAACTTTGGTTTTTTTGCTCACGGACAGGTGATGTACATTTATGAGGTACTCTTCACCATTCAAATTCGAATTTGGCACTACTATGTAAGCATGACACATGCATGGCTGTGACTTATGTGAAACAATTGTGAACAAACTTATTAATTTTTGGATTTACAGTTTGATCTTGGGAATGGACTCAAAATCCCTGATCATGTGTGGAAAGCAATATAGAGCCGGGCAAAAGACTCTCTATTTGTAAAAGACCTTCTTGTGACTCTGTGGGACCCAGCAGCACTGGCAAACAAGTGCCTTGAAGGCAAAGGCATGTACTTGGTTTCATTTTACTTATTCTTTCTTTGGAGGAGAAATTCTAGAGGCTTGTGTACTGTGCGATGTCAGTGCACGTTAAAGAACCCCAGGTGGTCGAAATTTCCGGAGCCCTCCACTACGGCGCCTCTCATATCCTTAGTCGCTTCGGGACGTTAAACCCCATAAACCAACCAACCATTTTACTTAGATATTAAGTGATGACCAGGGTATACATGTTGCATACTTTGTCATGTTTTCGGGAAAACACTGCCCTCGGTACCCGGACTGCCCCAGACAAGAAGCGCTGACACCGTGGAAAGTGTCTATGTTGGGAGGTACAGAAATGCAGCATAAGTCAGATCATATGGTTATAAACAACAGCAAGGGTGGGAGGGTTGTGCACTTTTTGACTTGCACAGAAATGTGCTTGTGATACATGGATACAAAAGTGTACGGCTTCCACTGGAAAGCTTTAAAAACATTGGACAGTGCAGGATAACCGAGTGCCGCATTAGCTGTCGTCAGATGTAACCATTAGTTAGCTTTGAGCCATAAATGCTGGAACATGCAGATTGGCATATGGCAAGCTAATTTGATCGGTACACTGAACTTTGTAACTTTTTGTTTTTTCACAGATTGCTACAAGGAGCACCTGCACTAACACGGCCTGCCACACAGACTCATGGTGAATGCCATGAAGTCCTTCAATCACTTTATAAGTGAAAAAACAGCCAAGCGGTATGTGTGTATACAAATACTGTGCAGGATGTATAGTTCAGTGCACTTAGTATGATATGCACTTCTGGTATTTTGCCTGCTTTTTCATTTTGTGCCACCCAAGCAAGGGCATGGGAAAAGATTTTCAGTAGTTATTTAGGAAAACATTCTTATTCAGCACTCTTCACCTTTTTTTTTTCCAAGTAACAAACACAAGAGAAGGTTGTACATGTACAGTTTGCATTTCGTTGCTCTTATAGTCAAAGCTCAAAGCTGCTTTTTATACTGAAAATAAGTGGTTTATTGGTGAGTAATAGTTTGTCTTCTGTCCTTTCTAGGTCTGGGGTTAAGGCCACGGAGGTGTAATGCCAAGAATACATGCATTTTTCTGACTTTTCCTAATAAATAAATTATCTGAAAGTATCCTTTAATGTCTGTTGTCTTGTGTGAAACTTTGCATGTTGCCAGGTGGTTTCCAAACAGGCCATTTTTTGGATGACACGCATAACCCTAGCTGGTCCAATTGGGTTTCCAAATTCAATTGGAACCAACTGATTTTTGGACACCATTGGAACCAGTTGGTATTCTGCCCAATTGGAACCATTTGGTTTTGTGCCCAATTAGTTCCAATAGTGTGAAAAAATCAGTTGGTTCTAACTGGAAATCCCAATGTTTTTTTTTACTCTGTAGTTGCTGGGACTATCATTAAATTTCCCTTACAAATTGCAAATGGAGCACAGTAGTGTTCTTAGCTCTTCTCTACTGTGCTTGGAAAGTTGGGTGCTTGTCTAGAGAGTCTAGACTTTGGCATAAGACCAAATGATTTTAGCAATCTGGAATCAAGGACTTATGACAGTGTATGGAGCAGGCATGTGCTGAACAATTACAGCCACTTGTTGCTCCTTGTGTATACAGCCTCTTGATTGTAGTATAATTCATCAGTTCAGCTTGCATCGCATCTACATTGTGTGCAGTGGAGAGTGCTGCATCACACAGCACAAACTATTTATACATATTGCAGCAATTATCTTTTTGTGAAGCATTACAAGTGCTAGTGCAAAATATTTTCTCATTCTCCATTTTTCATTTTTCAACATCCTTGGAACAGCAACTCCACTGCTTCAGCCAGTGATTCCTTGGTGAGAAATTCAAATGCACTAAATTTTTATAGCTTAGAACTACAAATGATTTGTGTTTAATAGTTTCCAGTGTTATTCGCTCAAGGGAAGTCTTGAAGTGCACGCATTATATTCTTAATATATACGATTATGACTTGTGCTATACACATCTGTACCACTACCCTGCACGCAAGTGTGAATAAGAATTATAACTATACGCTTTCCAGGAAGTATGCACTCAGTTGAATTTATTCAGGATACACTACTTTCACTGCTCTAAATTAAAGCAGTAATATGTTCTGAATGATCCTTTATTTTACTCGGATAGCTCTCATACTGCTATGTGAACAGAGTTATCTAAATAATTGTAATAACTAGGAGTTCCACCACATTTTGAACTAGTCAGTGAAAAATGCATGCGAGCAGGAAGAACGCAACTTTTTATCTGTACTTCTGCAGTCTTCATCAAACAATTACGAGTATGAGCGGCCTAAAGAATTACTCGTAAATATCTGTTTACATCTTTCAGCTTTTGAGAAGGAGCATTTTGATAATCAGATGTGTACATTACACAAATTGACAACTGCGAGGGTGTTTAAGTCATAAACACAAAGCCAGCACTACTATCTCCCCAATGACTGGCCTGCATTGCCAGGAGCTGCTGCTGGTTGATGAGTACTTGTTGGAAGACAGTGACCTCGAAAAGCTGCTAAGCCGTGTAGGATGAAAATTGATTGCTTGGATCTAGCCATTTGTATGCACTGTGCTTTCTTTACTTAGGTTCACCACTTCTCAAGATTTGGGGGGACATACATCCAGGATTGCGTACAGACTCTGCTATGGCTCTTGCTGACCACGAAAACCACTTGGGTGCAGTTGGAGAGGCTCACAGGGCAAGAAGCTGGCATTTGAACAGCTCCAGAATACCTTCACTATGATGATTAGTTTGGCACATTGCTTTCTATGATCGTGTCACTGAAGTAATAATGAAGCTGTACAGTTGATGGCACATGCAGTTCTTGAAAAATATTACGATTTATCACCTCCTGCCTGCTCTCCGATATCTCTAAAAATAGATGGAGATTTTTGCTACAACTGCAGTGCAAGCCATTTTGCCTTACGAGGAATTGTGTGTGGATTGTCAAAGGAAGCAGCAGCAATCAGTGATGCTTCTGTTCAGTGCAGTCATTTCAAAAACAGAATTTGCCTTCATGAGGGCAGGAGCAGAGGCCATCTTAATGTAATTTATAGGAGCTGAACTATCCTAGAGTGCTGTGACTGGTGCCTTCCAAGTAACTCCCAAGTCGGTCTCCTGTAGGCACAATGCTAAGGCGACAGAGAAATTGGGAGGTTTGTTGCATCGCGATAGTCTTTAAGGATATTCCATGCCAGTTCCAGTGAATAAAAAGTGCCATGATAATTTTCAAGGGATGTATTCAGAACCTTGCTTGTTGGGGGCCTCTTAATAGATCTTTTCTTTTTTTTTCACCCAAGAGAGCTCTGCCGCCTATGTGGCGGAGGCGAGCTCTGATTTTTGTCCATCGCCTCACCGTAGGCGATGGACCTTGCCTTGCCTTTGACACAAGCACGCGAGTGAACGGTGCCCGTGGTAGATGCAGCGACCCGAATGGAGCCCAGTGTTGTACACTGTACCGGTGCTGCTGCTTTAGATGAACTTTTGCCGCTAGCATATGATAGGCAAGTTTCGGCAAAGCAAAGTGGCAAAGAAGAATTGCAGAGCTGCCTACAGCTGAATTGGAGCACTTCTGCAAAACACTCTTTGACAAGCTCTACAGGTATTTTCAGAGGAGACATCAGAGATGGAATGCCTTGCTTGTGGCAATTTTCCCACGCAGCTGCAAATGCAGGCATGGTGTGCACACCTCTTGTGGATGCGGTGCTCTTCCTGCACGGCACCCTTCCCCTGATGGATGGAGGGGAGCTCCTGCACACCACACAGTTTTTGTGCTTCCTGGCATGCCAGGAAGCATGAGAGGTGGGAGTCCGTTTGGCTGCATACCTTCTCAAAGGCCGTGTGGCTGTCACTTGCAGTACACTCAAAGGTGAAGGTAGCAAGAATGAGGCGGTTAGCCATCCAGATGAAAGATGGCCTGGCTGCAGACAAACCTGTACGAAAGAAAGGCAATTTCAAATCAAAATCAAATCGTCTTTATTTTCTCTCTCAAGGAGAAAAGGGGGTGACGGGTAAAAGCCGCATAACTGCGGCTTTACAAAGCCCGGCCACCTCTATGTACAGTTTGGCAGTAGTGCTCGTACAGATTATACAGGATTCAATTTCACACTTCATCTCACAGACCTAAAAAATTTGCACCCTACAGAACAAAAACACTCCAAATGAAAGCACATGCAGTTTTAAATACATTCGAAACACACATTCGAGAACACATCAGGTTTTAAACATAAAAATTACACACTCAGATTAAAACACATTCAGTTTAATAATTTTAAGTTTTTTAAAATTCTGGAAAAACGTTACCTTTAGTGGTAGCAGAAATTAGAAGACATTTTACAGCAAAAAAAAGCACCAATAAAAAATAAAAGGCACCAAGAAAAACACAAAACGCAAACATACAAGAGAATCATGTGATGTTGGCTGCAAGGAAATGTGCAGTAGCGCTCGTAATGACAATTTTTCCGGGTAAGTATCGATGAGCGTAAGGCTATTAAGAAGAATAGCAGCATGATACAAAATGGACTGGCGACCGTACTCTGTGTGACAGTGAGGCACCACCCATGCGTCATTATGACGTGTATTGTAAATGTAAGTGTGGGGGTGAAGGTTTAACAAATTCAGGATGCTGTGATTGCACGCCGATACGGATGAGCGATATGTACAAGCTGGACGGTAAGGATAAATGCATTCCGTGGGAAGAAGCTTATAGCGCAAGAAGTAATCGGAAGTGTGTGCACGACAAGGGATATTAGCAATAGCACGCAAGGCACGTTTCTGGCAGATTTTAAGTTTCTATATGTTTTCTTTCGATGTAGTTGACCAGACTGAATGGCAGTAGTTAAGTGTCGACAAAAATAGTGCGTTATAAATTAAGCGTTTAACTGCTGTTGGCAAAAAGTTGCAGTGTCTATTTAGTATACCGCAAACCTTATTAAGTTTGTTGCAAAGCACATCAACCTGCTTGTTCCAAGTTAGAGTTTCCGATAATGTTATGCCAAGTCTTAATTTCATAACAATGCTTACCTCTTCGCAGTCTAAAAGAATTTTGCCCTTAATGTTTACTTTTGTGTTCTTAGTACGGAAAAGAATAGCTTGAGTTTTTTTGGTATTCAACCGCAGGTAATTTCTTTGCGACCAGTCTCTAACTAATGATAAAGCATGATTTGCCGAGCAGACTAGATCATCAGTATTTGCCCCTCTGAAAAACATAGCAGTATCATCCGCGTACCCAACCCATGTAGCTATGTTTAGAAAAGAAAAAATGTCGTTAATATAAACAACAAATAGCAGAGGTCCAAGAATACTCCCTTGCGGTACGCCGGAAGTGATGGTTCTTATGTCGGAATTGTGATTGTTATGGCTGACATACTGGCACCTGTTTTGAAGGTACGAGGAAAGGAGACGATTTGCACCACCGCGTATTCCGTAATGCTGCAGCTTAGACAACAAGGTTACATAATGTATGCAGTCAAATGCTTTCGTGAAATCAATATACAGTCCTAGTACAAGTTCTTTGTGTTCAAAAGCGTCAATAATGAATTCTTTTTCTGTTAATAGTGCCAATTCTGTGGATTTGCCTTTCAGGAAGCCATACAAGTGCGGCAAGATAAGTGAGAATTTGTTTAAGAAGTTGTAAAGGTGCGTGTGCATTATTTTCTCCAAGCCTTTTGAAAATATGGGTAGTACGGAGATGGAACGATAGTTATTTATGGCATTTTTATCACCTCCTTTATGTAGGGCTACCATTTTTGCAATCTGCATGTTCTTGGGAAAACTGCTGCACTCCAGAGCTAAGTTGTATATCTTATTCAGGACAGGTGCAATCAGGTGTAGGATATATTTCACTGGGGCAATCTGCACGTCATTCACATCCTGCGATTTAGGATTTTTCATTGTCTGGAATGCAGCAATGATTTCAGTCTCAGTTGTGGGGAAAAACACCATACTGTTACTAACTGCACTTGGTCCAGGAAGTGTGACAAAGCTTATTGCTGGTTTACTACTTGAGGTGCCAACACTAATAAAATGGTCATTAAGCATATCAGATAGCTGTTTGTCAGTCACAATGGTATTACCCACACTCAAATTGGTGAGTACAGCTGGGCTTTTACTTCGAAGACTGTTTAACCGCTTCCATAACAAATCAGTGATTTTAATTGCATCATTGAACTGCACCATTAAGTACTGATCTTTAGCCTTCTTAAGCTTAGTATTTAGACGATTCCTGAACGACTTAAATGTTTTAAAATCTGATGCATCTTTTGATTTTATGATTTTCCAGTATAGTGCATTTTTAAATTTAATTTGAGCTAGTAGGTAGCTTGTAATCCATGGCTTTCGAGAGTTTTTGGCACTCGAGCGTGTCGTGTAAGGAAAATGCTTTTTGTATATGTCTAATATCTGACAAGAAAGTGTCATACATGAAATCAACATCAGTGTTCTCAAGAACATGAGCCCAGTTGTGGGCTTGAATATCAGCACGAAAACTGTTTAAAGAAGCATTAGTGATCTTTTGAAAAAACCATGTAGATAAGTTTTTATCTGTGCTGCTGTTTTATCTTGAATAAATGAGAAAATAGGCAAGTGATCACTAATGTCCCACACAAGGGTGCCAGAAGTTGAAGGCTTGTCGATATTGGTAACCAATATATCAATTAGAGTTTGCGAAGATGATGCTATACGTGTAGGCTCATTGATGAGGTTGACGAAGCCATATGCATCGAAAACTGATAGCAGACCAGTTCGATAGCTTGAAGAGACAGTCAGGTCAATGTTAACGTCCCCACTAAGAAATAAGAAATACTTGTTTAAAGATATCAAGTCAAAAAGCTGCTCAAGAAAACGCAGAAAAACGGTGATGTTTGCATCCAGTGGGCGATAAATCACTGTGAAAAATCTACAGGGATCTCGAATAGTCAGTGCCTCATAGTTCTCATTTGACGCAGAAAATTCAACAATATGCGCGTTAAAACAGTGTTTTAAAAGGAGCAGCAAACCACCATCCCTTTTCTGCGGACGGCAAAGAGCAAAGCTTTTATAATCAGAATGATCAAAGGTACAGGAGGCTTCAGTGTACCAAGTTTCAGATATCATAACAGCATCAAAAAAAATTTGGATGACAAAGACAAGGAACTTTTTTACGGAGAACCTGCCCATTGTGTTGTTTCACCAAATTACTTAAACACTCTCCAGGGGAGGAAGTTTGTGGTCTTTCTGCTATCACTAGACAAAAGACTTGCCGATGTCGTATACTACAATAATGTGAATGGTGCATTAGTAGACATGAGTAGTGAGCAAGTACAAATGCTGGCTCAAGCTTACATCCTTGCATGGAAAGCAGTGGAAGACCAGCCACAGGCCTTGGTTCTTCAATTGCATCTCCAGAGTGTAATGTTCTATACTGTGAATGGAGATTATGCTGAGAGCCACCGTGCTAACTTACACAAATTTTTATAACAGCTGCATCTGGCACGAAAGAAGAGAAGCATCAGTGATATGCTCTGTCGGTGCTACATTCCCCTTCTGTGGTGTGGTTTCAAGGCACTGTACTACAAGACCCGTCATTCTGCTGCTAAGATCTTTTTCAACTCATTCCCACTTGTGCAGAACGGCCTGCAGCAAGAGTTGGAGACACACTTTGAAGTGATGTGTAACCTCTTGTACAACGCATGTCCCGATGTTCGAGAAGGTGTCTTAAGAGTGCTGACTGACTTCTTTGAAATTATTGCTATTCACGAACGCAGGACTCCAGTAAGAGATTTGATCAACAACAATACCAAGAACATGAGCTCTGCGGAATTAAGAATAAAAGTCAATAAGAGACTTTCCTATATGGCTGGGAACCCAAAGGCTCACACATTGCTTAAAACACCCATTGCCAAGAACAAGGAGAGCCTAGAGGACATTTACCTCATTCAGATGTCCTATGTCTCCCTTCTACTTGCAGCACGTAGGATATCTGGATTGAAGTTTTGGGATATGGTTAAATCAAAAGAGCTGCTGCCATTGATGGCTTACGACAAGACATAGCTCCAATTGAAGCTGTCTGAACTCCTGCACAATAGCTATTTCAACGCGATGGCAGACCAGCGACAAAATTTGGAGTGCAGCTTGCTGCTGTACTCTCTCAACCATGTGGCCTTTCGTGTTTTCTACACCTTACTGGCAGACATCGCACCCCTGCAGTCCATTGTTGAGTTCTTGGCTACCATCTGTCAGGTGCTTCGAGTGAACTCTCTCCTGCTCCAAAAGACGAGTGACAAGGAGAATGTTGTGCCGGATGACTCGGTCCACCTCAAGCAGAGTGGCACACAAGTCAGTGAGAGTGGAACCCCATGGCACAATTTTCAGCACGTGCTTATTGAAACAATGGCTATCACCTACAGCAGTTTGTCTACATGGAAAGAGCTTGCCTTCAGTGAGCTTAAGGAAAACTGGAAGAATTTAGTGGTTCTAGGTTCTACCAAAGTTCTATATTCTAGACCGCAAAGCACTCGCCTTGAGGTACTGAACCTGCCTTGCATTCGGGAGGTGCTGGGTTTGATCTCCAGTGCCGCCGGGTACCCACTGGTGATGCAGTGGGTACAAGCTTTCCCCTGGTCTGGTGCTCAGCTTTTCTGGTGCGAAATGCTTGGGAAACGGGTCTTAGACCAAACCGTTGCTTTGAAGGGCCAGTGATTTGTTCCGCCATCAAACAAACCCAAAATCTGCGTGGTGCAGCAAAAGTCCACTTGTGGCCCTTTTCAGGCTCACAGTTGTGGTATTTGAAGGTGCGGGCTCCTTTCCCAAGCCATGCAACCCTCAGAAGCTGAGCACCAGAATGGGGAATGGCATGTACCCATTCCAGAAAACCAGTGGGCAACCGGCAGCAGTGGGAGTCAAACCCACCACCTGAAGGAAAAGCTGAAGGATTGCAGGCTTTTCCTGAACAGGGGAAGCCTTGCGCGCTGCCATTTGGTGGCCGGCGGGCCCTTTTTCAGTGGTGCCATGGCTTGCTCTGGCTGCATATGCCAGAGGCGTGGCTGGCCCTGCTTCAGCCTCACTGTGTTAGCTGGGCAGGTATGCCCACACAGCATATCGGAAGCGTTTGTAAGGGATGTGACAGATAATGTTTTCTGTGTCATTGCCTAATGCTTTCTTGCTTTTTTTAAATATTTATTTTGTGTTTATGTTAATTATTTCCTTTTCTTCTAGACAAGACACAACCTTGAATAAGCAGCGTGGCCACCTTTTTCAGTTTGCGCAGCGTGACGCAGCATTGCAGTCATCGGATTGGTGATCGCTGCAGGCACATATAGTACAGGTATTGCGGCCGCGGTCAAAACACTGGCGTTTGAAACAGCGTCTAGGGTTATGTATATATGGTCAAACAGATTTGTACGCACCCTAACACGATTGACTCCGAGAGGGTGAAGGTGGCAAAGGTGGGGACCAGCAGTATCGTCGGAATTTTTTTTCCCTTGTGGACTTTATTTTTATGTACGTTAGTCACATTCCGAGCACAGCCCTTCAAGCATTTCTTCCTCTGTTAAGTGTAGAAAGGCATTGTCTGAGATGGCACCGTATATTGTGTTTAACGATCTGTGTGGTGTCACGGAGACAGGAATATCACCAAAGGTTTCAATGTTTACAAGCAATGATACTTGAGTTGTATCAAGCAGTTCAAGCAAGATGTCATCACTAGCCAATTTGGTCACCTTGCACTTACGGCCCAATGAATTTGTGAGTTTTTAACACTAAAAACAAGAATACTCATCAAGCCGGCTTTTAGTTTTGTTCATGAACGCCGCCGGGCTCGCCATTCTGCGGCATAGGCGCGTTGCTTAGCCAACCGCTCTTGCCTTTCTTTATCTGTCTCCTCGGCACGGCGCCGGCGTTTGCGCGCAGCACGTCACTCCAGCTACGCCTTGTACAACTCCTGAGACATGACTAAGCGGAGCGCGTCTGCAGCGCCCCATTTATCCTCTCCTAGTGAGAACCCTCAAGTGGCGGGGCCGAGGAGGCTGTCACGTGGTAGCCGCCGCGCCGAGCGAAGGAATAACTACGACTGAAGAGACGAGTTGGGGCCCCTGCTCTCCTCTGGTCGTGACGTCACGCTGTCACGTGGTCGTGCGCCGCAGCTGCGCCGGAGCGAAGGAACGACCTCCACCGACGGCAGAAAAGTGCTAGCAGTATTGCTTTCGCAATAAAAAGGAACGACCAAGAAGGGAGGAGAGGAGAGGAAAGTTGTGAGAAAGGGATAGGAAAGTAAAAGATGAAGGAAAGGACAGGAAGAGGTGACTGCTGGTTTCCCCCGTCAGGTCAGACCGGAGGTGTCGTCTATGGAAGCTGAGGCCAAAGTGGTGTGTCGCTTCCACCAAGAGGCCTTAAAGGTACCAACACTCGGCATCAGCCCAACCACAAGGATTCCCTTTTCTCCAGACACAGCACTGCCATGCAAGGCTAAGCATGAGTGATCTGTTCTGTGGTGGTCCACTACTCACCAACATCCCTCTGTGGGGATGTCTCTACATCGCCTCAAGTGATGGATATCCTCCCAATACAGAGACACTTCCTGCTGCAGCTGAAATCCTGCCACCCCTTCTTCGAACGTATTAGCAGGTTACGAAACAACAAGTAACTATCGCAGAGCAAAGTCTAAACAGTAGGGTGGGTAGTTAAGCTCTATCCCTGTTAGCACCATCCGTCTTGTGAGAAAAATATCAGGGATTTTATCCCCATCTCGAGTGTTGTAGTAGGTTTCTTCCAAAACAGTGAAATGTGGTTCTTGTGCTCGATTCTGTGAGTACACCAGGAGGACACCTTGCGTCGTATCTTTAAATTATGTCTGTGGTAAAATTTTTTCAGCACATGACCCAGAGTATATAGGCCTTGGAAAGCAGCTCAGAATGAAGTAAGAAAATCTTGCCCTCTCTTAGTGCAAGTAAGCTCTGGGATACAGTTGAAATGAAGCTTATTGACATTGAAGAATTCTTTTCTTGAGAGATGAACTGTCTGCAATCCAAGTCATAGAGCTAACAGTGTCCTTTGTATACCTTTAAGTGAATCGCCATCACCACTCTAATGTGAATGCTGCGTCCAAAACTTATCTTCGATGCCGTTGCGGTGCCTATGTGCATGGAGAGCAACTGCGCCTTTCGCAGTTCGTCCTGAATGAAACTGGATCCATAAGCAGCCTTGCATGACCTATTCGACAAGGCTGCGACCGAAGTGCCGCGTGCGCAATACAGGGAGTCGCTGTCCTTAAGAGAGGATATTCAACACCCTCCCTCCTCTTCCGTGGGAGTGCGATAAGTGCTAATGGTAAGTCGTACTGGAGTCGCAGCCAGTAATGGACCAGAATGCGCACTGGACCAGTGATTGCCATGTTTGGTAACATGGCAATCACTGTACTGAGAACAAGTCGACGGTGAGGTTGCAGCAGAAGATAAAAACGCAGAACAAGCCGTTGTTGTGGCTTCAAATGGGCTTTAGAGATGCGACCAAGCAGCATGTTCCCCTCTTGAACCGTCGGTGAGGCAACTAGACCTTCTAGTGAGAAGGTCACCCCAAGGTATTGCCATTCATCTTCAGAGTGTACTGCCGGAATCTCCTTCCCCTGGATCGAAAACAGGGTGTTGGATCAGTCTTGGAAAGATTTCTTGCGCGTATATCCAAGCATGCTTAAGGTGGTGCTTTTGTCAGGGTTGCTTTGAAGACCTCTTGGCACAAGGAAGGTGCCACAACTAGGAGGTTTCATTTCGAGCTCGCGTCTCGTTGCTGCCAAGATAATGACGTCCGCAAACTCCATCGCTTCTACACAAAAGTTGCCACTCTTGAAGGACAGCTTCAATGGGCATTATGACAGCCATTCATTGAGCACTAAGTTAAACAAAAGGGGTGACAGAGGTCACCCTGTCAAACTCCGCAAGCCAGGCAAAACATTCTTGTAGAGCGTTGACAGGTCAACACTGTATTGGCTTTCTGGTTGAACCTCTGGATACATTTTACTAACTCATCCACAAACTGTTTACTCTGGAGGCAAGTGAAGATTTCCTCCAATTTATCTCTCTCCAACGTTCTGGTGATATTAAGACAGGACATAAATAAAAGTCTATAGTGTTGGCGGGCCTCATGGATCGTTGTGGCCAGAAGTAGTTCTCAGTGCATCCATCTATAGACAGGAAAGTGCATTGCCGCAAGGGTGAGATACACCAGACGTTGAAGGCTGTTAGCCAGGATTTTATGAATTAGTCTTACGAAAACCATTGCAATGATGATAGGGCGGGACTCTTCAGGTTTCATCGCTGAAGGTTTCTTTGGAATAAACATTGTCTGTGCTCCTTGCAAGCAAGATGGAAGATATTTCGTCATCATCAAGATGGTTAACAAAACAATAAGCACCGGAAAGGACACCTAAGCCAAGTCTTTAGGACTGAATTCATCTGGTCCCACAGAACTTAGGCTGGCCGAGCCTTTTTAATTTCCTTGCATGTCGTTGGTAACACAGAGTACTTTTCATCACTAGAAGTGTGGTCCACCGAAATTAAATCACCAGAGGGAGCCGGCCAGTGTCAAGACCACACTCCATGCATTAAGTAATGATGCAGGACCCTTCAAGGCCACCTCGCATTTGCCATCCAGAATTTCTCCTGCACACTTGCCTTGATTATTGAGAAAGGCAATTTGCATTCTCGTGCAGTTGATGCGTCTTCGCTTCAGAAATCCTAGAGCCATCTTTTCCATTCCTGGGCCTCTTCCTACAAAGTGCGCGATCCTGAACAGCATCATCACAGTAGGAGTGAGCTCTGATGTAGTTGTCAAAGTCATAATCAATATCCTCACTGATCCGTAAACGTTTCCCTATTTCCCAAAGCATCACTGCTCTGTAAAACTTTGTCAAGCCTTGACGACTAACTTTTCTACCTTGTTACGGCATTGTTCGCAAGCACTTGATTCATTAGGAACCGATTCTGCCTCCAACAGTAGGGGTGAAATATTCACCGACAAAGTGGCGATCACTACATCAGAATGTGTTACAAGCATCCCGACTAGCATCCTATAGTTTTGTCGCGACAACAAGATTTAACAGAGTCAAGGATCCTGTCATTAAATACAGCTTGTAGCCACACATTCACATTTCTTGTTTCGGCCTGAATCATTAGGACCACCGCTTTAACTGCAAGATGATCTGCCCCTACCTACCACCTTGGTTCTATTCTGGATATTACCATATCTGCATAGTAGTTTGTGAAGTGTTAGCGTCATCAGTGCTGAAACTAACACTCCAGCCGAGAACTTCCCAGTGTTTATTCATGTTCGCTCATGTAATGTCATCATTATTGAGGCATAGGTGTCTCCAGTAATTGTATTGTTCGGCGTGAATTCTAGCAATAAAAGGCCTCCTGTGTCAAAAATCTTTTGTCATGATCCACCGCTGCAAAGAAAATTACTTCGCATTGAGTGATGTCTCGAGCTTCCAATGCACGCACTCTTGCTTTGTCCTCAGATCGTAGTGGTACACCCATGTTTCATCACACGTAACAATTCAAGAATGGAAGTCTTCTGTATTTTTTCACATAAAAGTTCTCTTGGCTATATTGCTTTGGACATGCTTTAAGCATGAAGTGCTTTTAAGCACTGTTCTCAGGATATTAAGGTGAACATCATCCGGAAACTGCGCCGAATTTGAAGCCTAACTTTCAGAAATTTTCCGTTCCATTGTCATGCACTTGGGTGATAAGATAAGATAAGATAAGAATTTATTGAGTACAAATCGGTTACATAAATTCAGTATACAGGCGAGGGTCCCAAAGTCAAGCGCCTGTCACGGGACCCCCGGTAGATTAATACTAACTTGATTAAAAACAAGCAGCATCACAGACAGGTACAATTAGCAGTAATAACAATGGTATTTTAAGTAAGTAACATTTATATAATGAGAATGAAATAGATTAGCAGGGCAAAAACAAACAGACAAGCAAAACCAGAATAACAACCCACTATAAATAATATTGTACAAAATACAGCGTTGTGAAAAGACATATAAAGAAACAATTGAGAATACAAGGATACAGTTGTCAAGAAACAAAAAAACAAAGTAGAAATTTCTAGTAAATAATTAAGGACAAGAATTTTCTAAAGGGAATAGAAGCAGTTCACTCCACATTTTGCTGCAAAAGAAAACTTTTTAAATTCAATTTAAACATAGACAAAGACATAGGCGATTTTAAACTCGGGGGTAAATTATTCCACAGGGAAATGCATGCAAAATGAGAATGACGTTTTCCATAATTAGTAAAAACTTGGGGAAGCAAAAAATTTTTTTGAGCCACAAATCTCGTAGGGTTACAGTTTTTCAAAAAACATTTGTCGATAAATTCAAAAGAAAGTGCATTGTTCATTAATCTAAAAAACATGATGGCTAGGTTGTAATCAAATAAATTTCTAACGGATAAGATATTATATTGACGAAGCAAAGGGATAGCAGTAACAAGGTATGAACTGCGGGTAATGATACGAATAGCCTGATTTTGAATGTGCTGGATAGAGTGCAAATGACAGTTGTAAGTGTTCCCCCATACTACAATGCCGTAATTAATGTGAGCGTGAATAAAAGCAAAGTAAAGTGATAAGAGTGCTGATGATGGGAAAAAAGGACGAGCCTTTATTAATGCACGAATTCCAAATGCAGTTTTTTTCTTCACATGGTCCAAATGATGATGAAATTTCAGTTGAGAATCGAGTTGAATACCAAGGAAAGTCACATTGTCGCAAGGGGAAATAGAAGTATGACCAAGCGATAATGAAGGCAAGTGTGCTGCGATTTTTTGTTTTGTTCTAAAAAGCATAAACTTAGTTTTAACGGGGTTTATAATTAGGTGATTATCATGGCACCAGGACATAATGCTAACCAAAGAGGCATTTAATTTGGCAGATAGCGAGATTATACATTTATCACAAGAAGAAATTGTAGTGTCATCCGCGTATAATACACAATGAGTGTTAGTAAGAGCGTCAGGCAGATCATTAATGTAGATTAAAAAGAGCAAAGGGCCAAGAATCGATCCCTGAGGGACACCTATGTTAGTAACCTTAAAATCAGAAAATGCATTAGCCACGAACACCACGTTATGTCTATCTAATAAATAAGTTTTTAAAAAGGCTAGGGCGGGACCAGTTATGCCATAAGCTTCAAGTTTGGTAAATAAAATATTGTGATTAATCGTATCGAAAGCTTTAGTGAAGTCTAAAAATACTGAGCCAACAAGTTTACCACTGTCCAGTGATTGTTTAATATAGTCAGTCAGGCAAAGCAATGCAAGATTGGTAGAACTTCCCGACCGAAAACCGAATTGGCAATTTTTTAGTAAGTTAAACTTACTTAAGTAATTATTTATTCTTAGCTTTTCAATAACTTTACTAAGCGATGAGAGTATGGAGATGGGTCAATAATTATTTACAAGCTCTTTGTCACCTTTTTTAAACACTGGAATGATTTTAGCTTTTTTGAGAATATCAGGAAAAATTCCAGTCTTGAAGACCAGGTTGATTATATAGCTGATTACATTAGATAGAAGAGGAGCTGCTAATTTCAAATGGCGCACACAAATGCCGTCCAAGCCAGGGCTCGTATTTTTTAGTTCAGAAATAGTGCGCTGTACTTCTTCAGGGGTAACTGGAAAGAGATAGAATGAATGCGGTGTACGGGCATGCTTATCTCTGAAGTTGGGTGTGGGTGATTGTAGGATGATAAAAAGTGATTGCAGAAAGCATTCGCAATATCTTTAGGTTGGTTGTATGATATGCCATTGGAAGTAATTTTAGATATAGGGGCATTCAGAGAACGCCTGTTTAAAAATTCGTTGAATAGTTGGAATCATTTTTGTTTAAGTTGAACGCTCGCTCACAATAACGTTTTTTTGCAAGGCTTAATAGAGAGTTCAAAACGTTGCGGTATTTTCTATAGCGGGCTGCAAGCGCAAGGTTAAAAGGCTGTTTTTTAGTTTTTTTATACAGATTATCTTTTTTGTGAATGCTTTCCAGAAGTGCACTAGTCATCCAAGGGTTAAATGTGAATTTGTATTTCTTTTTACATTTGACAGTAGAAGTGCTAGAGGAAACGGCCTGAAGGAAAGACGTGCAAAAGTACTCAAGTGCCAGCACAGGGTCGCGAAGGTTGTTAACAACTGACCAATCGGTAGCAGATAGCGATTCAATAAAAGTTGTGTCATTAAATACCAACGTAAAGTACGAACGGTTGCGGCAGGATGCTGTGGAGTTAATGGATACGAAAATAGGAAAATGGTCAGTAATTTCGACGTTTACTACTCCCGAAATGAGGGGAAGCGATAAATTTGAAAGTGCATGGTCGATGAGCGAATGAGTGCCATGAGAGGCAATTCTTGTAGGGGACTCAATTAGGCATTCAAAACCGTAACCAGAAAAACAATCCGTATAAGCTTTATATGTTGAGGAGCTGGTGTCGAGAAGATTGATATTTATGTCTCCCATAATTAATACTTGTTTATTTTCGCTGGATAGCTTACGAAGGATTGCATCAAGTGAATCAATAAAATCGGACTCAGAAGATGAAGGAGATCGATAAATGCAGCCTATGACTAGTTTATTGTTACGATTACCAGGAAATGATGAATCAGTTTCAATCCACACAGCTTCGCAGTAGGCAGCATTAATTAGTAAGTCATGCCTACGAGTATATGTGACACGAGGTGAAATGAAAATGGCAGAGCCACCATGATTGTTATTAGGGCGATGACAATATTCAGCTTGATAAGAATGAAAACCGTATAAATTGGAGTCATCAACTGCGAGCCAAGTTTCAGATATGCAAACGAAAGAAAACGAGTGATGCAGCGAAGCAATAAAGTTACTAATGCCATCGTTATTTTTGTGGAGGCTCCGTGCATTGAAATGAATCAGCGAAAGTTGATTTTTATCTAGTAAACTTTTCAGCTCAGGAGGAGAGAGCATTGTGACCGGGAAAAATGGGTAGATAGAAGAAGGGCGTCAAGAAAAAGAAGAAACTTAGGTGAAGATGCTTAGGTCAGACTCCGAAGATATGCGATAAACCATGCTGTCGACAGTTTGCCTTGCCCTGATTGTGCAATGGTCAGTCCACAAAAACTGCCAGCCATGTTCTTTCTTTAGGGTGCGTGCTTTAGAAAACAGCTTCTTCTTTTCAAGGGTTAAATGGTCATTCACATAAACAGGTGATGCTTTGTCTGGGGGAAAACCAATCTGGGTAGTCTGTAGGCGCGCCTTGCGTGCTTTCTTGATGAAGTCAGTTTTCTTATCGCGACATATGAAGCGAGCGATGATGGCTTTGTCATCGGATTTAGAGGACACGCGGTGGATGGTATCGAGGTCAGAACTAGAAACAGGACAGCCGATGGCATCACCCATTTGCTCCAAAATGGCGTAGCAGTCCTCACCCTTCGTTGAAGGGACGCTTTTTATTTCAGTATTGTTTAGCCTGGAGTACTGTTCCAAATCTCCAACTCTTTTCCCCAACAGTGCATTTTGGGCTTTCAGATCTTCGTTGGATGCCGTGAGCTCTTTGTTGGACGCCATGAGCTGTTCCTGTTTCACAATCATTTCATCAAATTTGTCACTCAAAAACTGCACGCTCTCTTTCAAGGAGAAGCATTCATCGAGACCGAGTTTTTGAAATTTAATCTGAATTTTCGACTGGATGTCATCAATCAACGATGCTAGCTTTTTCTCGAACGATTCCTCAAGGGATTCTAGCTTCTTGGCTAGTTCCGCGTTTGTAGGCATTACAGAATGCAAGGCTATCGCCACAGAAACTGAAATGAAGACAAGACCACAGACGAGGGATGCTATTCAGCAGCGGGTACACCAGCAGTTGCGACTCGAAATTTGACGAAATTGTGAAGGAAGAAAACAGACCAACCTGCACGGACAAGCGATGTGTTAAGAGCAGCTCAAGATGCCGCAACTGCCCCACTGCTGCTGCTAAGTGAAGCCGGGTGCCGATCAGTCGTCCTTTTTTGTACTTCCTCCTGGTGGCGAACAGTGGCCGACGCAGCCGCAGTAGGTGGAAAACCACGCAGCCGCAGCAGGTCCTCAGGCAGATGAAACGCAGATCACACTTGTTGGGGCGTCGGGAGGAAATGGGCTGTAGACAGATGATAAGATCGGGATCGGTCAGGGTAGAATGATACACCTGCACGGACAAAAGCGCAAAAGGCACCGGAACACCGCGAGCGGTAGCACATCATGCGGCCCTCCAAAGGCTCTGCAATCACAGCGAATATCCGGTTGGCGGTGGCTCATGTTTGTGGGCTCCCCATCTTGAGACTAGTCATTAGAATTTCCTTCGTATTACAAAGTGAAGAGCCCCCCACCTCCCAGATGCATTACTAAAAAACTGGGCTTGCTGTGGCCAAGTGGGCGAAACAGAAGCTTCACCATGCATGGCCGATGGGGCCCCTTGACGGCACCGCAAGTCCCCGCTAAGGTGTGTCCACGATATCCGAAAGAAAAAAGGTGTATATGTTTATGTACATGCTCAGAGCGGTAAGTGCGGGGGGGGGGGGGGCAAACATGGTAACAATAAAAGCAGTAAAAGCGATAAAATAGAGAACACAGAATAGAGCTCAAAACACAGATCAATTGAGAAACTTAACACTGCCTCCCAGTGCCAGAGCCAAACAGCCCCCACTCTCGGGCCACCACCTGATGGTGAAAGCTATGCAGGACTATGATGTTATCAAGTAGATATCTGGCAGATAGCCATCCTATTCACACTGTGCCAGTCCGAGCACCTGGCTAGCATTCATGGTATAGCTGAGGAGCATGGAGTGAGCCCCAAACGCATTCCCCACAACCGAACGGTCTAGCCCGGGAGCAGAACTTTAAGCGGCTCATATTTGGCATGCTTATGGGCACCCATTTTGATCAAACTAGCCAGGCTCGTGTCCCAGGTGACCACGAAATTAGCGATATGCATTTCACTTCCATCCTCCACCACAATGTCCCGCCCCAGCCGCGTGCCAGAAAACGAAACGAGTAGCTTCTCACGAGTGACTGCGGGGAAATTGTGCCGTTCCTGAGGGGCAAGTGCAGAGATCTGCACTCCTGAAGGATATTGTATAAGGGTTCAGGAGCATGCTGACATCTACGGCACAATCGATCAGCTGGTACTTAAATGCCTAGGAGGGGTATATGTTTGTTCACATTCGAAAGTCCTTAATGCGATCTCCATTTCTCATTAACTTGGAATCATGGAAGAGTTATGCTTTTTGTCATGAACTGAGCCTTGTGTGCAAACAGGTCCTTGTTGTTGTAGAATCCCTGTAGCCTCTTTTACCAACGCAGGAAGCCACGTTTCATTGCCGCAGCAACCTCCTGTTTTCCCTGTGACATCATCAGGAACCTCAAAGCATTGTGCGTTGCATTTTTCGCATTTGTCTAACACAAGGCTGAACAACTAAACAACTTCGTCCCCCAGCCAAACACCTTCAGCTGCATGGCTTGTGCAACTCTATGCAGCTGGATGAAGTCAAGGCCGCCACACCATACAGGCATCCATAGATGGGTGTTCGGTAAGCTTAAAGGGAGGTGCGACGCCTTCTTCACAGTCAGCCCCCATCATGCATTCTACAGTCTGCTTGCCTCCACTTGGATGTTCAGGCAATTTCATGCTGTATACAGAAAGGCTAGCATTACAAGCTGCCTCCACCAGTGGAGTTTCTTGAAGGGTTTCAGAGACGCTTTTCTAATGAGGTCAAGAAACTGCATGCCCCTATTCCCCACCACCTGGGACCCTTGTCAAGAAAAATATTAAATCCCAAGTAGCTTATGGGAGTGCCTCTTGAGATAGAAAGGATGCTTTCTATATGTATTGTATTAGAAGGAAGGTCATACTTTAAGGATTTCATACAATGGACCACTCTCCAACCAAAGTACTGAGCCTTCGTAGTATTCAATTCTAGTTTCATGTTCAGCAGGTAGGCTTCTTTCTTGTTTGGAAGTTCCCTTAGCCCTTCAAAAGTGTCTGATACTAGGAGGAGGGCATCAGCAAAATCAACGCATGAAAGGGATCCACCTCCTAAGGACATTCCCAATTTCAAGCCATTGAGCTCAGTCAAGAGCGGCTCGATAACCGAGTTGAAAAGAAAAGGTGATAGTGGATCACTGTGCTTTATCATCCTTCTGGCCGGCACCCAAACACCATCCGCTCAGCGAGCAGACCAGTAGGAGGTCCTTGAGTGCACGTACATCTCCCTTATTATTGTGATATACTGGTGAGGTATACGTCTACTCTCAAGGGTCGAGAACAGGGCTAAGTTCGAAAATGAGTCGAAGGCCTTGGATGTCTAAACTCATGGCAAAAAAGGGTGATGCTTCTTCAGTGCCCTCACTAAGGCATGGAGTAGGAGGTTAGAGGAAGTGCTGTTGTCGTCCCCGAATCCAGTGAGGAAACAATGAAATCAGTTTTCTCGCAACATCTGTGACAACACCTTGCCGAACAGAGATACGGTGTCGGAGATATGGTGATAGCCAAAAGTCACCAGGTCTAGTGATCCGCAAATTTTGGAATAAAAACAGTTTGTGCTGTCCGCATTTTCAGTGGTTAGTGGCGAAGGAGACCCAGTTGTTAAAAATGCTGGTTAATATGGCAGCTGGATATTTCGAAGGTCTGATACAATAAGGTCATCAGTTCCAGCAGCTGATTTTGCTTGCAGTGACTTCAGCGAGGCATGAACTTCTTCCATGCTGAAGAGCTCTTCAGGTATGTTGAGATTAACAGTTGATTTTGCTTGCAGTGACTTCAGCGAGACATGACCTTCTTCCATGCTGAAGAGCTCTTCAGATATGTTAAGATTACCAGTTGATTTTGCTTGCAGTGACTTCAGGGAGGCCTGAACTTCTTCCATGCAGAAGAGCTCTTCAGATATGTCGAGATTAACAGTTAAGACCACGGGTTCCCGGACAGGTCTTGATTCTTCGAAAAAGATTCTGTCAGACTCCAAGAAGATCTGCGAGTGGGCAGCCAGAAGGTTAGACTCCCATCAGCAAGGCGCCTCCAAGTACAGCAGGTCCCAACTTGTAGAGCCATTGTCGTTCAAGATAAACCAGTTTCAAGGTAAAGCCATCCTCAACCACCTCCACCTGCCTTCACCCTCCAGGAAAATTTTGTCGCGTAAGTAAAGCCTCAGATTTATAGTAAACACATTCATTAGAGTAAAAGCATTAAACTAATTATCGAGGGTAAATTAACTGCTTTCGCAAAACTGTCCCATAATTTTTTCTCTGGTATATGCGCCATTTTGGTAGAAAAGGTTGGAATGTTTAGTGTTTTTTTTTTTGAGCCATTAATAGTAAGGGTAAGGGGTGTGCAGAAGAATTAAAGACAGGAGTCGGTTTCAGGTCTCCACAAATATCACCGCATGGCTCCGTTCTGCTATGAAAGTCTTCGTACTGCCAGACTTTGCTTAGGACCTCTTTGCACAGCTTCACCTGGTCACTACAGCGGATGTCTCCACGTGGCTCCATTCTATTCTGCACCTCTTCGCGCAGCTTTGCCCAGCCTCCGTGCCGGATGTCTTGAAAACTTCCACAACTGGGGTTTTTAAGGTAATAAAGTAATCTGATAGGTCCGACATCCTGTTTCCGTGTCTCCCTGCCTGACACGGAAAGGTGTCAGGCAGGGAGACACGATCTCGCCAATGCTCTTCACTGCCTGCTTACAGGAGGTATTCCGGGGACTGGAATGGGAAGAGTTGGGGATAAGAGTTAATGGAGAATACCTGAGTAATTTGCGATTCGCTGATGGCATTGCCTTGCTAAGCCACTCAGGACAAGAACTGCAAAGCATGATCAATCAGCTAGACAGGCAGAGTAGAACGGTGGGGCTAAGAATTAACATGCAGAAAACCAAAGTAATGTTCAATAGCCTTGCAAAGGAACAGCAGTTCGCAATTGGTAGCGAGGTGCTAGAAGTAGTAAGAGAATATGTCTACTTAGGGCAGGTAGTGACCGCAGATCCGGATCATGAGAGGGAAATAACTAGAAGAATAAGAATGGGGTGGAGCGCGTATGGCAGGTTCTCTCAGGTCATGAGTGGTAGCTTACCAATATCCATGAAGAGAAAAGTATATAACAGCTGTATCCTACCGGTACTCACCTATGGGGCAGAAACGTGGAGGCTAACAAAGAGGGTTCAGCTTAAGTTAAGAACAATGCAGCGAGCTATGGAAAGGAAAATGATAGGTGTAACGTTAAGAGATCAGAAGAGGGCGGAGTGGGTGAGGGAACAAACGCGGGTTAATGACATCCTAGTTGAAATCAAGAGGAAGAAGTGGGCTTGGGCAGGGCATGTAATGCGAAGGCAAGATAACCGCTGGTCCTTAAGGGTAACGGAGTGGATTCCAAGAGAAAGCAAACGTAGCAGGGGACGGCAGAAAGTTAGGTGGGCGGACGAGATTAAGAAGTTTGCGGGGATACAGTGGCGGCAACTAGCAAAGGACAGGGTTAATTGGAGAGACATGGGAGAGGCCTTTGCCCTGCAGTGGGTGTAGTCAGGCTGATGATGATGATGATGATAGGTCCGACATCCTGTTCTCAATGTTTGGAGAATTTTCTTTTCAGTTTGGAGAATATGAAAGCTAGAATCACGTCATGTATAAAAAAAATGTAGCATAGCTTTGCCACTATAGTATACGCACTCAAAAGTAAAAGCAGTTTCAATAAAAATGCCGCAAACTTTGAGGCATTGTAGAAGCAAAATTATTTTTTTGAAAAGGAAGTACATACAAATGGCTGTTTCAGCCTTTTATTTCAGCGCAGTTCCTTTTGTTCTGGGCAGGCTTAGCTCAAAAGGCTAAAGCTCCCCAAAAAACATTTGGGTTCCATTAGGCGCGAAGAAAAGTTCGGACACATCCGATTGTGCCTCTTGAGTGCAATGTCCTTCCTCTGACCGCACAGCTAGCATAGCAACTCGCTAAACTCCCTATGCTTGCACAGTCTCGGCTTAAGACAGTCTTGAACGTTCCTTGGTGCACTACACATCGATTGCTCTTCAGCATTAGTGCTGAAATGGGGAGTGCTCTTTTCTTCGCATTGCCTTCAATACTGCACCCTTCCAAGTAGGAGTCGATAAGAATGATGTATGCAGAACACTTATCGTTTTTGGCATCAAATTGCAGAACTTAGTAAGACAGTGCAGTTGCGTTCGACGCTTTCAATAAGTTGGTTCGATGCTTGTTGCCACTGCTATTCTGGGCAGAGGTGGCCAGGCTAAAGGCAGAGGGGCAAGAGCTCCTGAAACACTCAATGAAGTTTATTCTCAGCCAACATACTACAAGAGTGCGTGTACAGCTAGAACGCATATACAAAAGCGTGATACAAGAGACCTCATGCAGTGATACGATACCGACGCACGGGGCATTTCACATGATCGTCTGTGCCAGACAGGGAGCTTCCAAACACACACAACACATTGTGGCGTGCATTCACAACAAATCACGTCGGATCGGGGCGCACAACACCACGTGCACTTTCTGTGTCGTAGCCAGTGAACTCGGCTTACTGCAGTATGGTTAATTTAAACCATGTACATTTCATTAACGACACCAAAATCTCAATACACAACAGTTTGTGTCTCACTTCCATTTAATTGTGACGAGTTGTGTGAAAAGTGGGCTTACAGGTATTCACATTCCGCTCACAAAAGCGAATTACATAAGTGAAAAAGAATATATGACGAAATTGACCCACACACCTTTGAAGTTTTCTGTTCTCTCAGTTACTCGATCATTTATGGCTAACTAAAAACGTAGACATGACGTTTTTCCAAATGCGAAGTATGCTGGTGTGTCGACACTTTGCAATCAATCCAAGCTATTTTCTTTTTGTTAGCATTTTTTTTACGTGGCAAAACAAATTACTGATTTTCTTTTGAAAGAGAACAAAATTTTCACTTACCTACAGAGCTTCAGTTTGTTTCTGATGCAGTCACTAAAGCACATTCAAAAACAGATGTGCAAACGGCCTGCCCCTGCACTTTTCATTGTCAGGAAGAGACATCATGGCACCATGTAACAGCTTACACAATGTGTGTTACCTGACACTCAAAACGACGATGGAGCACAGAAGATTGTTCACACCGCTCAGCACGAATCACCGACCGCGAGCAGCTGCCGAAAAGCACCTGTGTTGCTCGGCTCACGAAATGCGCTGCATTGAATGATGAAAATGACATCACGAATCTCAATGCTTGACTGCGACAACCGCAAGGCCTATGGTAGTGTGCCATTTGTGGCTACCACACGTGGACACGGCCGCATGCAAATACACATATTGCAGCGCACTGCAAAATTGCTAGTTATACAAAGTGAGAGCGTCGTCGTTTTGCGAGCCATTCAGTCCACTCTTTGGTCTCGGACGCTAGCTTGACGTGATCAGCATTCCGCTTCTTCTCCAAGTCGGCGGCTCGCCGGGCGATACCTATGGGGTGGTCTGATGTCGCTAGCCGACGATGTTGCAAAGTCCTCTGCATAACATTGAGAGATGGTCCAGCATTGCTTTGATCCATGGCGAAGCGCGCACTGCCTACACGAATAACTTTCTATGAAAACGCACGCCATCTGACAGTGGTGGCGAGCACATAGCCAGCTGTTTTGGTGAGGCACGTGGCGGCGGCAGAACTACCACGGCAAAGTCTTGTGGTTAGTCATGAGGTGAAAGGCTCGGCGCAGCTGCGAAGCGGCCCAAGGTCGTTGGTGGTGCGGTCGGCGAAACTCACACAGACATGCCGTAGTACAGCTCTCCCTTCAAAAGTTGTTACGTGCCATGATAGCCATGATGACATGACGCGAATGGGAGAGGCACTTGGAGAGAATTCTTCCAGAAGGAACCTCTTTGCGCATCGTCTCCTAGCGACATAAGCGTGCCACTTTCTTTTTATGTTGCTTTTGAAGCGAAAAGCTTCACTAGGCTAGTCAACACCGCGCTTCGCGTGAGCCGGAAGCCAGATTTGCCACTTCTGCGCATACGCCAAACTGAGCGACGTCACGCATGGCGCAAGTGGCTGCCGCCGCTGCCGCTCACAACGTCGCCTGACCTTTTGCCGCCGCCACACGCTATTGCGCATGTGCGCCGCCGCTTCTCCTCCTCGCCCCCGTTTGACCTTTCGCCGCAGCTGTGCACAGTGCGCATTTGAAAGGAAGGATATATAAGGTGTGCTTGCCCATAGAACAGGCGCAGACACTCGCCATGGAAGGAGAAGAAGAAGCAACAGTCGGACGGCGTAGAAACACCGATCCAGAAGTGGTAGCTTGGGAGTTGGCTGAAAAGCAGCGAGAGCTTTTCGCTTCGAGATATCCAGGCTTAACCTTAGCTAAGCCACAGCCAATTTTTTTCATGTGCACCAATAGTGTTTCTTAATATTACCTAGAGGGAAAGCCGGCGGCGCTGCACTTCAGCTACCATGGATGCTCAAAACATCATGGGGGGCGGGACAGTAGGGTTTTTTCGGGAACACAGAGTGGGTTACTGAGATGTCCCATTCCAAAACCTTGTTCTCCATGTGTGTGTGTATACATGCTGCTTCAAAGAAGAGCTGTCGAATGGCGTGCCCCACCTGCAGACGACTTTGGCGCGAACGTAGTGCACAAAAGCCATGGTAGTGAAAACGCAACAGCACAAGACGTCAATAAAAGGTTTCTCTTTTCCAAAATACAATTAAAAAACTTCTTAAAGTGTCCAAGCAACAGCATTTTTGTTTAAACATTTCTCTCTAAAAGTACGCCTGTTAAGCACGAAATATTAGTTTCTGTAGTGTGGAATACTTGGCCAATAGAAGAGCAAGCCATCTCTTATTTTGGGCAAACTTTGCATTTACATGCTTTTCTGCTCATTTGTTGCAATTCATAGACAAAATATTCAACGTTAGGGCATTCTTGATTAATGAACATTTATTTTTTGCATTCGTTTTTGGCCAAAGTTGTGGTTTAGCAGTCAGTATCGCACCGGCCCATGATGTTTAGAGTGCCCATGGTGGCTAAAGTGGCCTTGAGGAAGCTCAATGGAAACTCCCATAGAGAGGGTACCAGCCTTCCCTCTAGGTAACAGTAATAAACTCTTTGTACACATCCCCAAGCTTCAGTGGCTATGCTGGTTCCACCATTGACCAAGTGCATGAATTGGCTAGCTGGCGATGTCACTTCGGCAGACGCAGTTTTTTGACGCACGTCTCTTTCAATCATTCCTCTCGCATTTTCTTCAATGCTGCTCTGTATGCACGAGGCAGTGATTGTGGCTCAGCTCGACAGTAGGCAGGCCCGTGCAATTTCCTTTCTATTCTTCCGTCAGTCATAACAATGCTTTTTTTTTTGCTGGTGGTGTAAGCAAAAAGATAAGCCGATGTGGACTACGACACACTGTCTGATGTCGGTTGCGAAGGACTGCTACAGTATATATTTGTGTGGAACTCAGTGGCTACTTTAACTATCTTATCGATATTGCTAATGACCCTCTTGATCTATTACTGCATACATCTGGTTTTTACCACTGATTAGGCTTCCCTTCAACACTTTTAGGCTACCTCTGTTCTTTAAAGTGTGCTCAATTCTCTCCATAGTCAACTTTCTTATGTCGGCTCCCTTGCGCTTATTTATTACTTCGATAGCTCTGCTAGTTCCATTCTGTCTGTAGGGCCGGAGAGTTCTACACAAATCTATACAGTAGTCGATGCAATCAGGACGTTAATGAGAGAGGCAGTAGCGCACAGCAATTGGTCATCTCATCAGTAACGATATAGGAAGTAAAGAAAGCCTTAGGAGCCTAAGGAGCAATGCAAAAGGAGAAAGCAGCTGGTGAGGATCAGGTAACAGCAGATCTGTTGAAGGACGCACGAGAGATTATGCTAAAAAAACTAGCCACCCTGTATTTGCAATCCCTTATGACTTCGAGCATATCAGAAGCTTGGAAGAACGCTAACATTATCTTAATTCATAAGAAAGGAAAGGTCAGAGACTTCAAAAATTACAGTACGATCAGCTTACTGTCCGTTCTGTGCAAGGTATTTACTAAGGTAATTGCTAATAAGTCAGGACAACCTAAGACTTCAACTATCCAAATCATCAGGCAGGCTTCACAAAGGATACTCGACAATATACCATATTCCCACTATCAATGAGGTGATAGAGAAATGCGCAGACTATAACCAACCCCTGTAGAAAGCCTTCATTTATTATGAGAAAGCATCTGACTCGGTGGAAACCTTAGCAGTCATGCAGGCATTGCGGAATCAGCACGTAAGAGCCCTATGTGAAAATACTGGAAGATGTCTACGACTGCACAGCTGTCAAAGTCCTCTATAAAGTCAGCAATAAAATTCCAATAAGCAAGGGTGTAAAGCAGGCAGACATGATCTCGCCTCTTTACAGGAGACATTCCGAGGCCTGGATTGGGAACAGTTGCGGATAAGAGATAATGAAGTATACCTAAGTAACCTGCGATTCACTGCTGACATTGCCTTGCTGAGTCACTTAGGAGATGAACTTTAAAGCATGATCAAAGTTAGACAGGCAGAGCAGTATGGTGGGTCAAAAACTAACATGCAGAAAACCAAAGTAATGTTCAGCAGTCTCACAAGGAAACAGCAGTTCCCAATTGGTAGTCAGGTGCTGGAAGTGGTAAGGGAATAAGTCTACTTAGGGCACGTAGTGACCGCTGATCCAGATCATGAGAGGGAAATAACTAGAATAAGAATGGGGTGGAACGCATATGGCAGGTTCTCTCAGAGCATGAATGGCAGTTTACCAATAACCCTTATGAAGAAAGTATACAACAGCTGTATTTTACTGGCACTCACCTATGGGGCAGAAACATGGAAGCTAACGAAAAGGGTTCAGCTTAAGTTAAGGACAACAGTGAGCTATGGAAAGAAAAATGATAGCTGGAACGTTAAGAGACCAGAAGGGCAGAGTGGATGAGGGAACAAACGTGGGTTAATGACATCCTAGTCGAAATCAAGATAAAGAAATGGGCTTGAGCAGGACAAAGCATAAATGCTAGGCATATATGCTATACACTATGCATATATGCCAGAGTCTGTCCATAATAGCATGGTCACCAGCCAGTGAAAAATTTTTGTGTTCTTCTTCAGTTCTTTATGGTTTCCTGGGCACCAAGGTAGACAGAAAAATTAACTCTTGAGACCAGAGATACCTGCACCAAAGTATACACACTGTGTCTAGATTGTACACAACTCCCTCCCCAATGAGAAGAAGTGATGACAGCTGCTGTACCATCTATGTATGTTTAACATGACCATATGTGTACTAGCAGTATATGGTTGCATTCTACGTGAATGAAATATTATTCTCTCAATCACCTTAATGTGCTAAAATGTGTACTAGCAGTATATGGTTGCATCCTACGTGAATGAAATATTATTCTCTCGATCACCTTAATGTGCTAAAAATGGTCGTTCCTGAGCACCTTCCCTCGCCTATCCCTTCACTGCGCAATGCATTACTATCCATTTCAGTTCACTTTTGCATACTCACCTTCACCTTCAATTCCTTTCATGATCCCTCCAAAGTACAATCAGTCATGTTTTGCACAACTTAGATAAAACCATGTGCCTTGACATAACATCAGACAGCTTTCCATCCAATGTTCTGCTCCTGGTTATCACCATGCAAGGAAGGGAGCCAGCACAATGTAGTGGGGTTGCCTTCAGAGCCCAATTTTGAAGGCACAGCCTTCAAATAGCGGCCCGCACATACTCCTTTTGAAATGACTGTATTGTTCAAACATTGTGAGAAGTTGGCACGAGTAATCATTGAAATTTACTCTGGTTATAAAGCAGGTGAAAAGCGTAAGCAGCCCATTTGTGTTAAAGAGAACAAAGAAACTATTTTTTGGATAAGACGCGGCCCGAGTGTTTCACTTTTTTGTTGAGCGCGTTGTATATTTTAGTGCCAATCTGACTAAAACTTCGGTTGCAAAGAAGCAATTGTGTCGTCTCAGCCCCCCATTATCTTACGTCTATCAGGCACTTTCTGACCATGAATACATACCAACTCTCCAAACTATCCACTTTAATTCAAGTACCATTATTTTGCTTCATGAAGGCTTCTGAAACCTGTGTGAAGAGCACGACATAACTCCAACCATTTCCTTATCTGATGTGCACACAAACCCATGACTGCAATGCTAGTATGGCTGCCACTGAGCAGCAAAGCAGGGAGCTTACATGGTTTTGCTAGCAAGCCCAGACACAGATTCTTTGGACAACTTGATCCTTGCTGATCATGTCCTTGACCTTTCCTGTATCATCGAGCTGCAATCTTCCTGGAAGGCATCTCCTTGCCACTGAAATAACATAAAAACAGCATTTTTTCTCATCATTCCTTGAGACCAGTGAATGTGTGACTGACAGAAGCCCTCGACCAGTTTCCCGTGCTCATCCAGACCACCTCAGCACTTATCTTCTCGCGTAGCATCTGGGCAAGTCTTGTGTCTCCCCACCGAACAATGCCCGTACAACCTCCTCCAAAGCAGCACCCATGCCAGTTGCCTGGTACAGACTGTGTACATACCCACATTTCAGCTCTTACTGCCAACTGGACACAGCCTTGATTGAGTGACTATAGCCAATCAGCCCACAAGTGCTTTCCTTTGAAATTCAGTGAACTTTTCAAGACAAAACAACACTGAAAGCTATGAAGTGATCCAGAGTGGGAGGCTAATGTGGGGTTCCTTAATGTGCACTGAAATACCAGCTTACAAGTGATCAGGCATTTCCTGAACAGCAGCTATCACATGGCAAAAGAAACTAAATTACCGTTGTTGTTTTTTTATTTACATGTACAGGAAGGCTCCATTTAGCAAGCTGTATGACTTACTCCTGCTGAATAGCTAACAAAACTATGTCAAACTGTGTAGGAAGGTGGAAAACTTTTTTTAAAAGAAGAAAAACAGCCCATGCTACAAAATCTATGTTATATTAACAAACAAATGGTCAAAGGTTCAGAAACTGCCTCAAGCAATATTTGCACAAAGTTTAAATGGAACCCCATTTTCCATGTCGCCTCCTCAAACCAGACAAAATGACCCCAGTGAAAACTTTCCAGTTTTGCCACACTGGAAAAGCACCTTAGCTAGCCAGCACAGGCAATGCAAAATGCTTCCTGACAAGGTCCATACGTACGTACTATCTATAAAAATGGCAAATGCTTGATGCTGGTGCAGTAGTGAACAATTTGGAAGACAGGGCTGTTAAAAATCTCATAGGGTCTTAAGTTTAGGACCCAACACTTCAACCTAAGCACTGACAGCATGAACTGCAGGCAGTGCTCAACTTACAAGCGAGTCAGCATCGTAAAGTGAGGTAGAATCCACTGTCTATGGTACCTTGCGGCAAGCGGAAAACAAATCACATTTGGATTAAAACATCAGCGAGGGATGGTTGGTTCATTGCAAAACTTAAAGGGACACTGAGGAGAAACTGAAGTTGGCTTGTATCAATAGAATACCAGTTCCTAAACACAAAAACACCATTCTTTCTAAAAAAAGCTATTGTAAGGTGAAAAGAGCAAGAACTAAAATACAGGTATTGCCGCCACAGGCCAATCTTGCAAGTACAAGCATGATGATGAAATAGGAAAAAAGAGGCCACAGATCTCTGAGGCTGATAAAGATGCATGAAGGTTATGTGTTTGATCAATATTGAAGTATAGAAGTTTTGTTTTGTAACCACTAGAGCACTTTTATTGCACGAGGAAGATGAAAAAAAGACAACCTGAATGCCGGAAGTCAAAGAAGGCCTGCAATTGGCGGTGCAACAGGCGGCCAGCTGAGTTTCGGTATGTTTTAAGATGCTTCACAGCCATGCGTTCTGCATGCCTGCATGGTTTCGTTGCGCGCCTCGATTTACAAGGGCGGAGCAGCAGGAGACCTCCAAGTGCCTCTCTAAGTGCTCCTCGGACGAAGTTCATGCAAAGGCACGCAATGTACCAAGATGCTGGGCTGCATAACCAGCCCTCTGAGGACTATTATTCCAGAATTTAAATATGCCCACACATACCAGTCACTACACATCAGTCATGATGGTGACTCGGAGGTGACTGTGATGCTGCTGACTCCTCCGCACTAGGACATTTTTGCCAGACCTGCCACCTCAGCCCTTAAAAGCATCGCACGCTGTGTAGGGATGAGGTCACTGAATGCAGGTCGCAGTTTGTTGAGCAAATTTCATTGTCAGAATAGGGAGCAATCCATCGTGACATTGGTGCAAACGTAAACGAAGCGACGACGCCTGATGAGACCTTCAATGTCTGGCCGGCAGTAGTTTTCATTTCAGCAGGAGCCCAGCACTCACTGCCAGCAATCACAGAGTCCTCGTTTCCATTTCCCCCACTTCACGTCACTCTTGTCCTATTTTGTCATCAGAGAGTCTCAAGTTTGGATAGTAGTGGCGGGAAAAAGTTTACCAACTTCGAATCAAATCTTTTAGCAATAAATGCACTTTTTGTTGCCGGACGAGGGGCAACAAAGCCACAAATTGCCAAACTATTGGATTTTACTAACAAAAAAATTCGATAATGCTGTCCTCAGTGTCCCTTTAAAAACCATAGAAAAAATTTCGACGACACTTAAGGCGGCGGTACCACGTTAGCGGCGGTCAGCAGCCGTTTTTCATCACGTTTGTGTGAGTGGTGTGGCTCATTCGTTTGAGCTAGAAAAATGATATTGAGCGCATTGTAAAGATAATTGTATCATCTTTGCGGTGGTATGTGTCGCTAAAAGCTATTCATGTTAGTACGATAGCAGTGAGCAAAAGAGCGAGGGGCACAAAACGATATTTTTGCTCGACTTGCCTGCGTTGGACCGGATTTTTACGAAAACTACTGCTCCGAAAACAAAACTGCTTCTGCAGCTTTTAGATGAAGTGTGACTCGAGAACCTTGCGTCAAGTTATTGAGTTATATTGGGTAGTTATTTAGAACTGGTGCCATAAATAAGTGTGAAATTTAAAAGAATGACGCATTAATAACTCCTAGTCCAATTCATAAATCACAAACATATTTAGCAGGATTGTAGATAGTACCCATGTTGTTAATTCTTGAAAATTTCATTGAGCTACATGTCATAATTTTTTAGTTTTCATTGTTCAAAGTTGGTCGTAACCTAGAAACTGCGCTTTTTTGATCTGAGTTTTAGAAGCAAGTAAATGTCGTATAAGGAACAAATTCGGCACACGAAATATTTAGGAAATATTCGAAATCCTCTCGAGGCGGCATTTCGCTATGACAAACAGAACGGTAGTAGTGTGCCATTCAATTGCGCCATTTTTTGTGCGCCGTAACCTCCGCAAAATACATCCAGCGCGAAAGATCGCTGCTATATTCCAGGCTTTTTTGACAGGAACTGAAGTCGCTGGTCTTAATACTACCAGTGATGTAAATTTTGGTATGATAAACGACTCATGTTAGCTCGCACTCGCCCCCTTTATTGGTCGACGGGGCTGCTGCATTTGAATCTCGCGGGCGTTTTGACTCAACAATGGAGTTCCGCCGGTCAACGACAGTGGCTCTGTCAAACATTTTGAAGCAAGACTTACGAGACAGACGACTGACTTCGCTGAAACCTCTCCTGCCTTTCGGTCGTTTCTTCGGCTGCTCAGCAGGCTGTCATCGGCGTATCGTGCTGTTTTGCTTGTTGTTTTTTTACTGTGCTTTTGTATTTATGTGCAGCGCCGTTTTTTATCACGTTATCTTGCCAGTTTTTTTGTGTGTAAAAGTGTCAAATGGGGAATCGGCGGCGATACCTTCAGCGCAAAAGGTCGACGATGACAAAGCTTCGTACGCGCATGGCTGATGTCAGGGCCAAACGCTGGTGAGCCATTTGGACCGCAATTTTGTTATTAGTATGTGCATTGAAGTCCCAACTGTACCTGTGTCGCTTGCATGAGCTGCCTCGTAGTGTGTGTTATCGAGTGCGGTTTTTCATGAACGCGTGTGCAAGATTACCAGTGTCACGGCACTGTGACATTTCGTAAGGCGAGAGCAGAAATCTGCTGCATAATTCTTTGTTCCTTAGCTGGGGTCCTGTAGAAGTGGCTCTAAATTGGAGAGTTGAGGGTTAAAAGTCACAGAGGGCATTGAGGGATATTTTATGTATATGACGACTCTCGTCCTGAGCATGCGCACGTCGCGGGTTGGATCCCAGATGTGGCAGATGGAATTGTTTTCTTCACTCCGCTCTGAAGTAAGTCTATAAACTGTTGGCATTTCTAAAAAATATACTACAGCTTATACAAGGCGATAAAATAACCTGCTGATTCTGCATTGCGCAAAACATTTCACGTTTGCGTTTTGCATTCCTCCTGAGCTCGTTAGGAGCTCGCAGTGCGTGGAAGCGGCAGTTTACGTTTTGGGGGGATGGACACCTTTCTATGCGAGTGGCATTTGGCAGCTTATGTGTAGATTATGATGAGGGAGGGGCAAAGCCTGATAAAAAATCGTACAAGCGCACTGCGAGCCGTAGCTACTGCAGATACCTTAGTACCGGTGATAAACTAGTTCTTAGCACTTGAAATTTTTTGCTGAGGAGGTTCAATTTTCTTCATTCATGCACCTAGCACGCGCCTATGATGCTGATTATCTTCTAGTTTCGTGCTAGGAGGCCGGTGCTTTCAAAGAAATATAATTGTGCTCGTGAAATTCACTGCATAACTGTGGCTAGAGAAATGCGCTAGTCAGTGCATGCTTCTGTTTCGTATTCACTGCAAGTAAATTTTTCTTCTCCTACTTCGCTGCAAGAATAAATTGTGAAGTACAATTTAGGGATGTCGAAGAAGCCCCACTTCTCATTTTTTTATTGTCTGTAGTGTTGAAAAACGGGCCAGAGGGCAAAACTTGTGATGAAAGTGATGGATGTTCAAGTGCCCCAGATGAAAACTGTGCTCTGTGCATTATCCAGTGTACTTCCTTTACCACAGTGAGAACCATGCCAACCATGTTATCAAGACGTCGGTCTGCCTTGACTATGTTGTGTGTGGTTCTAGAAAACAGGAAGTGTTAGCAGTGTAATGAGTGACAGGGACTCGTCAGGCAAAAGTGAATTGCCTTTTGTCCTGTCCCTCACACCAAACTTGTCTGAATAAAGACTTCAATCATTCAAATCAAACCAATAAAATTAGGAACCTGTATCACCTGTATCAATATGTTTCTAATTGATTTTCAAATATAACCGTTGAGATCCCTGCTATATGAAACAGTGTGTTTTCATTTTTTTCCGCTTTATATTTTCAAAAATGTGGGGCTTTTATATGTGCGTTGCAACGGCACTGTTGAGTTATTTCTTTTTCCCAAGTATAGCTTAGTTGGACATGTTGTACTTCTTATGCCTGCCCATTACTTTCCTTTCTTCTGTTCTATAGCTGCGTCTTTCCTTTTGCTACTAGCCCGCTTGTGGCGTTCACTTTCCTTGGAAGCACCGTATCAATATACACTTTCAAATGATATTCAACCTCACAGCTCACATTTTTCTGCTTGTTTGTAATGGATACAGCCTTCTGCTGGTAAGCTTTTTCTTAGTGAACTGGTGGTGACATCAAAACAAGCAGTGTATCATTGTTCCAGCAGCTTTGTATCACCCTGTATGGCGTAAGCAGAATATGTTTCTATCGTGCTCAGCAGGCTTTTATTTTAACATATCTGCTCTCATTGTTACAGTGGCAGCAAATTACTTAGATGTATGTAAGGACTTTTCAGTCCACTTGCTATGTTTATGCACATATTTTCTTTCCTTTTTTCGTTACTGCCCTCACATTTTTGTATGACGGGAGGTAAGCATATGTCTTTGTGTGTTACTGAAACACAAAGTCAATGGAAAGTAACTGCAATGGTTGAGCAGTAAAGAACAACCTAATACCCACTTTTGAGCACTGACATTTCCTGTCACTTCCTGAAAATAGACTCACATATGACATTGGTATGGACTTGTTTGCTTGCAGGCAGCCACCATGATGTGTGGGGGAGTTGTGCAAGGCATCTGAACGTGCTTAGCAGATGTTGCAATAAAATGGTCCTGTTTTTATAAGGAACACGCGTTTGTCTTTTGAAAATGCACATCAATGGAAGTGAATGAAGCCTTCTGCTTCTGCCTCTACCAGTGGCGAAGTGCATGTGTGGACAGTGCGATTTCACTAGCATTGTAGTGAATGCAAAGCATGCCCCCAAAATTATATGTCAATCACACACTGCAAGAAAAAAAGAATGCACGGATAACATTCTTGAAAGGTATATGGGAGCGTAGCTGGTGATATGTATGCGCACAATGCAGCAAAAACAATGCCAGCATCTCTTGCCATTGTTTGCACTGCATGAAATACCAGTACTTTCCCTCAGCGGTGTGCAAACCACGGATACCGAAATCGTTAGAAATGCAATCAGTTCTCAGTCTCGGCTACAGGGTATTATGTTTCAAAACTAGCTCTTGTAAATGGCGCGGTTTCCGGAAGAGCTGCTCCGCAATAGTACAGCGACATTTGCTGCGCATGGCGCTGCACGAATGCGCGTGTAGCGTCTAGATAGGAGTAGGTGAGTTGCATAAATATGGAAGTCTGCTATGGTGGGCTTGCTGCTCGCACCGCTGGCACTTCCTCTATGTGCACGTGCCAATCTGCTCGCGGGTGCTCAAAAGGGGTGGTGTCCCTCATTGTTAGTCATGGCTGGAATTCCGCTCCGGTCAAGAATGGAGAAAATTGTGCTGCGGGCGTGCGGGGCAGCTTGGTGCATGCGAGTGAGAGGGTAGCTTGCGGAACGGGCGAGCGTAGTGTATGTGTGTGTGTGAGAGAGAGAGCGCGGTCGCCCTCTCCCGAAGTGCGCGCCTCACGTGTCAGGTCGCCGGCAACGCGAGGCTGCTGATACTTTTTGCGGTCCTTCCCACTGGCTGTATCGCCTCGCGTAATGGAAATACAAGCAGGTGGGAAGGTATTCCCTCTTTCCCTCTCTCTCTACCCTTTGTTTTCTCCTTCACTCATCTCGCTTTCCATTTCCATCCCCCAGCCCCAGCTCAGGTGCTTCTAGACATGATAGCAGATGCCGGGGCTGGCAAGAATCCTTTTACCTTCTTTTTCATTTACAAAAAAAGCCACTTACTACTACTACTCAGGATAGTTCCGTGAACACAAGGGGCCGAGAGCTTCCGGTGAAATTTCTTGGAAACCGGTATGAAGTCCTTTGGCTGCGTGGTCTGTGGATGACATTGGTGAAAACATTTCGTCTAAGAGCTATTTTTCAGCAGATTTCGAAGCCCACTCACCAACACCATCAAGGACTTCAGGATAATTCAGCAAGGTTATGTGGGAAGCAGGTTTTACATCGCAAATTGTTTTTTGACCTGGTTTACAAAGCGGGGAACATAAAATGACGTTAGTGTCGATCTGTATTCACAAATTAGAAGAAAGACGATAAATATTTTCAAAATGGTGCTCGTCTACCTGATAAACATTTACGACCAGATTTTCATTACCGTGGTTATGAAAAAAACCTAATTGGAAGGGGCCAGAACTCTACATTTTACCAGATCTGACGAACGCTTCAGCCTCTTGCTCAGGACGGTTCCTCATGCTTGTTTACAAAAAAGCATACAGCAGCAGCATGCTTGCATTGTCTTCGCATTCCGGCCTTGAAATAGCATTTGCCACAGCGGTTGCTTTTGTGTGCATGGTCATGAAACGTGAAAAAAATCTGCCATAATTTACACACACATCTATTTTCCTCAATATTTCATGAAATTCTAAGATATTACGGGAGTAGGCATTGCTCTGGCTGAATGTAACTTCTAAGTCAAAATGTTTGCTTGCAAATAAAGTGTTCCCGCATGCACGGCAATCTCTTCAGCTTCGCATATCTGTTTAGAGGCACTTTATTTTATGCTCGCATATTGTGTTTATTATTATTAGCGCAAAACGTAACAAAACCCCATTGTATTGGCCTCTAATTTCAAGTTGATTCACTTAGGACACACACTTCCCCATTGAGGTAACAGCGTTTTCATTGACAATCTGCTCCACTGAGTGCACGTGAACAATTAGCAATTTTCGCTCCTTCAACTTGGCAGAAAAAAAATGTTTTCACTATTTTCTGGGATACCATCTTAGGCTCTACATTTTTCTCACCTGAAAAAGAAAAAAAACGCGACTGCGCATACAGAGTTGCAGGCAGGCCAACACGTGCAAAGAAAACTGGCTTCCTTCAAGACACACGTCATCAACGCACGTGTTTCTGGTCCGATGGGCAAAACATGCGCCGTACCGAGAAGGCTCACACTGGGAGAAGAAAGGCTGCCAGGCGTTTCGAATTAGGGAACAAAGCTGGTGGGGGAGTGCTCGGCACCTGAAAAACCGGTTCAGAACCGAAAGTCGACGATTTTGCCCATCGGGGCACACCTTTTTGACATCACACTGTTTACATCAGGGAGAGGTCTATTATGAGGCACCGGCCGGATTCACTGGCGCCTGGAGCGCGCTCCTGCCACCCGGCCTAAGTCATTCAGCGCAAGCGTTTCCCCTCTTCTATCCTGTGAGGGCCGGCGAGGCGTCTCGAATCGGGGTAGAAAGGCGGCGAAGGAGCCCTCGGGACCAACAACACCTGCTCAGAACCAAAAGTTGTCAGTTCTGCCAACCGGGCCACAACTTTTTGACGTCACAGTTCTGCGAAGGCGATTGACATGCGGCCGTTCTAATCCAAGGTTCTTCTGCAGCCAAGGCCAGGCTAGAAAGAGGAGACAGACCTGTGTGCCTCTGCTGCGGGGAGTGGGTACAAGTTGTCAGGGCGCACCCGCCCTGGGCGCAGTGGGGTTTGTAATAAAAAATCTTTAGCGCGGCACCCAACCCTTGCTCTAGCCGTCGTGGTGAAGCGGTGCGTTGCGCGTTTCTTTCCAGGAACGACGCTTGCTCCGTCAACAACTGCGAGGGGTTGACGCGGAGCACGGTACAGCAGAGCACGGCTGCTGAGACTACACACTCGCCTTGCCGGACCAAGTGTAGTGTGTTCGCCAAACTCACTGCTGGGCAAATGCGTTTTGTTACGAGGCTTTTGTCGCAAGCTTTCTGGCACGGGGTTTTTGACACACGAGGTTTATGTAGTACGGGACATACACTGCAAGGGCGTTTGTCACGCAGGGCTAACAAGGCAGAGCTTTGGAAACGGGTGTTCTGCACTCGAATCAATCATGCTGTATCAGCAGGAGGTATGTTACAATTTCCGATTAGCGGCTTGGAAGACGTCCTTTTAGTGCGAGTGTAAAGCGTGTCACAAGCAAGATGGAGATGCGCGATTGTTGTCAGTGCACCACCTGGAGCTTCTGGCGGAAGTAATCGCCTAACGCGAACCGCACAGAATGGCCTTCTCCCAAAGGACGGTAGGCAGCAAGTAGTGAGCTACTTCGAAGACGACGACCTATGGCTTCTTCATGGTGGTAAAAAAGACGGATTTGTGGTGATGACCACCCAAACCTACAACAAAGGGCGGCCTTTTTGTTTTAGGTTGGGGCTGTCGTCTCCACGAATCGTCGTTTATCAGCATAAAAAAGTCATAGGTCATCGTCTTCCAAGTAGCTTACAACTACTCCCTGCCTACCGTCCTTTTGGGAGAAAGCCAGTCTATGACAGCCCCAAACTATACAACAAAAAGGAGCTAGTGCGCTCCATATCCTTACACAGGCCTATCGTTATGGTGTTCACTCTGCAGGCTTGTCTGCTCACCTGAACGAAGTTTTTCTATAGCGCGGATTCGTTGTGATGACAGCCCCAACCTCCAACAAAAAGGGGTCCCTATAGGATGTATTGTTACCGAAAGCAATTCATGTCAACCGCAAACTAGCCGTGTTCTTCCCTTCGCCACCAAGGATGTGACAGATGTGACACCTTTTTTGAGAAAGCAGACGGACGTTGGGTTTTTATTTTTTATTGATGTTGAAGGTTTATTATAGTCTGTGCCACGCGCAGAACTGCCTGAGGCAGTATACGCGAGTGTACTGATTTCAATGGGGCTACATCGTTTCAAATTTTAGCAGGTATTAGTGTGCAAAGATTCTTGTGCTTAGCTCCACTGTTGTTTCGTTTGGAACAAACATGTTTGTTCCTGGTGTTGCACCAGTGCTATGCAATATATTTTTATCTTCCATTGACCGTGCCTTAGCACCTTCTGCTGACGACGGCTCTGTCCTGCGAATATGTAGATGTGTTGACGAGGTAACCGCACCTTGACGCATGCTAGCACTTTATAAGGAATCTTATCCCTGCTTAGACAACTAGAGAAAAGCCTTGCTTTTACACAGCCTGAAAAATATTGCGGCCAGGTATGGCGTGCCTGTTGTTTTCTCAGCCACGAGACAGCTCAGCGGTTTGTGCACACGTAATGGGCGAGGAAAAAAGCACCAGTGCGAAAAGAGGCATGGTGAATGCTTTGCGGATTGTGCAGTTGGTGTGGTATATGAAATTCGCTGCATGAGAGCACTCAAAATCGCCAGAAAAGGGAACTGGATCTAATTTACCTCTTCACTGCGCAGAGTGGAAATCGGAGCCGGCGCTTGACAGTGTCAAGGTTCTTGGCAGGAGTCGCGAATAAGACAGCACGCGAGGTTCTTTGGGGCTTTTCTCATTGCAAAGAAAGGAGCCACATGTTGTAGTGATTGTTCTGCTGCATTATATGTTTTTCCTAATCACCAGGCCTTGATAGTAAATGACTTCTAATAAAGAAGTCCTTTCTGCGTGTTGTGGATTTATTGCTATGCGCTGAAAGCGTTCTGTCGCTTTTGTTGTTCTTTTTGCCGATTTATTGTATATCACTGTATTTTGCAATGATTTTCTGACGCTGCTTCTGCAAAGATACTTTTGTACAATAAGCAGGAAACCGGAACTTGGAGATCGACGGTCAGATTGAAGATGCTGAAGTCGTTGCAAACTGTGATTCCACGAAGGAGGGTTGATGTGATAGCAGTTGTGCGCGGATCGTGTGGCTGAGTGCCCTGTATATATTTGAGCCCCAGGCTTGCGAATAAACAATTGGTAGTCCAGCCACTTTATTGTCAGTTTCTCTTTTCCGGTTTTTATATTTTTGGATGGTTATTTATTTCTCATAATAAAGAGTTTTAGTTGCTGCAGTTTTTGTGTTACGCAGGAGTGCTGAAGCGGGCACAGCTCTCATCATGAGAAATTAGTTGCTAAGTTGAGCTTTGCGTTTCGAGTAGACATGTAGTATGCAGTCTTCCTCGACTAGTCTGGCTTCCAGGACTATTGAGGATTTGAGGGCTCTAGAAGGCTCGTTTGTGGCGACCCTGTATCCCGGTAGCCGATCATCGTGCACATCGTACAAAAAAATGAGGGTGCCAACAGGGGTGCCCTAACAGTGCTCATTTCTTCAGAAGGCATCAACTGGAGGGTACTGACAAACTATGCCCCTCGTGTGCCTCTGGAGTGGATGCCATTAACAAATTTTCTGGGCAAGTGGCTTATCACGCTTTTGTCACGTGAATAACCTTTATAACAACTATAGTCAGGTGTGGCTGAAGAAGCAGGTTCGACATCCGTGCGCGTGGTTGGTAGATGATATTTTTTCAAAATGTTGATATGATCTCTTTAGACTTATGCCTTCGCTCCACTGTTGTTTCTTTTGGAACAGACATGTTTCTTCAGAAAAATAGTTGCCGCTACGGATATCGAGTATGCTGCTGTGCCGGCCCGATGGCTCGCACTTGACATTAGAGACTCCGGCGTACCGCGTGTCGCTGCCAAGGCGCAGGGGTTAGCGCATCAGGTGACTGCAACACTTCGCGAAAAAGTAAAAAAAGAAAACCGTACTGCCAGTTGGCGTATTTATTTCTCGCTTCCTGGGTATTTTTTCGCGCAGTTTTTTGAACACGATCGACGAAATAAGTGTTACTGCAAAATTTGCAGTTGGGCCCTTGAGGCCTCTTACTCAAGCGCTTTTTTGAACGTACTATCACGATCAAAAGAAATGCGGTCAGAGTGCAGGTCGAGCTGAGTATTCGAAAGAGCAACTTTTGAGAAGGAAAACCGAGACTCCTCTACTCTCTTCCTCGATTTTTTTTTTCACATTCCCTCAAAATGCGGACTGAACTCATGTATCCACGGGACGAATGCCGTGTTGGCTGACGCTCTGATAACCGGTGCCGTTGCGCAGTTTCCACAGCTATTCTAAAAGATTTTTTTTTTCAGCGAGAGAGCTACCGGGCGCTCCGTGTTAGGAGCACAGGGAACGCTGTGAGTAGCGAGACAGGAGGCGGCCAGAGATGATTATCCTAGGGCGAAGACACGATCTTGCACCCCTGCCTCGCGCTATGGCTCATCGGTTGAGAAGCGCTGTCTTGAAACACCGCCATATATTTCGCATCGGCTCCTGGACAATGCAGACCACTGGGAGGCCAGATCTGCGAATTTCCGCTACCTATCGCCGAAATTCACTAATTGTGCAAGGATCGATTCGCCCCAGACCTCAGCGTGAGGACAAAATGTTTTCTTATGCTAGAGCAAACACGAAACAGAGCAAACGAAACAGAGCAGCAGAAGCGATTTCAGTTGAAAAGTGACGTGAAAGCAAAAGTCCACTGATTTTTGCGGACATCAGCTAGAGGACTACCACGGTGCGTATAGCTCTGACTTCTCGCATTCCCTGGACTGGAGAAAAAATGAGCCTTTTACAATACAAATTTACTACACAAACAGTGCCAGTACAAAAAGATGGGAGGGGGGGGGGGTAGTGCAATATCCACATTCGATCGCTTATTTTCTAGACAGATGCTGCCGCATGCTCACATCCGTGTTCACAAGACAGCAGGGAACTAGAACTGTTGGAATTATCACAATTTCGTGCTGATCACTAACGATATCACAAAAGCAGGAACGTTGCCTCGTGTGGCAACAAAATGCAGTTCCAATAAATGGATGGAAATGCTATGCTAAGGCTACAGTAGGTAGAAACTCGACGCGATTGTAATGAGTACTTATTAGCTCTTGCCAGCTATGTCCCGCAGTCTCCAGTCGAAGTTTCACAGCCAGTGTTTCCTTTTCGTTTTTCTAACCTTGGTGGTGGTAGTAGTTTATTTGAAAATAAAATGTGAACGAAAAGAATGTTGCTGGCTGCGGCCGTAAGCACTTTCGGGATTTTTGTGATCATGCATGGATGCGCGGGCGGAAAAAAAGAAAATCAGCATTACTTGCAACGTATCTCAACGTCACAGACTATCTCTCCCAAGCTATTATCGGGAACGGGTGGGAGATGAAGGGGGCTAACACACTGTGATATTGCTTTCTTTTCCTCTCCGCAGCTACGGACCCAACGAGTTGAACGCAATATGTTTGTACCATTCTGATATGCCTTATTCTGCCCATTTTCTCTTATTTACTGTTACCATATCAGCTGTCTCTTAGAATTCTACATAGCACTGGCAGCGTGTGAGTAAACAATAAAAACACTCGCCATGCTTCGAAATCTTGGGTTGATGTTTCGCTGCAGGTGTTTTTCCTGGAATTGCGAAATAAACGTTTGCATGGTGAACGGGAATCAATAGCACACAAGCTACGCGCCACGCGCCTTTGACCGCAGAAAGGGCTGTGACAACACACATGGCAACCGCCCTTTGAAACCAAGAGGTCATCTACTATTCCGCTGCATCCATTTCGACATCATCCATAGTTTTACGAAGGCCATAGCCCATAGATGTCTTGTGGCCCTTTGTTATGGATGCCAGTGGAACCTACGAAGCTTTATTTTGTAATATTGCTTGCCGTGGCTGCCGCTGCTAGTCATCAAAATATTGGTCAGGGTCGCGAGAAAAGAATAACTATAAAACGCGTACAACTCTGGAAAAAAATGGAAACAAAATATAATTTCTGTAAATGTCAAAGACTTCGTGTTCAGGAAAGTAAAAAAAGCGCTAAATTCTACACAAAACACACAGAAAGACGGACAGGACGGGCGCTGCGTCCAACTGAACACAATGTCACATCAACTAGCCCCGCAAAAGCTCGCATTCGAAATAGTGCCTCCTAAAAAAAAATCGCCAGGCACCATGGCAGGGCCGCCAAGGGGTGCGTAGGGGCGAAAGAAGCAGTATGGGTGTGCCAATGGCCAAACACGTTCGAGCGCGGTCGTCATTGTCGTGGCGTTTATCCCCCCTCCGTGACTAACCGCCTCCTTCTGCCACAACGCGAGGGAGAGGAGGTCAAGGTAACGCAGAGAGGAGGACCAGACCGTCTCGGAGGAGCGCTTTTTCGCTTCCACGGACAAGTGGAGCCGCCCTGGTGGTTGAACTAACGTCTTGTCCAAGATGGCCGCCGTGGTACCCCCGCCTTAAGCTGTCGCATAAGAGTACACGTGACAGTGCCTTTTCCTCCTTTTTTCCTCTTTGTATTCCTTTATCACTTCTCACGATTTATTAATCTACAATCACATTACTGATCATGGTCATTCATCAATTACTATCACAATTACCTACCACATTACTGATTACCAATCAGAAATCACAATTACCTATCACCAATCATTATCTAGGTTACACTGTATGACGTAATATGCCACCTCATACTCATAAATACACATCTACACAACACATTTGTTTCATTACAATGAAGCACCATAACACCGCCTTTTCATTCCGTGCAATTTCTGATGCCTAATTAGCATGCTTATATTTCGTTCTATTTTTTTAATTAATATAACGTCAGTACACACCCCAAACACACATTACTAAATCATACACACCAAAACACGTTAACTAGTTCCCCTTCATGGCCTATGTGTTGCGTGCCCACCTGGTACGCAGAGGGCCTGGGTTCAAACCCCCAGTGACTGCTACTTTCTTCTGATGATTTACTTCTATATTTTGATTTTTCTATATTCTCAAATTTTTTCTGACTTACACAGGACAACGGCCGCCTTACATAGTCATGTAAAAGCACCACAAACAAACATGGTAAAAAAAAGGTGCACACACATCACACATGCAACAGAATGTGTGCTGTGTGAACCTTCATTCTGGCCTTGCTTGTATGCACTGTACCTTCTTAAACTTTACAATAATCACAATGTTAAATTACACAACACAGCACATGGAAGAGATAGTGTCTTACACTACTTCACAGAACTTTATAGCCATATGCACAGCGAACAAACTCAAGGGTATTCTGACTACTCCCAGAAGGCAGGGCAGAACAGGCTTCAAAGCAGGCAGGTCAGCAGCTGCACAGATGGCAGATGACACAAAGAACAGGCACGACGTTGCATGCGAAAGGCAGTACTGGCACACCGAGCTGAACAAAAGATGGGAGAAGGTGCAGGTCAGAGGCAAGGCACTGCTCAGCCAGGAATAAAACGCAGCTGGCACAATAAAGAAAAACTTTCCAGTGTGGTCGCATCTCTTCCTTATGGCAGAGTAGGCAGAGAAAAACTTGGGCAAAAAAGATGCTATGACAAAAACAAGCTGAATGGCAAATGAAGTACAGAATTAGACGCGCATTATTCGATGCAAAATTGTGGTCATATTTTTGCATTCCAGTGGTTTTTAAAGGTTACTCAAAGCAGCTAAAATACTGTTTACTTATTTCCGATGGTTTCATTTATGATGGCGCTACGATACAGGGGGTTAAAATGCATTCAGACGACTTGCATGATGGACTTGGTTCAATGAGCATGCTAACATGGCCAAGGTGCTCTTGGTGACTCTACAAAGGGAATTATACAGTGCACCATACATTATGCTACTATTGGTGCTAAGCTACAGGTGACTACAACTTGTGTCTCAGAGCTGTAAGAGTCACAGTTCCAAATAGTACGCTTTTTAGGCTAAAAGTTGTGGGGATACACATGAATCCCCTGCCCCATTGTAACGGCCGCACGTAATTATCACGCGATGCTATGCGCGCGCCGTTCGGGAGGTTTTGCGAGGGAGGGCACTCACGCCACCCCCCGCTTCCTTTCGCTCCCCGCCGCGACGACTTTCCCTCTTTCCCCTTTCACAACGGAGAGACCTCCTCTCCACAGCCCGGGAGAAGCCGTGTTGCTTCCGAGGCTCGATTGTCTTCTGGCGGGAGCCGTGCACACGCACGGATCAGAGATCTGCCACGGAGACCGCTGCCCTTATCGCCCGGCCATTGCGTGTGACTTGACCGCCGCGGGTCGTGAGCGAGGAACCACGCGAGGTAAGCGGAACCTTCTTCCCCACATTTTTGCGTGCGTTCTTTCCTTTGTGTTTTTCACCCCCGTACGCGAGCGGAACCCTCTCCCTCGTTACGGCGGTTGTATTGTTGCTGCTGCATTGTATTGCTCGGGAGCAATAAACGCTCCTCCGAGTAGCATACTCGTGTTTGTCCCCTCTGGCCCAAACCCGCCGTGGTTGCGACTCACCGCACCGCGGGTTGGGGGTCACAGCTCTGACTGCTAGGGCTGGCACGCTGGTGCTAGAGAGCGACAACTGCTTCTAGCCCTTTGAGCGTTACTACAAGAATAACCCCCATATTCTTGGCGCCCAACGTGGGGCCAGAGGTGTGACAAACCGAGTGTCTGTGTGACCGACTGCCGACATACAGACTAGCCATGACGGCGAGCGGGATTGACATCCAGTCCCTGCTGTGGTTGTCCAATACGGCTTCTCAGCAGCAACATCCTGGTCACGGCACTCATTTGGCTGAGACGCCTAGGCGAGCCGTCCGGACGCCTAGCGCAATGGGCGCTATTCCTTCAGCATTACGACTTTACCGTGCGCTACAGGAGGGGCAAGAACAACGTGGTGGCGGACGCACATTCGCGCGCACCCGTTGACGGCTTGGGAAGTAACAACACTGCCCACTCCGCCGTGCCCGACAGCCAGAGCAGCGCGACTGCCACGAAGCTCACACAACGCCCCGAGGGAAGGGACACCCCGCCTTCCCAGGGCGAAAGCGTGAACCACTTGGAAGGCATCAGTTCCGTGGTGAGCATTTTCAGCAGAAGGGAGCTATTGGAGGCACAGCGGGAGGATCCATTTTGCCAAAAAGTGTTCGACGGGCTCAGGGAGCCGGGCGGCGCGGCCGCAGCGCACATGGAGGCAACTGGTATTGTTGTCCGTGCGGGGCGCTCGAACACAGCTGGTAATGCTGTGAGCGCGATGGATTCCTATCTGCTCGACTCCGATGGCATCCTGCTGAGACATATCCCCTCCGAGACGGATACACACGAGTCCTTCAGGGTGGTGATTCCACGCACGTTGAGAGGAGCACTTCTACGCTACTTTCATGACACGTGCATCGCTGGGCATGCGAGTGGCCCTAAGACTTACCTCAAGTTGTGCCGCCTCGCTACCTGGCCTGGCATGAAGCGGGATGCGATACGCTACGCCCGCTCGTGCGATGTGTGCCAAATGGTCAAGCCACGTGGTGGATGCCCACCTGGGCTCATGCAGCCGATCAATAGCCAGGTTCCTTGGCAAATTGTGGCTTGTGACGTCATGCGACCTTACCCCAGGACCCTCCCCCGCCAGCAGGCAGCCGCACCGAGACGCAAGGCTCGACAACAGAGCCCGGCGCCTCGTTACAACTTGCGCCCACGGCAGAACCAACTCTGACCAACGCGCAGGGAGTAATTTCTCCTGCTTAATATGGACGGAACACCCCTTCCATATTTCGCACCATGGCTTCTGGAGCAAGCACACGCTTTCTCGTCGGAAAAGACCGAGAGGGGTTAGACTAGCTCAAAAAAAAAAGTGTAAATCTGGAAAGTAACTAGAAAGAAAAGACGGCCTTGCAGCCGCAGGCCAGCCTTCACAGCGTGCCCGGAGGAGAGCCAGCGGACGCCGCAACGACCGTTGCTGCTTCGAACATCGAGAGCCAGGCCGTTTGGAGGGCGGCCGCATTCCAAAACCAAGAGCCCGCTGTCACCACCGAGCAACCATGCCGAAAAACAGCTTCCGGTCGGCCGCGGGACGAGCGGGCGAGAATTCGGAGCGACCGGGGCCTATGTCTACCATGACGAAAACTGCAGCAGAGAAGCTGCCTTGGAGTTTCCCGTGTCCCCGCGGCAGCGGCTTCGCCCACGAGAGAAGCTTGGTGTCCCGCTGGGCCCGCCTCGCAAGTCCTCCGCGGCAGAGGGAAAATGGGTCGGCGCGCGTTTGCCACCCCCATCGAGAGGAAAAGAGGGCGAGCCAAGAGCGAGCGGTTCGACCAGCTGAGTGGAGGCCTGCTGAACGCTATACAATGGGATGACACGGTGCGTAATTGCCCTGAGCCTGCCTGCCGCCCGCGCGTCCCGGCAAAGCTGCCCTGGCCGACTCACGGCACCTGCGGTCATCGACCCCCTTCAATCCTGGGCTCCACGGTCGTCCATAGCGGTCGTCTACACTGCCTTCCTGCCCTGGCGTCCACGGCCTTCAACGACGGCACTGCTGGCTGTGAGCTGAATCTTTTCTTTATTGGTTTTTAAAGTTAAACGGTGTTTCGCCGGCCCCACTCGGTACACCCTTCGGTGAACGCGGTCTCTTTTCGGCCGTAGGGCAGTTTTAAGGAGGGGGGGATGTGGGGATACACATGAATCCTCTGCCCCATTGTAACGGCCGCGCGTAATTATCACACGATGCTATGCGCGCGCCGTTCGGGAGGTTTTGCGAGGGAGGGCACTCACGCCACCCCCGCTTCCTTTCGCTCCCCGCCGCGCCGCCGCCGCGGAGACTTTCCCTCTTTCCCCTTTCAAAACGGAGAGACCTCCTCTCCACAGCCCGGGAGAAGCCGCGTTGCTTCCGAGGCTCGCTTGTCTTCTGGTGGGAGCCGTGCACACGCACGGATCAGAGATCTGCCACGGAGACCGCTGCCCTTATCGCCCGGCCATCGCGTGTGACTTGACCGCCGCGGGCCGTGAGCGAGGAACCACGCGAGGTGAGCGGAACCTTCTTCCCCCACATTTTTGCGTGCGTTCTTTCCTTTGTGTTTTTCACCCCCGTACGCGAGCGGAACACTCTCCCTCGTTACGGCGGTTGTATTGTTGCTGCTGCATTGTATTGCTCGGGAGCAATAAACACTCCTCCGAGTAGCATACTCGTGTTTGTCCCCTCTGGCCCGAACCCGCCGTGGTTGCGACTCACTGCACCGCGGGTTGGGGGTCACAGCTCTGACTGCTAGGGCTGGCACGCTGGTGCTAGAGAGTGACAACTGCTTCTAGCCCTTTGAGCGTTACTACAAGAATAACCCCCCTAAAGTCAACTGCAGATGTTCACTAGTGGCTGAGACTGCAACAGATGAAATTAACTTGAGGCCAACACATTGGATTCATGCAAATCAGCACACACACACGCCACTCAGCTGCAAACTGCATTGCAGTGTAGCATTGAGCCCTCTACTGCAAAATCCCAAAGATTTAGCTGTTTCAAAAAACAACCTACACAAAAGCACGCCTGCTAGAGTATAAAACAGTTAAAAAAATCAATTATCTGAAACTAAAACCAAAGCTTTAGCTTTTGGCAACTTTGTTACCAATTAGTATTAGTCACTTGCATCTGTACTAAGCAGAAGTCATTACCTGGGTCTGTTACAAGTTAGCTCAATTTATTGTCTTTCTGCAACCTTTGACCTGTTCAACAACTTCGCCGAATCTTTTGGCTTACGCTACAAGAGCTATACCAGTAGCAGCACCATATGTGACCTCACATCTGCTGCAGCTGAATGACGTGCACAGTGAAAAGAGAAAATAAAACACTGCACTCAACTCTTAAAATCGAACTCCGAGGAAAACTGGCATTTCACCCTCAGCCTGGCAATGCATCTACTGAACCACAGACAGAAACAAGATCTGCAGTTTCCTCAGGCTGCTTATCTAAACAGTGGCCAGCTTACCAGAAAAATCATAATGCAAAGGCCTTGACTATAGCTTGCCCAGCTCATAGTGACAGCATTTGCCAGGTGGCATTAAGAACAGAAAGCCTACAGCTGATCCAAGTCATGAGCGAGCAAGAGCACTATACGAGGCAGAGGGGCACAGTAATGCGTCCAAATACCTTGCCATGGGCCACTGTTTCAGGAAGCTACTCAATTTTCAAAAAGATTCCTGCTCGCACGAGAGATGCATTTTGAAACGGAAAGTTTTCATTACTGAAGCTGACGGACAGTTCACGCAGTCAGCATCTCGTCACAGAGCAAATGCACCAACCAACTTTACCAGCCACAAGTGCCACTCTATACAGCTCTGAGCTTCCTGTTAGCCTAGTGCAGCTGCCAGTGGAAAGGGAGGCGGGAGATGTCCGCCGTCAGTGGCACTTACTCGCAGGTCTTTCGGATAGAAGAGGACGGAGACGAGGCACCTGAAGTGTTCACCGCACCCGCGGAACAGAAAAGTGAGACAGCAAAAGAGAGGGCGCAAAGGAAGAGCACAGTGAAGACAACAGCCTTAGAGAAAGAGCCAGTGAAAACACAGTCCAGAGCTTGCAACGGCTGCTCAGTTTGACTGATGCCTCCAAAGAACAATGAAGATTGCTCTGGTGACCCGGCTCCCTAAACCTGTCCAATCAGCCCTTGATCACGTTGTTTGCATTTTCTGACAATTTAGAGCTAATGGATGCACAACACGTGTGTTGCTGTGTTGTGTTGGGTTTAATGGCTTATAGGCAGCTAGGGCGATCATGCACCAACACAAGTTATAGGAAAGGTTTTCAGAATTTTATAAAAATGTGAAAACCGACCGATGGTGTAGAGGGCCTAAAACTTTAGTTCATACTTGTTAGTAATGAGAAAGGAAAGGAACTTTAAAAATGACTCTCAGTGGAAACTTTAAAGAGGGTCAGGTAACCTCAGCGACCATCTTTGCCAGGGCGAGGATGTCGAGGCTCCCAACACATCAAATAAAACATCTCAGCCTTCCTCTCAGGAACGAGAACATGGCTGAGGCGTATTGCCATATACAGCAAGGCGTAGGGTCAGGATTAGAGTTTTTCATGGAGACGTGCTTCCCTTAAAAAGCTAAACAGTTGGGATATCAATAAGTGCATCTTGACCTAAAATCAATGCTGGGTGAAGAGCAATGTGTTCTTTGTGGCATGGAGTAAAATGCTTTTTCCTCAATGATTCAAGTTCTGTGCATGAGAATAAGATGTGGTTTACTGTAACTTCATCTCCACATTTCTCACAAATGGGTTTGTCTTCTTTTTGTTAGCCGGAAGTTGTGTGTAAGGTGTTTATGTCCAATACGAAGACGGCATAAAATTACTTCTATAAAATGTTCCTGGTGAGTCCAAGTTTTCCATTCACCCAGTAAAGGCCTTGCCAAATGGAGTTTGTTATTTACTTCACTGTCCCAGGCTTCCTGCCATTTAGCCTTGAGATTACTGTGTATTAATTTCATGCAGTCTCTATGGGGTATGTTGACTTTCTTGATTTCATGCCTGCGACCTTGTGCAGCACATTTGTCGGCTCTTTCATTACTGTATATTCCAATATGGCTTGCAATCCAGCAGAATTTTATTTTATGTCCGTGTTGTGACTTTTTCTACATTGTGTAACATTTTTCTAACTAACTGTTCGACTGCATTTCTGCAGTGTAATGCCGTGAGCACCCTAACTGAATCACTGGTAGATTATGCTGTCTTAAATGCTGTTATTATTCTGCCTAGAGCTGTAGAGACTGCATAACATTTGGCAGCAAAAATGGATGCACAGTTAGGAAGCCTTACTATTTTTTGCCAGTTTCATTTTACAGCCATGCTACAGACATATTCAGCTGTTTTTGAGCCATCAGTGTAAAATTCTATGTAGTTCACATATTTTTCTTGTAGTCCCAGTATTCCTGTAATATATGCTGCAGTGTTGTTTTTTTTCGGAAGTTTGTTAACGTGAAGTCACACACAGTGGGAAGGCTGTACCATGGGGGCCGTGGGTCGTGTCTTTCGGAGACATCAGGAAGGCTGTCCAGGATTTCCAAGATTTGGCAACTATCTTCAAACAAAGAAGCAGAGGTCTGATCGATTGCAGTTTACTCTTGACTAGTGTTCGGCAAGTGCACTTCGTAACAATTGAAAAGCAAACACATTTTGGTAGAGATCTTTGTTTTCAGCACATTCGCCCTCGTGAGCATTGTTCTTCCATCTGCTGGGGATGGTTTATTTGTTTCTACATAAAGGCTACTTATGGGAGATGTCCTCTACGCTCCGGTTGAAAGACGAAGACCTAAGTTGTGAACGGGTCCAGTCATTTCAAGTATGACAGCCTGGCTGAACCATACACTACGGTTCCATAATCTATCTAAACAGGAGCACACCAGACAGCGACAAATGTGTAAAAAGCAAGTTCTATCAGAACCCCAGCATTTTTGTGAAAGTACCTTGAGTATGTTGAGGCTTTGAGGTGCTTTCTTCTTCAGTTTTTTTATGTGAGGTAGGCATGTGAGCTTTCTGTCAAATGTTGTGCCCAAGAACTTGTTTTCCTGTTTTACTGGTGGCAAAACTTTATTCAGGTACAGGTTAGGGTCCGTGCATAAGCCTCATTTGAGCAAGAACAGCACAGTTACCGGTTTTTGTGGGGAAAACAAATCCATTTCTATCTGCCCAATTAGCTAATTCATTTATGGTCATTTGTATCTGTCTCTCACTTGTTGATATGGTGGAGGACATACAGTAGTTTTCAAAAATACACAGCCCATGGCTTCAGCCGGCGGAGCAGCCGCGGGGCCGCACTGCGGCGCTGCTGTCTCCAACCGGCGCTTGCTGCGAGAGTGCTCCGCGTGACGACAGCCTTCGCCCTCACTCTCGAGCTGTTACGTAATGCGCCTGATAACGACTATGTGCGGTGTTCGCCTGTTTCGCCGCTGGGGCTCGGTTCGAAAGAGGGCGCCTGGATATTCGCGGGTGTCTGCGCGCGCCGTGTGGGTGGGAAAATCGAGTGCCATGGCAAGGTGCTCCCGCTTTGCCACGCTTACTTGCCGCTGCTTTTCAACAAGTATAAGGCTTGCGCAACGCTGAGATACTGCGGTTTGCGGCGGCGAAGCTTTGCTCCTCTCTTCTAATTGCACTTCACACGTATAGTTGTGCCAAAAGCACGGTTTAAAATTTTACACTACATAATATATCACAATCCAACCTAATCTCACATGACCCACTCCTAATTACCCAATTCAATGTAATCCAACCTAATCTCATATAATAGAGCCTTAATCCATTGCGATCCGCCAGAATTCACCGCAGTACGCCCGTAATACAACTGAATCCTAATTCACTGCAATCCAGTAGAATCCACCCCTGTTCCAGAGCAATATGTCATAACCCACCTTGATGCAGCTTTACTTTCCTGATGATGTAGGCAATGCCGATGAGGGCACCCTTCTTTTTGCACCATCTCCCTACACAGACGCGACTGACTTTTCTAATAATGGGCCATTAAAGCGCCTTAAAACTAAATGAAAAAAATTTAAACCGCACTTTTGGCACAACTATACGTGCGAAGTGCAATTAGAACAGAGAAGCAAAGCCTCGCCGCCACAAACCGCAGTCTCTCTGCGCTGCCCGAGCCTATACTTGTTAAAAAGCAGCAGCAAGTGAGCGCGGCAAAGCGAGAGCACCTTGCCATGACACTCGATTTTCGTGCCCACACGCCGCGCGCAGACACCCGCAAATATCCAGGTGCCCTCTTTCGAAGTGAGCCCCAGCGGCAAAACAGGTGAACACCGCAGTCTTTATCAGGCGCGTTACGTAACAGCTCGAGAGTGAGGGCGAAGGCTGTCGTCACACGGGGCACTCTCGCAGCAAGCGCTGGTCGGAGACAGCAGCGCCGTGGTGTGGCCCCTCCATCGGCTGAAGCCGTAGGCTATGTATTTTTGAAAACGACTGCACATACTATTTGCAGGTAATCTAAATAGACTGAATACATGATCGACTTTGGGGTTATTTTTGCTACGGAGTTCATTTTTACTACAAAAAGTGTACTTAGAATACATCCCTGAGGCACACCATTCTCCTGGATGAAAGTAACTGCATCATAGGGTAGTAGCTAGATGTACTTGGAATGAACGGCCTGCTAGAAAGTCGCTCAAAAAGTTCAGTATCTATCCTGCCATGGATGCTTACATCTGCTAGATAGTGGAATATGGCAGACCTCCAAGTGGTGTCGTATGCTTTCTCTATGTCAAAGAAGACTGCAAGACAATGTTGCTTGTGTACGAAAGACTCCCAAACTGTGTTTTCGAGATGGACAGGATGATCTGTGGTGGAGCACATCTTTTTGAAACCACACTGTTGTATGTTGAGAAGCTGATGAGATGGAACGGCAAAGATGAGGCGGATGTTCAAAACACTTCCAAATGATTTTGCTAGGTAGCTGGTTAGTACTATAGGTCTATAGCTACTGGGACTTGATGATTTTCCAGGTTCCAAGAAAGGTACTATGACTGCTTTTTTCCATGCTTTATGTATCTTCCCTGAAAGCCAGATTTCGTAAAAGAATCTGCCTTTTTCACGACGCGACTGCGCATGCACCCATCCCCTGGCGGCGGTGTCGCGAAACATATTGGAAGTGTAAACAAACCGGCTTCCTACGTGGCGGGGTGCTTTGCTGCAGCCTTTCTTATGCCTCCTTATGGCTCCTTCCTTATGGCTCCTTCCTTATGGCTCCTTTCTTATGGCTCCAGGAAGCATGATACACACTCAAAGATTCATATATTCACAGTGAATAATTTATTATCGCATTTTTAGGAGAACGATTTTCGGTTTCGGAACGCCGAGTTGTACAGTGACGTCACAAAGGGGGAAGATCAACTGCTTTGCTTGGTCAGGTTGGTTGGTTTATGGGGTTTAACGTCCCAAAGCGACTAAGGCTATGAGAGACGCCGTAGTGGAGGGCTCCGGCCCACAAAAGTTATGACGCACCTAATGCTGCATCGTCTGGTTTCTCACACACGTGTTGACCAGCGCATGAAAACAAACAACGGCATGGCTAGTCCCAGCAACTCGGATTTTGACGGATCTGATTCCAGTGAGTGAGGACATAGACTTTTTTTTATTGCATGCTAATATCGCCTTCACGGGTTCGCGTGAGGATGCAAAGCACTTTGCAAAATGCCAGTAAGCATCACTGCACCGCTCTACCCAAGCTGCACCCACAACCGATGTCACACTTCGCCGCCGTTCAGCAGTACCTAAGCGCTGCTTGGTATGGTGTAGAAATATCACAAGAAAAAACAAGATCGCCTTGTTATCAGAACTGCCAGCTATACTCGAGCAGCGACAAAGCATGCCTGCTTATCTTGGGAGCTTTCGGCAACGGCACCGCTCGCGGGCGCTCTTGGCGACGAGCTCTGCTGCTGCCTGGCTGCCGTGGTCGTCGCTAGGCCTATAGCCTGTTTCGCAAGCAGCCGGCGCTTAGGAAGTCGCCTGCGCTGCTATAATAAAAGGCCTACTTTTCACATATAGCTTTAGTGTCAACAGCATCATCTCACAATAAAATAATAGTATGGTCAATCTCCTCGACGCCTTCGGCAGCGGAGCTAGCGGGCGCCAGGTGAGCCGGACCCCAACGTCGGGCCAGCGGCAGCTGCGAGGCGGTTGTGACAAGAAATTTGCTCATATCACAGTTGTTACCTCTACCAGCAGCTCAGTATTGGTCAGAGATCCTCAAAAATGACAGCTTTTTCACATTTCTTGTCCCAGGGTTTGTTATTTACGTCAAGAACACTCTTTAGCTCGTTTTTATGACGTCAGCAGACGGGATCCAGGCTGGCCGACTGGCCGGAAAAGCTCGACGTGCTTCACATCCACACAAGAAAATTCAAAACAGCCATGCTACCAGAAAGGATGCTTCCTAGATTCGAGCTACGACAGCATGACTGTGCGAAAAGTGGATCTTTTGGCAACGACACTGCCCGCGGCAACGCCGGGCGACGACATGCGCGCTGGTCCCAGACTGCCCTAGTCGTCACTGGGCCTAGCTGGTTTCGCATCGACTCTGCAGCTGAGGGCACTTCGGGACTAGCCAGTGCTCCGAAATGTGCTCCTCTCGGCACCCCTTTACTGTGAACTTGTCCCATAATGAAAGATACGTTCGATTTCCACGACATCTTCAGCAGCGGAGCTAGCAGACGGCAGGTGAACTGCACCAGGTAGCAGCAGCACAAAAGCGGCTATGGGATGAAATTTGCTTGCATCGCAGTCATCACTCCTACCAAGAACTTTGTATTTGCCAACGATCATCAGAAACGATGCATTTTTGATATTCATATATCCCAGGGCTTGCTATGAACGCAAACAAACAATACTATCGCATTCTTTAGATGCCGGCGGTCGGCACGAAGACTGGCGCAGGCCGCCCGGCTCCAAGGAGTGCGCCCTATGTCATCATGACGCTGCCGCTCTCCGCGCTCGCATTGGCTGCCGCTTTCCGTCGTTGCGTTTGCTGCGAGCGGCCCGCCGTTCACATCTAGCAGGCCGGACGCAGGCGACGAGCTGCGATTGGACGTTGCAACGCTGTTCGCAACGGCGCGCCGCAGATCGCACTCACTTTTCGCACGTGTCCCCGCCTTTAAGCAAGCATAGTTCGGCAATACTTTAACAAAAACTAACCAAGCGAGTGGTGGTTAGCAGCAAATGCGGCTCGCTGGTGCGTCGACTGCGCTCACGCGGCTGTGGCTGTGCCCCGCTCATCATACGTCACTGTATTTTGGTATGACGTCACTAAAACTTTAATTTTTCTACCTACCTTGCGACGTCAACGTTGATGGTGCTAACGATGGGTCTAGATAGTGAGAGTGAGCATTTAGGTAATCTTTGGAACCGAATTAAAATATTTTTTAAACGTTTGTTGTGCCCAACACCTGGCCGTGAGTGCCCTTGCATACATAGGAATCCCATAGCCCGCTTTTTATAGATTCAAAATTTGGTGTCTCCACCCCTTAAGTTATCTCCAAAAGTTTTGCAGCACGCACATCCGTACAGATCCCAGGCGGATGGTGGAACGGAAGAAAAAATAGAGGACACTCGAGGCAAAAATGTGGCCATTTAATCTGTTCCTACATTAAAACACTGCAAACTGGAATCGCACACCAGCAAGCACATAAGAGTTTGCACATTCAATATCGTGACTGTATGCATATCGGCCTCCATGCAACTAAGCTGTGGCATGTTTTGATAAAGCTAAACAGCACTAACACCAATAAATGGGAAATGATTGGGGATATTTCATTGAACATTACGTTCCGAATGTAGCCTTCATCTTTGAAGCGGCGGCCCTTGCTTAGCTGGCGATCATATCGCATGCCGGATGATCGGAGATACTGAAAAATTTGCTATTCGGTGGGCACAGCCGCCTGCCTCGGACTTCGCACCCCGCCATCAGTCAGCCATAGAAATTCTCCAGATACTAGGTGCTGCCCAGGACACGCCATCGTCGACAGATTCCAACAAAACGTGCTCCACAGCGGCACTCAGTCCGGCCGGGTTGGACGCGCAGTATCCTTCCAGTGAGCTTCCAGCATTTTACGCGAGGTGGCAGCACAGGAAAATGAAAAAGGCCGATTCTTGGAGAGCCCCTACAGCAGCCTCAGAAAGATGTACTAGCATAGTGTAGTGTATATTATCTGGGCCTGCAGCTGTCTGTTTACCTGCAGAAAGTGCTCTATTTAGTTCTTGTTTTGTAATTTGTCTGCTACAGTCTTCATTCACGTCTTCTTCTGTAGGAAGCTTTTGCTTTTCTGCTACGGGCTTGTATTTTTGGAATGTATCTGTGTAGTTGAAGGAACTAGAAACAGCAGCGAAATGATTGCCTAATATATTGCCCTGTTCTTCTAAGGTTGTTTGAGTACCTAGGGTTGAAAACAGTGGGAAAGTGAACGGCGAGTAGTAGCAATTAAATTTGCGAACCTGCTCCCACAATTTCTTTAACAGACTGAAGAAACATACTTTCTCCATGAACTTTTCTCCGTGTTTCGATAGATTTAGTGCGCTTTGGCTCCAGCTTTCTCAAAATTGAGTAGGTTCTCTGCCGTAGGGTACCTATGAAAAACATCCCATGCTTTGTTTTGTTTCTTTTTTGCAGCTCTACATTCCCAAGTCCACCATACCTTGTTTTTTCTGTACCAGCCCTGAAGTTTGGGGAATACCTATTGTTGCAGCAGAGATTATGTAAGTAGTGTATTTCCAGCGGCTTGGTCTGGTTGGCATGATATGTGCTGAGGATGATAACTTTAAGACCACAGGCAAATGATCACTTCCCCAGGGGTCATCTAAATTATTTTATATAAAACCATTAAAAACTGAAAGTAATGTGAATGCTTAAAGTGGTTGTGAAAAGAAAATGAAGCTGCCCGGTTTTAATTTTTACTGCTTCCATAAACATTAGACATGCTGATTCCGAAATATTTCGACTCAATATTGAGTCTGTATTTAATAAAGCCCGTTCGAAATCGGTGCCTTTTTGTGCTCATGAAATGACCATGCGCCGCCGTCGGCTGGCACACGCACTACTCGACTACATCATTTTAAGATCTTCAGAAACGTACGGATATCTTCAACTTTCGTTTGCCCTAAAATAATACCTTTATGAGAGATTCAGAAAGTGAAACAAGGTTTTCCAATTATTTGCACGCATAATTGCACTTTGTTAAACTGCAGCGCGTGGTCATACATCAATCACTGACCTGGGACCAGTTTCGGTTCTGCTTCTCCATCCTCCTTGGCTTCAGTATCAGCGGCTCGACATAGCCTTGCTTACGTGAACCTATCTAGGTGGTGTTCCTTGACAGCGGTTGTCTGAGTCAGAGAATCGAGCTGAGCAAGGTCAGCCCATATCGAAGACTCTGTTTACATGAACTCGATACGAACGAGTCAGCTATCGCGGCGCGCATCGGCTCCGCGCTTCTCTTCTTTGCTGCAGAAAAATATATTCAAGAAGCGTGAAGAGGGTTAGGCATAATTTGCAGATGGGGCTGCGAGTCAACCCACCCCTTGCGATAGAGATGAAGACTCGAGTCCACGACCGGGTTCGGAGGTTCACGGTCGGGGCTCCCGCAGGCAGAGGTGTCGCGGGCTGTCGGCATGACTGCTACTTGCCGGGCGCGCGATGTGCCGTTGCGAGCGGCGTAACGATGGCTGACAGCAGCTCGCCGCCTGCGCCCAACCGATGTCAATGACAGGCCACACGCGGCGCGTCGCACTGACAAGGGGCAGAATGCGAGCGCGCAGAGCGCCAGCATCATAATGACGCGGGGGCGCATTTCTCGGGGCCGGCCTGTCAGCCTGGATGCCGGCCGCCGGCGTCAGAAAAACACGCTAGTATTATTTGTTCACGCTCATAACAAGCCCTGGAATAGATGAATGCCAAAAATGATTCATTTTTGAGGATCGTTGGCTGATACCGAGTTGCTGGCAGTATTTAATTCGGCAATACAAGCAAATTTCATCTCATGACCGCTTTATTTACTGCCTGGTCGCCACTCGCATAGCTGGCATTTGCTAGCTCCGCTGGCGTCGCGGAAATCGAGCATACCTTTATTTTATTATAGGACAGGTTCACAGTTAAAGAGGTGACGAGAGTAGTACCTTTTACAGCGCTGACCAGTTCTGAAGCTCCCTCAGCTGCGGTATCGATAGTATCGATGCAAAACCAGGTAGGCTTAGCGACGACCAGGGCCGCCGGCAAGCCTCGCAGTTCATCGCCCGGCGCGTCCGCAGGCGGCGTCGTTGCTGAAAGCTCGGCATGCTGCCACTGCTCGAACATAACAGGCAGCCTTTCTGATAGTGTGGCTGTTTTGTCATTTCTGGTGCGAATGTGAAATACAGCGAGTCTGCAGGCCGGCCGGCAAACCTGGATCCCGTCCGCTGGTGTCATAAAAATGAGCTAAAGATTTTTCTTCACGTAAATAATAAACTGCGGAAGCAAGAAGTGTGGAAAATAGATCATTTTTGAGGATCGTTGAACAATGCCGAGTTGCTGGTAGAAGCAGCAACTGTAATACGAGCAAATTTCTTGCCACAACCGCCGCTCAGCTGCCGCTGCCCGGCTGTTGCGGTCCGGCTTGCGCGCCTGGCGTCCGCTATATAGCTCCGCTGCCGAGCGCACCGCAACAATGACCATATTTTTGTTGTGAGACGATGGTGTTAACAATAAAGCGATGCCAAAAGCAGGCATTTTATTATAACCCAGGCTACTTCCGAAGCGCTGTCCATCGCGGTTTCTATGCGAAACAGGCCTAGCGACGACCAGGGCAGCCAGGGAGCAGTGCAGTTCGTCGGCCGGCGCGCCCGTGTCCAGCGCCGTTGCCGAAAGCGCGCTACGTGGGCAGGCATGCTTTGTCGCCGCCCGAGTACAGCCGGCAGTCTTTCTTATAACACCGCTATTTTGTCTTTTCTGGTGCGAACTTCAGTAGCCAAGCAGCGCGCTGGCGCTGGTGTGCGGTGGCAAAGTGTTCCACCGGTTGTGGGCCGGGCATGAGTCTAGCGGCGCAAAGATGCTTGCCGCTCAGTGTCCCTGCTTGCAGTAGGCGGCCGTTCGCAAGCGTCGACTGGTGCGGCGCGCCGGCCAAGTTTTCGCACATATGTCAGCTTGACAGCTAGCAGACTCCATTCGGAGCAGACGACAGTGCCACATTCGAGTCAATATGCGTGCTGTAACCTCGGTCAACTATGGCTAAACAGGCCTCGCTAAGCCGCCATGTTGTGTTGACGACAGAAGCCTCTGATTGGCTTCTTAAAATGACGTTTGCTGTGAGTTGAGGGGGACGCGCGCTGGGAAACCGAAATTTAGTTTTTTTCGCTATTCAATCAACCCAGACGATGAAACGAACCAAGGTATACTATAGAATGAAGGGTCAGAATTCCAAATACACACGTCGTTCAAAATTTTCGGAAAACGTTTCACGACCCCTTTAATCAAGACAGCTCTTTTTTCCCGAGCTTGGGTTATAGTGGCTTGTTCAATAAGTATATATTATTGGAAAGTGTAAAATCCCAAATTTCTTGTCCTCTGCTGTCAGTTCACTCGCTTCCCAAAAAGAAGAGTGGGCATTAAAATCCCCGACTACCAGGTATGGTTCTGGTAGTCGTTCAAAGAGGTCTTCTAGATCTTGAATTTGTATTGTGATGTTTTGTGGAATGTACACAGAGCATATTGTTACTGTTTTCTGACTGATTACTCTGACCGCAACGGGCTCGAATATTGCTTTTAGTTGTATTTCTTGTGCTGGGACATTGCTTTGGGTAATCATTGCGATGCCGCCTGAAAGCTTATCAGCTTGCTCTCGGTCACGGTGTTAGTACTTTAGGTGATACAACGGCGCGCCTCCGCTGGGCAACCGCCGCGGAGAACATTCGGACGAACTTTAGAGAATGCCGAGAGAGGGCGCCACTGTGTCGGACCGGTCGGGCCTACCGTCCCCCATCGCCGCACTATTCTAGCACTATCTCCGCGCGTGGTGCTCACTTCACTTGCTAGCTAGCTCTTGTGCTGTGCTTGACATTCGCCGTCATTCTCGCCCTCTTCACGAGAATCGTTACTTGGAGAAGCGATTATTCTCACCAACCATTGCGCCCAGTCGCACAGTGATGAAAAAGTGACGACATGGAGAGAAAGTGCTTCGTTCCTCGATGTAACTCCGGTTACAAGACGTGCTATGAGAAGGTGTCCCTGTTTGCAGCTCCAAAGGATGAGGACCGCCTAAAAACTTGGCGACACGCCATACCGCGCAAGGACTGCTTGCTGCAGCCGACTGACCACGTGTGCGAGAAGCACTCTGAACCGAGCTTCATCACTAAAACATGGGAGGCTCATTTCAACGGTGAAGTGTTAGCAAGTGCACCACGAATAGCTACTTTGCCTGGTGACGCCTGTCCGACGATTTTTCCCGGATGCCCGGATTACTTGTCGAAGAAGACAAAACAAAGAAAAGAGCCTATGGATCATCACAGCCCCGCCGCTCCCAAGCAGCATCGTGCTGCAGACAACGGCCCACTGGGCACACAGGCACCCAACGACGGCAAAACTTCAAGCGAATCCTTGCAATCATCCAGTGTGGACAGTGGAAGTGCGCCTGAAAGTTGCTCAAGTTCGACCAGTCCGGATGCTGAACTCAGGAAAGGGCCTTTCGATGAGGTTTTTCACAATCCTGGGTGCATAACTTTGCCGACTGATGCGTGGGCATGCCATAAGACTGACATCGATGGGCTGCGGGCAATTGTGTTCTGTGAGGTGCAGATTTCTCAAGCCGCAGTGGTACTGCCCAATGCTGTTGAGGCTGATGGCAGGTATAGCTATATGGGTGCTCCTCCTAGCCATATAATATTAAGGAAAGCAATCAGCATCGACTCGGACCTTGTTGTAACTGTTGCCTTGCTAGGTAAGCATGTGACTCTTCAGTCTCTTGAAGTTCCTAGCGATATAGCATGCACTGCTGATATTGAAAAGCTGTTGCTGCATGTGCACCAGATGCGCTTGAGTGTGTTGGTGGACCAGCAGTCAAGCAGTACACAAATGTTCGCCCAGCTACTGCCTTCGTTGACATCACCAGCCGGTGGCGGCACAATAACTGCGCTTTCTTTGTAAACGGTACCCGAGACTGCATGCCCTCGTTGCAAGTGCCTAGAAACAACACTTCGAATACACTACAAGCGCATGCTGAGCAAAAGTACAGGAAATAAGTCTGTACGATACATCCGCATGACTACTGCTAAAAAGGGCGATAGTGTTCTTTTCAGAAGGGCTCAGTATGCTTTGAAGATATCGGTTAGCCGTCTGACAAAGAGAGTGAAGGCACTGACGACTCAACTCAAGGACACTCAAAAAAAGTTATCATCCATTTCTGATGAGGCCCTAGATGACAAGCTGCAGCATTTGAAACTTCCAGAAGGGCAGACAACAGCTATTAAAGAATGTATAGCAGCTGCCAGATGCACCAACAAAAAGAGCAGATGCAACATCGAAGAATGGCTTTTGCTCTGTCTTCTCTTGCATATACACAGTCCATCAGGGTACTCTTTCCTTAGAGACAACATCTTACCACTTCCTTGCACATCAACTATAAGGATGTACTTATCTATGGTGCGTGTTAATTGTGGCTTTGACACCCGTTTCCTCTCTGCCTTCAAAAGAAAGCTGACGACAAAGGATAGTTTTAAGCGGCATGGAATTCCGATATTTGATGAGATCCATGTCCACAAGGAAATGAAAGTTAATGCGAGAACAATGACCTACATTGGTCATGCGGACTTCGAAGACGAGGTACAAGCACCCAACCAATTGGCAGACCATGGACTAGTCTCAGTGTTCCGTTCTTTTGGTGAAAATTATTTCCAACCTACCGCGGTCTTTGCAAGCTGTGGACCAACGAAAGGGACAATACTGGCACAACTTATAATGAAGGCTATCCTACTTGAAGATGCTGGTGCACTTGTCGATGGAATTGTGTGTGATGGTGCTGCAACCAACCAACCAGCTGTCTTTGTCAATGTGGAAACATTTCGGTGTAACAGGAGTTCTAGACGGCGCTAGAAATAGCTTTTTGAACCCTGCATGTGACGACCGCAATGTTTTTTGTTTTTTCGGACGCACCACATCTCATCAAATGTGTACGCAATCGCCTGTTGCAGTACAAAATGTTTTGCATGAATGGGAGCCGAGTGTTTTGGTCGCATTATGATAAGCTCTTTGTGGCAGACATGAAAGCTGAAGGCCAACTCAGGGTATGTCCAAAACTGTCGTTTTCTCATTTGAATCCAACTAATACAGAAAAGATGAGAGTAAAGCTGGCTACTCAGCTTTTTAGTATGAGCGTTGCAAACAGCCTGCCGTTTTATTCCAAGAGAGGGATAGAGGGACTCCGAAATGTAGAAAGCACAGTTGAGTTCAGTCAGAATTAATAATTTGTTTGATGCACTAAATCGCAGACATCAAAACGAAGGGCTGAGGTTGGGTGGCGAGGACTTTAAAGTGCTGGAGTCTCCTTTACCGTGGCCGAATGAGTGGGAGAAGGATGTCAAGGCAGGAAGAATTGATTGCCATAACTTTTTATCAGACACAACTGCTGAAGGGTTGCGAGTGACCATACTTTCCACAATGCAGCTTTCTAACACCTTTTGTAAAAATGCGATTTCAAGTATATCCTGACAGCAAAATTTAATCAAGATGTTCTGGAAAAATTTTTTGGCATCATCCGTCAAGCAGGTTGCCAAAATGAACACCCTGTCTGCCAACTTTTCTGCAGCTTTACAACATGCTGTCTATTTACAGTCTTATGAAACCGCCTAAGTACGGGAACTGCCAGTTGGAGGCTAAAGAGGAACCACGTCTGCTGAGTCTTTCAGATCTGACAGCTGCATTTTTAGAAGATGCGCCCAGTCAGTCTCGACTGGAAGAGCTTAAGGCAAAACTTGATGGCTATGTGGAGAACGAAATTGAATGCGAGGCTGTGTTTGAGAATGTCTCCATGGTGACCAAAGTGACAGATTGCATTGTTTACTATGTGACAGGCTCTCTGTCCAGGAAGCTACTGAAAAACACGGGTTGTTCACAGTGTAGACTCGGGTTAGTTGCAACAGATAATGTGGCAAGAAAGCCTGAAGCGGCTCTTGTAATGTGGAAAACCTGTGGAGGGCTTAAACATCCTCACTCCGCGCTCTTCTACTTTGTGAAGCAGACAGAAGAAATCTTTCAAAAGCACGCTGATGACAAAGAAGTGTATGACATAACCATTGACTACGTGCTAGAAAACTTCAATTTCCCTTTTCCATGTCCAGAACATAAAAGAGATATAATGGTACAAGTGCTGCACTATTACGTCCAATTACGAATGTGCCAGTACTGCAAACAGCAAGAAAAATGAGCCCAACAAAAGCCAAAACAGATTCACAACAGCGCTACGGAACGAGGACAGAAGGAACACGAAAAACACAGGATGGGCCCTGTCCTGTGTTTTTCGTGTTCCTTCTGTCCTCGTTCCGTAGCGCTGTTGTGAATCTGTTTATTAAGCATGAACCAACTAGCCCACACCAGAATCCTCTTAAAAGCCAAAACCTTCGCAAACTATCAAAGCTGGCATAAGTGGTATGCTGCCTTTTTATTGAACAACGTAATGGGTTGTCATGAGATGATACTGTGTATAGGACTATGGCTAAAGATGTACAGAAGTACGTTTAGAGTTCAGAGTTTCCATGCGTGTTGTCTTTTTCTGCCGTTACTGTAAATATTTCGTTTAAATTTATGTCACTGCCGTCTTTGTCACTTGTCAAGAACTGCTAGCATCACTGATGATTACTTTGCTGTTCACTGGCATTCGTCAAAATAAATCATGTGTATCGCAAACTCTGCCACTTGCCTCAATTTCTCTGTGTTGCGGAATCGCATCTGCAGCTTGTTTGCAGTTTACACAAGTACCAGCTTGAAGCATTAAAAATATAGATATATGTTATCCACACTCTTGAAACTGAGTTGGAGGCATTGGGCAAGTGGAAAAATAAAAATTAAAATGGTGAAAACTGAACATATCAAATCACAATGCGCCGCCCCAACAGCACTACACTGTGGCGACCGCAGTTCGGCACATCATGATCAATGCCGATTTCGCGTTTAAAACCGCCTATAGTTGCTTGCAATGCAAACAAGTGTTCAGCGACGATAACAGTGACGTGCAACGTTACTAGTGTCTGCTTAGGTAGCGTAAATCAACGCCGCAGTGCCAGAGATCACTGGATCACCCGTAAAGTGGAACGTGAAACAGGCTCGGCAACGGGCACGGGCGGCCCGACTCACGCTAACGCCATCTAGAGGCGGACGAGGGAAGTAGGGACAAATGTGTCTCGCCTCCGGGGGCGTCGTCGTATCACCTAAAGTACTTCTAACACCGTGCTCTCGGTCTTGACAGAAAGTTTTGTATTTTTTCAGGATCTTCTTGTGTTGTGGACTTAGATAGGTTTCCTGCAGACGCAAAGCTACAGGTAGCATTGATCCTAATATGCCTGTTATGTCGGTGTAGTTTTTCAAAAGACCTCTATAGTTACACTGAACTAGAAAAGCCACATTTGTGTTTTTCAGGATTTCCATGAAAAAGTTATTTATCGTCTGGGCCCATTATCCGGGCTTTATCCTTCTTTGCATGCTGCAGGGAGCTGTGCACCCCTACAGAAGCGGGTCTGCTGGGGCTTGCATCCATCACCTTGCCTGAGGCACTGGATGCCCGCAAAGAGGTCCTGGAGCATGGAATTCAGGCCCCCTCCGACGTGGAGGAGAAGCCCGGTTGTCTGCCGTACCAAGGGGCAGAGGGATCGTTTTGGGAGATGACAGGGCAGCCTTCGCGGTCCCTGCCTGGAGCATGGATGACCCTGCCAGAGGCTTTGCCTGAGCAGTGGCCGATACGCCATGTGGTGCACCGCCCCCACATGCCACATCGGCGAAATTTGTTTCTGCTCTGAATGAGAATGTGTCCTTTGTGAATGCTATTTGTCTTCTTGCCTCTTTAAATGATATGCCTTCTTTCGTCTTCAGAGTTGAGACTTCTTTCTCAGTCTTACATGAAGGACAAGACCTTGATTATGCAGGGTGTTTCCCTCCACAGTTAATGCAGTGCGTCGGGGCTTCAGTTTTCAGACTGATGATCATTAGAGGTGCATTTTGCACAAGTTTTGTGGCCGCGACAGTTCTGCGAACTATGGCCGAGCCTTTGGCAGTTTAAGCATCGGTGAGGATTAGGTATGTAGTGTCTCACATTGTTTTTGAGGTACAGTAGACTCGCGATAATTCAAACTCTGATAATTCGTACTTTCGGTTAATTCAAACAAAATTCAAAATTTTGGTTGGCCCGCTATGCTTTCAATGTATTTAAGAGCCGCTTAATTCAAACTCCGCCATTCGGTTTATTCGTACTTTTTGCGTGTTCATAACGAAAAATATCTGCTGCTTCGCTGCAACTAGCTGAAAATTTGCGTTTTTATATCGTAACAGTAAAAAATCTAACAATAAGCGCACCTCACCGCACGATCATTCGTCAACATGCCGCGGAGAAAAAAAAACAAAAAGCCGACGGGTACGAAAGTGACGCTTGTCGGCCGACTCTGTAGCACGTGACCTGCTTTTCGGACTGACTACGCCAGCCGTGCACGCTCGTTCCCTGATCGACCATGTCGCCGCGGGGAAAGTATCGGACGCTTTCCGTCAAAGAGAAATTGGCGGCCATCGAAGAGGTCGATGCTGAAGTAAAGAAGACTGCAGTGGCAGCAAAATATGGAATCACTAAAAGCACTCTGACAACAATCCTAAAAGTTAAAGACAAGCTGCGGAGCAACGCAAGCCGCTTCGTGCCCGACAGAAAAAGGCTTAGGGAAGCGGCGCACCCAGAACTCGAAAAGGCTGTTCTCCTTCGGCTGAAGCGCGCACGGAGCTCCAATCTGCCAGTGAGTGGACCAATCCTGCAGGAAAAAGCTGAACAGCTGTCGCTGCGCTTCGGAATTGAAGGCTTTAAGTGCAGCGATGGCTGGATTTCTCGCTTCAAGGAATGACACGGCCTCGCCTTCAAAACAGTAAGTGGTGAAGCGGCAGCAGTCGATGAAGCCGTAACTACCGACTGGCAGCACACGCGACTGAAGAACCTGCTGCATGAATACTCCCCGGCTGACACTTACAACGCCGACGAAATGGGGCTGTTTTTCAAGTGCCTTCCTAATCAGACGTTGTGTCGAAAGGGCGAGCGGTGCACTGGCGGAAAACTTAGCAAAGAGAGGCTGACAGTCATGGTTTGTGCTAACATGGACGGAAGCCACAAGCCTGAACTTTTTGTTGTCGGAAAGTCAAAGCGCCCCAGGTGCTTCAAAGGTGTCCGAACACTGCCAGTTGATTACGCGGGAAACACACGCGCATGGATGATGCAATCCTTATTTGAGGATTGGCTCCGGAAACTGGACGGGCAGTTCAAGCGGGCGAAGAGGAAAGTCTTGCTCATCGTCGACAATTGCCCTGCACATGGCGAAGTGGAGAGGCTGGAAGTGGAAGCAATTCGCCTCGAATTTTTGCCTCCCAATACGACAGCTGTCCTCCAGCCCGCCCCTGGATCAAGGGGTAATAAAATGCCTGAAAGTCAATTACAGGAAGCTGCTACTGAAGAGAATGTTGGTGTGTATGGACAATTCAATGCCATACACCATAACACTGCTGTCATTGTTGGGGATGCTTGCTGCTGCATGGAATGCTGTGACGCCAACAACAATACAAAATTGTTTTCAGCACGCCTTCCGCATCCCTGGCTGCAGCAGTGACTTGCCTGACTGCCAGCAAAGTGAAGAAGGTTGCCTGCAAAGCGATGATGCAAACGAAGTGCTTTCTGCTTTGCAACTGCACAACGTAGCTGCCGACCTCGGCGATTATGCAGCTGCTGATGACGACCTGTGTGTGCGGAGGGAGGACACCCTTGATGACTGGGCAGCGGAGGTGATGCCACCAGAAGGCAGTAGTGAAAGTGAGGAGGAGTTGCGAGAAGAGGAATCCACTGTGACCTCTGCTCAAGCATTCCATCACATTGCTTAAGTCCGCCAATTTCTGATGGCAGCAGAAAACTCCCAAAATGAACTGGCTGCTCTCACTGGCATAGAGAGCTTTGTGTTGAAAGCGCATGTAGCACGAAAGCAGTTGACCATTCATGATATTTTTAAAAGGTCTGGTCAGCAGTAGATGATGACTAATAAACTTGTCCTGTACCTTCCACCTCTGCAGTTTGTTTATTTCGTGTAGTTGAGGTATGGAAGTGCTTAAAAATGATCCAAATAGATGCCTGATCATAGTGTGCTCTGCCATCTGGCCCAGAGTTGTATATACAAAAACTTCTGATAATTCAAACTTCCTGATAATTCAAACAAAATCCTGGGGTCCCTTCGAGTTTGAATTAATGAGAGTCTACTGTAACTGACTTCAACTGAGTCAAGGAGAGCTCTTTGCGCAAAAGTCAGGGTATGTCATTTGTCAGGATTTCGTAGCCTTCTTTTCGTATTTTGTTTCTGTAAACAATGACGTTCTAGCAAGTTCTTCTTTGATTTCTGTTTCAGTGAGGTGGAGGGAAATCATTTTCTGAAATCACACCATGGACAGTGTTCAGTGATCAGTGGGCAGTAATGGAGATAGGAACCTCCCCCAAGGATTACAATGTTGGAAAGTTTTGAATGCTGGATGTTACCTCAGAGTTCAAGCAAGAGGTCTCCACTTGTAATTTCTGTAACTTTGTACCCTAAGCCCAAGGCAACCGTAAGACATTTCTCAACAATGAATGGGGAGATTATTCTAGCAGACTTTTCTGTTTCTCTACTAATATGCATAACACGGAACTTTGGGGAACTTTGATTGTTCTTCTGCATAACCTGTTGGGTGACATCGGTCTGCCTTCTCTTGAGAGGGCGATCATTTGATGAAGGAGAGGAAGTTAGAAAATATGTATGTTTTTCGGCTACAATGCCAGCCACCCACTATGGAGCCGAACAAGTGGACGGGAGAGGAACTTGCAAGCAAGCCCTGCCCACGTCAGCTGTACACCCCAACTATAACCCAATATGACACAACTCAGGTTAGTTGGTCACACAAGGTTAACCCTAGCTGCCAGGAAAAAAAAAAAATCCAAGAAGTGAACAGGTGACAGGAGAGTTGTGAGAAAGAAGATAGGAAAGTAAAAGACGAAGCGGAGGACAGGGAAAGGCAACTGCCGACTTCCCCCGCTTGGGTAAGGCCGGAGGTGCCGTCCACAGGAAGCTGGGGCCAAAGTGGTGTGTTGCCTCTGCCGAGGAGCCTTAAAGGTCCAAACGCTCAGCATCAACTCAACCACCAGGACCCCCTTTTCCCCAGACACGGCTGAGCCATGCATGACTAACCACAGGTGCTCGGGTCTGTGGTGAAGCACCGCTCACCATAATCACCCTGCGGGGATTTCCCTGCAGGTGCTCAGGAACCCGTGGTGTCGCAACTCGCCAACATCTGCATGTAGCAGATGCCCCTGCGGGTACAATACGTGCATACACATATAAGCAAGAGGTTGCTACCTCTGTGGTTAAAAACATGTGCAATTGTCAGGAGGTAAAATAGATTCAACTCAAGTCTGTGAATCGCACTGCACTAAGTAGCAGCTATGCACCCTTCTTCCCAGTCAATTCAGTGATGGATATGCATGGTAGATGGTAGAATTCAGTGGTACCATTTATGTTATCATGACTTCTTTTGACTCTGATAACAGGAGCATGTAGTATCGAGTTCTATGAGCGCAGTTCCAAGATATGGCGAAAGCCTTGCGTACATGTGTGACGAGATTAGTTTTCCTTTGTGAGCATCACACCACTGCCGCTATCATCTGCCGTGCCATCAGCTCAGAAGTCTTCAACCCATGGGTGTTGACTGAGGACAGCATGTGAAAGAAATATGCTTGATACAAATGTGACAACCCACATGAGCCAGAGCAGAAAATACCTGCCACACACTACAGTGCTCCTCTCTCACATAGCACGAAGCTGTGCATTAGGTACTTTACCCAGGAATTAGAATAAGTTCACATCTCCATGAATTTGCAATAACCATTGTCACATTGGCCGTACCATCTCAGGGATTTCAACCACTTGGTTTCAGTAGACTTCTTTGCACCGAGGAGCACAGAGGAGGTAAATGCCAGAGACATTTACCTGCCACTGATGGCCACAGGCATCCGAACACTCTCATGTGTGCTGGTGTCCCCAACCTTCAGGGCTTTTCGGGTGAAGCAAAGTACCCCCCTAATTCAATGCAAATGAATTTACTGCCCTTACTATGTAGACAGTAAAGCGCATCTTTGGTGCAGCACTCACCCCTGCTGCTCTTCAGGTAGTGACTGGTGCATTTCTCGTCCTTTCCAGTCGGGTCATTGAGACTCTTGTATGTCTGCGAGGGAAGAGAGCATGCTCTGACAAAACAAACAATGGAAGTGCAAGTAACCAGCCCAATGCTTGGAGGCAAGCTACAGCAAGTCAGCATTGCTTTACATGCAATGCACAGCCAATATCCATCAATCAGGTCTGTACAAACACCCCCACACAGGTCCCCCCCCCCCCCAAAAAAAACCCAAAGAAAGTATAGAACTATGCAAGACGGCAGGCATGGAAAAAAAATGGGCATAAAAAAAGGTATTAGGGCAGTTTCTTCACATCTTTCTTTATGCCTTTTTCTCTTCCTTACATGCAATACTATCCAAGGTGCTCAGCTTTTGATGCCACATGGCAGATCATACCGCAGTTAACACCCAAAATGGAGAGCACCGAGACACATTTCCTAATGTGACACGTAAGGATGCACTTTTTCTGCACACCTAACTTTTGTAGCCACCATGTGGTCAAAGCACCAGCGCAGCAGTCCAGTCAGCAACTCCAAAATTAAAATTTTAATACATACCCCCTGTCCAGTGGGTCCACATCATACTGGCAGATGAGCTTGGAACGAATGAAGTCATCGTCTTGAATTACTGACCATGAAAGTCTCATTAAGACACTGCCACACACACACCTGAAAAAGAAATATCGGCACCATGAGGCACATATGATGCACACTGGTGGACAAATCCTCCACTCTGAGCAACATGATCCAAACACACACTCACAGCTGCCTCTACATAAGCAACGTCTGAAGAATTTCTATGACACTGAAGCTGGCTGATCAACACTACTGCTGAAAACTGTTACCAGAATATTGGCAGAACATTGACTGCCCTTGCTGTCATATGTTTTGACATGTTCGTAAACATTACAGCAGTGCCTGCAAAAGCTATCTCTGATTACATACTTCGCAACACTTACAAAATTATATGCGTAGTGTGCGAGGCCACAGTAACGTTCAAGCAAAATGAAATTCGCCTAGTGCCCTTATGCAGTGAAGCTTTATAATCGCACATTAGGACAAGTCTTGCTAGAGGGAAATGAACATCTATTTTCTCAGAGCTTGATTCAACAAACTCACTTACAAGGCTATGCAACATTCTGTGATGCTTCTGTTGGGAAAGCTGGCAATGTATTCCAATTCTCTGCAAAATCCACTCTGGCCTAAGGCCTCGCATGGAGACTGCCAGCCGCCGATAAATAAAATTCCCAGCTGGTTCAACGGATTAAGCATTACAGACCTGTATATCAGAAAAACATTCTAATTATACACCAGCTACTGTGACTGCTTTTCAGAGCTTGGATCCAGAACCAGAAGTTTCTGCCCTGGTTCTGCTAGAGACTTTTTTTCTTAACAGCCAATGTGCTTAATGCTTAACACTGCCACTGAGCCATTGCTAGTTTTCAAAATTTATGGACTCCACACCACTACCATATACGGTGGTGGCATGAAGGCTTGAAGGGCAAAACTCTAAAGGATTTCTCAGACCTCCCTGCCTTAGTTCTAATAAATGGTTTCTCAAAGAATAAAGGCAGGAAAACATTAATAAAAAAACTGACAGATGCTCAGATGGTCTGATGTGATGAACTGCGTAAACAGAATGTGCTTTTAGGAGATGCTTTTCTCTTTTGCCACATCCCATTGCCAGATAGTTGCACCAATTATTATCACTTAACTCTGGCTGGCTTTTAGGGCTCTATAACGATTTCGTGCTTTATATTTGCTACATTTACTCTTTGCTCTACTTTGGCTGGCTTTATGGCTTGGTAATGATTTTTTATGTTTTTACATTTCCTGCATTACACACATTTTGCCCTACTTGGCATGCTGCGTTGGATCAGCCGCGACGTGCGCTCGCATTCGGTGCCACTTTCCTTCTCTCTGCACTCGCTCCTTGCTTGGGGGCATCAATGTGCCCACCTCTCTACCTCCATCAATACAAATTTTCCCTCCTGTCTCTCGTCTGGGGGTGGTTCTCGTGCTGAACTCACTGCAGACGCTGGAGGCTTGACTCAGCGAAATTTTCAAGCCTAATGGCACTTGTAGTGCTTTCACAGGAAGACATCAAGAACCAGGTGACCGAAAACAAAACTGAGTTTCGACCAAAGTTTGATATCGCAACAGGCCAACACATGACGTCACTGACACTGTTGCAAAATATGTTGCATGCGCTGATTGCCTAAACTGGCAGCTCCAAGTGACAGCTTCGATCATTATTTGCCTTAAATGACCCCCGAAAAAAAAAAAGCTAGGAATTTTTCCCACCAGCAAATGCAAAGTGAATATCGGTGGGTGTGCAGCCCGTGACATCACACAAGCAAGATTGCTTGTAGAAATCATCCCGGTTGAGAGCAGGACACAGGAAAATTTAAAATTAATTTCCACTGAAACAGAACACTTCCAAGCTATGCAATCTTGCATACAAGATAGAAGACTAAGGAACACCCGCCACGAAAATTTCAGCAAAATGCGTGGAGGTTAATAAAATCCTGGAGTCACCTTTTAACTATATATAGGAGGTATTCACTGAGGCCGCGCTACCAGACGGCGCGAGCGTCGTCGCGGCAAGCGCGCCATGCTTGCGGTCGTTTCAGGCCAGCTCGCGTGGTGTCACGGTGCGCCGTGAGGTACCCGGCCGAACTGTTTGTGATCCGTAACATATTTGTACGTTGTTGAATACGTCAGCGACCACTTTTCTTTGTGGAGCGCATATTGTGCATGAAGTTTGTAGCAGAATTCTTCTGCGCTGTGATATAATCGAGCTGCCTCAACTCGGCAGCAAAACTGGCCGGCTGCGGTGCTCGCAAGAATGTACACGACTTTCAGCTTTTAATATCAGTTGATAACTCTCAGCTAGTCATGCAGGGCACATCGTGGATAAACAGCACGATTAACTGCCGAAATTCCAAAACTGCCACCGCAGAAATTGAGAATTCAAGCGCCTGTAGTCCGCGAACTGCTGACGCTTCTCAGACGGTCTTTTAGCAGAAAGGCAAAGCGTCATAGCTGCCTTATTTACACGACAGAACGGTCAAACAAATACTGCCATGCGCTCGCAGCACGAACGGCAGACACAGCGAGAATGTTTTGCAGTTTTGATTGTGGCTACGTAGCGCTGCTTCGTATGCACAAGAAGTCTAGCGCTTTCGCAGCAACGCAGTGTGCAGCCATTCCGCTAGATTCAGTAGTAACGTCCAAGGGCGTCCGCAGAATTTTTTGCAGGGGGGGGCCCCATTGGTTGTTGGCGCCGGAGGGGGGGGGGGGGGGGGGGCATGTTCGTAGCAAAAAGGCACTATTTGCGGTATGAATTTATTTATTTATATATAAATAAAAAATAAGTGAAATACACACATGAAATAAAAATTACAAACAGCAAATTACACTGTGGCTAGGAGAGATACATTGCAGTTTATCAACGAAGAAACAATTAAAATTAATAAAAAATCCAAAAATATACTGTCACTTCGTGGAGAAGAGTGCTCAGTATTGCTGCATACGGGTTCTCGACTCACCCGGATTGATGACCAGCACACAGCACAATATGGTCACAAACACGCAACTACAGTCACTCAGTCAGTCTTCCTTGAACAGCAACTGTAGACTCCACGGATTTTTCTGGGCGAATTGCGTGATTACACGGGTGATAAATTCATTTCTGTGCTTCATTACACGCTCTCGGTGTACACTCGTCACACACATTGATTGGAAAAACGGTTGAACGCGTACGTTGAAAACAAAAGATGTCTATACATACAACGAAAACTTATTTACAAGATAAATGCACGCTCGCAGCTTCATACACCTCGCTCCATCTTGCTCGCGCATCCGCACAGTCGAGCAACCGCACACACACTGCTCGCCGCTCGTAGTTTTCTCGTCCACTGTCTTGGTTGTTCTCAGCTTCGTTGACAAACGGCCACTAAAAACACCGAAGCACAAATACAGAGGCGCGCACACGTGCAAGGGCTTACTTCCGTGCGACTTCCAAGGGGAAGGGACACTCGCCACTCCGGTAGGAAAATTTGTTTTGTGTGTTTTTATGGGGTTCAGAGCCCCAAAACGACTCAGGTTATGAGGAACGGAGTAGTACAGAGCTCCGGATAATGTCGACCACCTGGGTCTCTTTACCGGGCACTGACCTCGCACAGTACACGGGCGCTGTTGTCATTTGAGGCCCAGCCAGAGGTGACAGGCGAGCCAGGCAGGCGCCATCGGGCTGCGTTGACCAAAGGCGCTGGTTTTCGGAGAAGACGCAAGGGACGCTGGTATGGGGGCGCCTCTGGAGACTGCGTCGCCGTGAACAAAAGATGCTAATCTCCTTTGCCGAAGATTCTGATAGCGGCGCTTCTACCGCACTGCGCTCTCCCGTGGATCGGAGGCACAGCGAGCGGCGGCGGCGCCAACTGATCGCCCGCTTGCCCATGAGCAGCCCGACAAAGCGGGGGTGGACACGGCTGATTTGTCTTTCCCTCCTGAAGAATTCATCGGTGGCCGGCATAACGAAGGCGAAAACAAGATGCACTGTGCACTGTCTGCCTCCGTGTCGCTATCTGTCCAGAGATCAAAGAAACAGGCACCCATTTCAAGACGGCTTGAAACACATGCTCGCCGGTGCCGCTGTATGTCTGCAACAGGTCGGCCTTCAACAGAGCTAACGATGGCGTGGTTTGAAAACGGCATAAAGACGCGTGCCCGGACGCGGCATTTCGCAGATGTGACCCAAAGCGTGGAAGCGGGGCTGCTTTTACCCTTTTGGCTGAGCCCACCACGGCCCCTGGCGTGCGGCCATCACTCACGGTTCGAGGGAGTGATTTTCCAGGGGGGTGCAGCCGCCCCCCCTTGCCCCCCCCTCCGGACGCCCATGGTAACGTCACTTTCGGTAGATAGAGATGACAAGTTAAGCTACAGCTAAGTGAACAGACCCTTCGAATTACTCACCTCTTCAAAAACGGCACTTCAGCCGCCGGCACCGCGGACGTCGGCACCCCCAGCACGGCTCTTGGACTCACCCGCTTGTCAAGTAATTGCACCCTCTCATAGGTTTATATCATTTAATTCCTTGGCCTGCCAGCAAACTTAAGCCGTGCACAAGGTGGGCCTCGATACCGGTGAACTCAACGCGCGGCAGCTGTCCTGTACGTACGTACGTCTCACACAGCGCTGGTGCCTCCGCTTTCTTACGGGCCGACCTTTTCACAAAGTGGAACCTTTTGAGCGTGGCCGCTCTTTTCTGCTTCGCGCAGTTCCCGGAACACCCTCTAGTCAGTAACTCTGTGTTACGGGCCGGACAGTAATTATCTATGGCGAGACGCGAAATACACTCGCATTTCACACATCACCGGCTATTTAACGCTGTGGCTGGCTGCGGCGGCCGCACGCGCGACCACCAACATGGCGAATGCCGCGCCGGCCGCTAGCGCCCCTTGCGGATGACGTCATGTGAATACCTCCTATATATGCCACAGCTCCACAATAACAACGCAAGGCAAAGACTAGTAAATAGCGTATACTGTACCTTGAACATACACATCACTGATTTTGCAACTGTACACAGATTTAAGCAGTCATTGAAAAAAAAAAAGCGGCACTTTCTTTTCAACACACTTCTTTAGACAAATGATACTGCCGCCACAAAGCCAGATGGACATATGCGATGCCTCAGATGATGCACAATAATGGCACAACAGAATGCAAGAGGGAGCTGAACTTAAAGCAAATAAAAATAAAGTGTGTTCACCTGCTGTTCACTACTAAAGAATAAAGAAAGAACGAAAGAAATAAAGAAAAGCACCTAGGGCTCTTGTAACACACACTGAAACCTCAGAACACATTATTGTCTTTCACCTCCAACAAAATATAGCTGAATATGAATGTCCACAATTTCTGAATATCACAGTTCGTTACAAGCAGGATCTTGCGAGCGGGTTTTTTCTTCCTAGACCTGACAAGCCTCCCTTGAATTCCATTCAGAATTTACCAAATGTAGCATTGCTGCTGCTTGCCTGAGTTCTGTATTAGACAAGTCGTGTGAGAATTCACTGAATGACTGTTTCAACATACAAGTTCGTAAATTAAAGGGCAGCTGCATCACTTTTTTGAGAATTTTGCGATATTCAAGGATTAAAATCTATGTAGGCTGTAGGTAAAGCATGCCAAGTGGTTTTGCACTAGCATTTAAAATAGTGACGTAATCGACGATTTAAAATTGCGCTTCTCCTCAGTGCACCTGAGGAGTGCAGGAAAACTCAGCGTGACGTCAAAGAAGGTATTATTTCAAATTACCGCGGTCGTCAGCCACACCCTGCCCTGACGCGTTAGACGCTGCCAAACAACTCTCGGCAGGGTTCGCCTTCGGTGGCGTTGGTTTTTTTCCTTGAAAGCAGCCGTTTGTGCGTTGGAAATGTACCGATACCTTCGATGACGTCATCATGCGCCCCCCACTTGGCGTTGTGCGCTGCGGAGAAGCTTGAAGGGCGCCCGTATTTTAATCGGCAATTACTTCACTATTTCAAGCGCTAGCCCAAAAATACTTCGCATGCTTTACCTCCAAGTTACACACATTCGACCCTCTTAAGCTCATTGATTTCTAAAACCTATGCAGTTTCCCTTTAAGGGAAGCAGGTTTTCCAGACAATGTCCTCTCTTGCTTGCAGCAGTTCTCAGGAAAGTAAAAGAACCAGTTATTACCCTCAAATCATGCAGAACAGAAGACAGAAAAAAAAGAAAGCTATCCTGTCTTTGTTGGCAGTAACTTCAGGCACCCTAATTATGTTCTCTTTCAATTAATCATCACATCCTGTACTGCTGAGCTTTTCATAATCTTTTTGTTACATCTGTACAGCCGTGGTAGGCTGCCCACACAGTGCTTAAATGAAAGGCCCTTGAGAGCCATGGAGCCAATGGCAACATCCATCGCTGGAATAAAAGCCAGCTGCAGCTGTCCCGTGCAATGCTCTCACTCACCAGAACATGAGCACGATGGATATAACAATTCTAAAATGCTCAAAAAAGGCAGACTGTAACTATGCTAACACTGCTACCAGAAAATACCTGTGAAAGGTATCGCCAGTTTTATCCTGGAGAAATTCTTCAGATTTCTTCGAATTTCTGCTACCGCCAGATTTATGAAGCTCGACACGTATGTTAAAAACAAAAAAGGCCGCTTTCTCGAAAACTGTTATCACTTTTGTCGAACTACTTGGCGTTTTTTGACGCTTCAAGGCTGGCCATGACAGCTGGCTAGTTGTGGCCAGGGTGCCAAGAAAAAACATCCTTGGAAATAAAGAGAATTAGCTTTAAACTAAGTTTCATGACTCCTTCACTCACTTACACGCCTCCTATCACCTTTGTGGCGTAGAGTCAATATCGCATCTATAATGTCAGGGCCTGCAGACAACGCCTACCAAACAAGCAGGAACATTTCCATGCTGGGAAATTTTGTTCTGAAATGTTCTGCCATGTTTTTCAACACCACAGCCAGGCCAGAAGCTTTCAATGGCTACAAAGAAAATATGGTGAATAAAATCCAGATTGACCCCTTAGCACTTGCACTAGAATGGTTGCACATTGTCAAACGATCATACAATAAATGGGATGACGGTGATATCACCAAGACAAATGTACGGCAGTCCCTCAGGCCACTTCTCACATAATGGCGATACCAAAAAGTGTTCGTTCTCTCTTTTCCTGCATGTTTTTGAAATCTTGGCAATCATTCATTTTCTCCTTCCAATGCCATATCACCTTTAATGTTCATATGATGGTGCAACCAAAAGGATGCATTGAGAAACACAAGCTGCAAAAAGCACGCTTTCCGAGGCAAGCTGTGTAAGTTTCCCAAACTGCAAGACGAGCTGCCCTGCTATGTGATAGAAGTGCAGAACAATCGCTATGCTTTGACAGCGGAAATGCTGCGCGGCCTCTTTTAGGATGAGCGCGCGCCAGAGCACAGCACTAGCTCAGAGTCAAAATACTCCGCGAGTGACGATTGAACGCAGAATAAATGCCGCTCATTCCCTGACTGGTGTGTTTTTATCCAAACAAAAAAAATTTTTTTTTTCCACATCGCGTGTATGGGTCGCACCTTGAAAATTGGCCCTCGAATCTGGAAATAAATGTGCGGCCCTTACACGCATTTATACAGCATTAGTCGTATTATATGCATATGTTCCTCTAATGTGATGCCCAAAATAAACCAAACAGAGGAGATGAAAGAGTAAAGTACTTCCATTTTCAACAGTAAATCCAACGCACTAGAAATCCGTACCCTATTTGAGATTGTGCACATAGCAAAACCAAAGCTATTGGTTTTGTCAGCTAACAAGTGAATGTACAAATCTGCAGTGAACTACATTCGAATCAGAGCGGAAACATGGATTTGTGCTACGTAGAAGATGACGATGAGTGGTCAGAGCCACGGGAAGGAGCGCTTGCGCTAGGCCAGCCTGCCACACAAGCATACACTAGACTCTTTTGCTCGGCTCTGAACCTATGGACTAGTGCTTTCACACTAACACTAACATTGACATTTTTCTAGCGCTAAGACAACAAGGACGAAGAAGGAACAGACAAGGACGAGCGCTACTTCCAACTGTTTATTTCGTAAAACCGCAAGTGCTCAAAACAGTTCTCGAACGCTTTTATGACACGGCAGTAAATTGCACGTGCGCGATTACACAGTATAGCTACCGAGACTAACAGAACTATGAAGATATAAGTGCACGATTACGTTGATACCCTGAGGAAGGCAAGTTCTTTTTTTGACAATGAAATAGACGGTGAGCTTACACAATTGCTACCCAGTGATGCTATGTTCTGTGCTTCTATAATCTCTCGGGTTAGTTGATCGCGACTACGTCAGATGATGTGGCACTGATTTAACAATGGAGTACAATTACGGCACTTACTGCAGTGAATGGCTAGGTTGCTTCCGTAGGAATTTTTAACATTGTTGTTGTGCTGGCGTAGCCGGTCATTGAGACAACAGCCCGTTTGCCCAACATACTTTTTGCCACAAGATAGAGGGATGCAGTACACAACACAGTCTACACAGTCCACGTACACTGTTTGGTGTTTGATGCCACATAATTGTTTGACAGAAGAGTAGGGACTGTGTAGACTGCGTAGACTGTGTTGTGTACTGCATCCCTCTATCTTGTGGCAAAAAGTATGTTGGGCAAACGGGCTGTTGTCTCAATGACCGGCTACGCCAGCACAACAACAATGTTAAAAATTCCTACGGAAGCAACCTAGCCATTCACTGCAGTAAGTGCCGTAATTGTACTCCATTGTTAAATCAGTGCCACATCATCGGACGTAGTCGCGATCAACTAACCCGAGAGATTATAGAAGCACAGAACATAGCATCACTGGGTAGCAATTGTGTAAGCTCACCGTCTATTTCATTGTCAAAAAAGAACTTGCCTTCCTCAGGGTATCAACGTAATCGTGCACTTATATCTTCATAGTTCTGTTAGTCTCGGTAGCTATACTGTGTAATCGCGCACGTGCAATTTACTGCCGTGTCATAAAAGCGTTCGAGAACTGTTTTAAGCACTTGCGGTTTTACGAAATAAACAGTTGGAAGTAGCGCTCGTTCTTGTCTGTTCCTTCTTCGTCCTTGTTGTCTTAGCGCTAGAAAAATGTCAAACCTGCACCAACTAGCCCGATCCGCTACCCTTCTAACACTAACAAAACTAAAATATGAAAGTTGCTCGCCATGAACATAGATTGATCGATGAAGCTTTGCCCACTCATAATTGGAAAAAGCAAGTCTCCACAATGCTTGTAGAATGCGCTTCTGGTTCCGGTGACCTGCAGGTCCAATCTAAGAGCACGGACGACCTGCGAACTTTTTGCGAAGTGGCTGAAGTGTTGGAATGACGACCTAGTACACCAAGATCACGTCTGCCTCATTGTAGACAACTGCTCGGCACACTGCTGCAGTGCTAGTACAGCAGAGCAGAAACACTAAACTCTTTGCTTCCAGCTGCCGAATGCTATGTTGGTGCTTCAACCCTTGGACCAGGGGATAAATCACACGGTTAAGGTTGGTTATAGGAAATGTCCAATTGATAAGCTCCTGCAGAACCTGAGGACTGGAAGAGACATAAAAATTGACCTCTTAGGTGGTCTCTCTGTGCAGAGTGGCTCGTGGAACGATGTGAAAAAACGAAACTCAACGGAACTGCTTCTAACATTCTGCTCGCTGTTTTCCCGAGAAGACAAAGCAAAATTCTTCGTTGGGTGAGCTCGACGAAGCCATGGTGGGTCTTGATTTGTGGAACTAGCAGTCTGAATTTCCTGGTCCATTTGTGATGAGGCATCCACAGGAAACTTTGTCTCCACGGACAACAAAGTTAAAACCGTAGAGGAGCTTGGGGATGAAGATATCATTGTTGACGTCGTGGATGAGAACTGTGACAAGGACTTGAGAGGACCTGTGCCCACGTGCTTCAACGTGTTCCATGCCCTCAGCATGGTTCGTTGCTATTGCATGGCGACAGAAGGCTGCAGTCTCAGCTGTTCATGGTCCATCAATAACTTTTAAAAATGCGTTCTCTCCAAGGCCAAAGAGATGAAGAAACGGGAAAAAAAATGCGCAACTATTTTGCCCCGCAATCTGAGCGCACTAAGTGCTATCATAGAAATAAATTTTTTTTTCACTCAAAATGTGCTTGTATGCTCATAAATTTACTGCTAGTACTACTCACTGAATTACATGTTATATCGAACTGACAGGTACTTATCTGACAGTTCGATATATATGTGGGTTCAACTGTTTTGCATGAAGACAGTGACGTACGGTATGCAGTGTGCATAAGCTTTGAAACATGTCTCACATCTTGGACGAGGATCGTTTTGGTTTGGGGCAGCTGCGGGTGGCACTGCAACTGTGGCAGCCGGTGTGGGGCTGGCCATGACCAGGGGTGGGGTCGGGGCTCGTGGTGGAGAGGAGAAGTAGCCAATGTCCGTCGAGCCCACGGTGAACTCCTGGGAGGCGAGGCTCTGCAGCGTGGCATTGATGGCCTCACAGCCTGCCTTGCGGCTGGCCGTGTGCCGGCCCTGCTGCATCTGCACGAGGTGCCATTGAAGGCAGAAAGAAAGCCATAACAGGGGACGGTAAGCTGATGGTACAGTGAGAATACATACTAAAGCGATCCTGCTAATCTTTGGCTACACAGCCAATAAAGTGCTCTACTGCAGCCTGTTTTTTGCAAAAAGACCAAACAGAAGGCAACATGAGCAAAGGTAGCACCTTGATTCCTCCACCCGTCACAGATACTTATGTTGGAAAGCCTGCAGGGATGATGCCTGGAAAGATTTGTTTTTTTTCATGCTTGGCCTGTCCGCAGAATGATCGTCACCTTATTACAGGCTGTACAAGTAAGCAACGCACGAACAACCATACTGCTGCAACAATATATTAGCCCTCAGCAGCAGCACATGGAAACAAGTGTACAGCATAAAATTTCTAACAAAAACTTCACAGTCAGCAGTACATACGGTTGCAACTTAAAAGATTTCACATCACTGCTTTCATAAAATGGCGCCAAATACCCATAGTGCCAAGCTGGCAACATGCAATTACTGACTCTGCTTAAAAAAAATCCAAATGCCAGCTGAGTTTCAACATTCTTTTAGAGCAGTTCTAAACAAAGAACCTTCCCTAGCACAGATTATATCAAGGAGCATTGAAAAGCATTGGTTTTAAGCTTGTTTTGATACAAAGGGAGGTCATTTTGATCTCGGTGCATGTTCCCATTCTTTTGTTTGAAACTGCCCATCTTCCAGCAATTTTGCATTCTTTTATGTGAACTACTGCTCCAGCCTCTTATTGAATTACAGTACACTTCCTCTAAAAGAAATATGAATGAACCATGAACATTTGATCATCTTATCATGAGCACCTCCAAAAAGCATGAACGAGGATGTCAGGTGTAGCCCGGATATTTGTTACATAAAAACACCCTCTGTTACATAAAAAAAAAACTGTGCAGTGGAGAGATAATTGAAAAGAGTGATGGCATGATGCAGCCACACATCATCAGATTGAAAATGGTATTTTCTAAATTTTTCGCCCCCTCTTCTGCTTTTGCCACGAGTGTTCTGCACACTACTCCCATTAAAATGCAGCTGCCACAACTGGGTGCACAATTAGTGGACACATTCCTGGCAGCAAGACAAGAGAACCATTGAGCCACTGCAGTTAGAGACCGCTCCACTACCAGCTGCTTAAACCAAGTGCTGCACCACTGAGAGACAACTGAAAAATTCTCTTGGCCTAACTACTGGCTTGTTTGCACTCAAACTTCATACAGAGTTGACATCTGGCAGTAAGTTTAGTTTTATACTATATTTGGGACTTGCCTTCAATACCTTTCTTGTGTTTCAGATCTCTGAGGCCAGGCCTCACTGCGATTCACTTCCATACAGTGATCGCAGAGCCCTTTTAGGGCATTGACTTCCCAAGTTTGCGTCGAGTGATAGTAAAAAAAAACGCCTTCCCTTTGAAATCCAATTTTCTAAGCAATAAATGTGTGTTTTGCTGCTCAAAAAACATGAACACAGACAAAAGAGCAAAACAACTGACTTTCACTAAGAACAAAAAGTGGAAGGGAGTCGTCCTCGGTGCATCGTCAATTTATTTATTCTAATACCTACAGCGCCCATTGTGGGCGTTATTGTAGTGAGGGCTACAGGGTGGAAAATACCTCTCCATACAGATGACAAAGTATATAGAAAGGAAAAAAAAAAGAAAAACAAAAAATACAACACATCTTAATCTCAAAACAAACTATTACTAAGGGAGAGTAAAAAAGCACAAAAACAAACGAGCAGTAAGGAGCAGTAAAAAACACAAAAAAATGAGTACTAATGAAGAGTAAACAAACAGAAAGGCAAGGTAAAATAAAATTGTCATACAGAAAGCACATTGTAATGAAACTCAGACATGGTACATACTTATCCGAAAATGGTCAACTACAAATGGGAACATATACTATGTCTGCATGAAAACTGCGTTCAGGAATTTCACAGAGAGAGAAAAGCAATGCGATGGACACAATTATTAGTTTGGCAAAAGACACGCAAAATATTTCCAAAAGAGGATGGCAGGGCTGAAACGACTTCCTCTGGCATTTATTCTAATCATGGACTCTTTTGGCAAAGAACGAGTTTTTTAATATATTTACATGGCACATGTATTCTTGAACTTAGTTAGTATGGTCTAAACAGGAGGATACATAGCTGGGACCTTTAATGTATGCATCTTTTATCAAACCTGTTGCACCTATAAAGATATTATGGAACAACTTCAACTGTATACACTTCCATCTATCTTTTAAGAGAGGCCAGCCCAGACTTCTGCATAGTATCGGAGAGGAGATTTGGGTAAAATGATAGTAAGTGGATACAAATCGTGCTCTAGGTTTCTGAATCTGTTCACGTTCGCTAATAAGTGGTTTAGTTTTAGGATCCAAAGTCGCACAACCATGCTATAAGATGGTTTGGTTTGATTTTGAAAGTGTTTACCAACCCAAAGCGACTCAGGCTATGAGGGACCCCGTATTCAAGGGCTCCGGAAATTTTGAACACTTGGGGTTCTTTAACACGCACTGACATCGCACAGTACTCGAGCCTCTACAATTTAACCTCTATCGAAATTTGACCGCCACGGCCGGGACTGAACCCAACTCTTTTGGGTTAGCAGCCGAGTGCCATAACCACAGAGCCACTGTGGCGGCATATTCTAAGATGGGACGCACACTTGTGAAAAAGAGCGTTTTTTTCAATTTGGCGGGCCCATGCCTGAAATTGCCCTTTAAAAACTTTAATACATGGCTAGCTTTAGAAACAATATAGTGAACTTGGCCGTTCCAGGAAAGCGATGAGTGACAATGCTTGCCTGCTGGGTGGCAGTGGTGGCCTGTGACGTGGCTGCAGCAATGGCGATGCTGCCCAGACCGTAGGTGAGGGCCGAGGGTGGAATGAGGAGCCTGTCTGCGGGTGCCAGTGCTGCGGTGCCTGCCACAGCGCCAGCCGCAGCGCCCACCACGGTAGCCACTGGCCGGCCGCCCGACACCTCGCCGAACAACGGGAAGACCCGCTTCGCGGCCTGACGCTTCCCTGGCTGCTGCCCGCTGACACACATCGATGAGCCACCTAGAGAGGTCGCCACGTGCTTGCGCTCTGGGCAAAGTGCGGTGGGGTTGTTTTGGGTCACCAAGCTATCGAGACACAGCTTGGAATGATGGGCAAACACTCTTGATGAGTCCCGCTACTTCTGTCATCAACAGTAATCATGGCAACTTCAAGTGCATCATCAAACAAGTTGTCTGTGAACAGATGTGCTCACCTCTCGCGGAAAGGATCATTACAGGGGCCTTTGAGGCACTGAGAATAAATATACGGATTTTAATGCGCCAAAGCCGACTGAGCAGTTATGAGGCACAACATAACGAAGAGCTCTGCAGTGATTCCAACATTTTGGGTAAGGTTATTATGCACAAAAATTCTGGTATGCAAGTGTTTTCATATTTTAGGCTCATTGAACTATGGCTGCCACTGCAAGGCTCAAACCTGCTCACTATTGGGATACCATATTCGCAACACCACCCTGTGTTTTTTAACTCATCTGAAAGGTTCACTATCATACCAGAAGTGGATTTGTGAAAGTAATGCTGCAGTTGAGCACACAACAGAACTGTTAGTCTAGGCTCGCGCTCCACCCATAACTGTGACAACCACTCTAATAGGCAATGTCAGCAATCATACTGGCCTGAAAAAACCCCCAAATATGTCTCCGTAACAACCCAAGTGTTTAAGAGTTCTCTCGTGACTGAAAAACTGAGCTATGCCAGCAGCACAAAATGTGCACTGCTTTTGTAAGGCATCAAGACTATACCAGATAAGCAAGCACTGCGCAAGATAAAGTTGTAATTGGTATCAAGATGGTACATGCAGTCACTTGACAAGCAACCAGTGGTATCAAAGTTCCACTTACTCTTAGCGTTCACAGATGATGGCGGTGCCTCGTCCAGCTCTAGGGATCCTATTGGAAGAGAATACATTAAGCATCAGCCCACCCAACCAATGAATGCACCAGAGCAAGGCTGCAGCATGACATCACGAAGCAGCAAGCATTTCTCTCCTAACCACAGAAAGCTATGAAGGAACTGGACATACTGCGACATTATCCTTCCAGTGACACCCAAAACAACTTGTATGTTGCTCTCCAGCAATGCGGTAGGCTTCTCACACCACCGCCTTCTGAAGAAGACAAAGAAGTTAATAGGAAAAGAGAAGCACAGTAACTGCTTCCCTCTGAGAACAAACCTGAACCGTTTTGCAAGGGGCAAAGGGAAGAAACAAAGGGGGACAGAGAGAGAAATTGGCTGTGGTGTAGCTGTGGTTAAACCTGGAGTGACACAATAGCTGGCCACAGCTGGCCCAGTTCCACTCTTCTGAGTGGAACTGCAGTCAGTCTTTTGCCCCCTCCTTCATCCTCATCCCTGGACCTGGATTCAGAGTTTAAAACCATTTTCGTCATTACAGCCTCTCTTTCTGCTCAGTTTCACATTCACCGACATCAAAAAACCAAGAAATCGACAAACGCACCATCATGCTAACCTTTGTTTTCTCAATTTGCGCGCGGGGTGCCAAAACTAAAACACAGTATGGCGCAAAAAACGCAACGCGAAATGCAGAGTAGAAATGTCGAGTTCGCAGCATCTGTATTGAAAATACTCCTTTGCGTGCAAAGGGAATTAGAAGGACGCTACAGAAACTGCCACCGCTAAGCTTTCGTTTGCCTTACCTCAATGATGGTCGAGGCGTTGCCGCATTGTACCGTTCCCGGTAGCGTGTTCGCCAAATGCAGCCGGTACAGCCAGCGATGACAGCGCCGCCCACCGGCAAGTAGCAGCCACATTAAGGCTGGTTATAAATATTCATTCAGAACGACGGCTTGACATCGCCGCTATGGCGCAGTGGATTAGAGCCACGTGTTGCATATGGAAGGTCGGCCGTTCGACTCCGCTCTCTGTACTGTAATTTTATTGTTTTTTAAATTTCATTTTTTTCCAATTTTTTCCCTTTTAGGTCGCAAATCGTGATGCTTAGTGGCATATAACGCCGTTTAAGAGGATTTATTATCCCTTTTAGGTAAGCCGTTGTGACAATCTTCAGTCACCGTGATCAATTCACCGTGGTTTCAAGCCATGTGGCTGTACAGGCTGCAGTTGGCGAATACGCTTCCCGGTAGATGTATACGCTATTTTGCTGACACGTCCGCTGCCATCGGATAGTGCGCTAGTGCACGAGGATGTCCCGCCGAAAAGCCCGACACGTTCCTGTAGTGTGTTCCTCGGCCGCGCGAGCACCTGTCCTGCCGTGCACACACCGCGCACGCAAAGGAGCTCAGTTCAGCGACGTTCACCGTTGGCGATTGCTCCATGCAGCTCGACAGTTCGGTACGGCCTCTCGCTGCAATGCATCCTTGCACAGCCACATCAGGTGACTGCACAGACGACCTGTCTCATCGTGGTGCTCTCGAAAGTCGCTCAACTCTCGCAGTTCGAGGTAACAACAGACAGACGAGTTTGTTCTAGTAACGGCGCCATTGCTGCGCTGCATGAACCTCATGGACCAATGATTTGATTTCTCCTTCACACCCATCTGCAGCGAAGGGATTGCAACGGGAGAGCAGTTAGCGCCCCTGTGCGGCTAATTCCTAATACAGTGATCATCACTGCTGCTGCTGCCAAGCATGGAGGAAGGAAAACTCTATTCTTTCCTTCGTTGATGGCGAATACCGAAAATCGGGCCCTAAGAAAGAGCCCTGTGCAAAGTAGCCAGTTTTACGATTAATTTCGACCATCGCCGATTGCCGACATCACGCAATCGGACATCGGCTATCATCATCATCATGTATCAATGTCCGCAGGTCAGGGCGCGTGACCGTTGCGAGCGCTGACGTTCTTATCGAGTTCTTTTGAGCCGTGGCTTTGTGACAGTGCAGAATCAGTGCCACCTTTTAGGCTTCACCGAGGAGAATGAACAGTGGCTGACCTCGCAGCAAGGCGTTGCTATCAGCGTGTCAGGTACATCTCCTTATAACTACAATATATAGCGACCACAACGTGAGGGCGGCTGCTTAGAACTGTGCCATGATACCTTTTATTATGCCTTGTATTCTAGGTCTACGCAGGCATTCCGTTAAGCCTTGTTCCGCTGTTACCATGAGCTCCGGTTATGACCGCCATTCATCGAGGATGGAGACAAAGGGCAGAGTCCACGAAACGGGCGCCCAAGGCGTGCGGCCGGTCTCGTACCACGAGCCAGGTAAGTCGTGAACCCAACTGGCCTTTAGAGCATGAGATTCTGGCTGGACGGTTCTGAAAGCTGTTGCCACCCATCTTTCTCAGCGTCTGGCGTCGGTCGTCTCCGATCAGGTGGGCTTCAGCTGCGTCCCTTCACCATCCAGTTTCACCGCAAGACGACGATCCAAGAGATTTGCAGCTACGCCGACTACATGCGCGGCGAGAATTGCACCCCTTACAAGTAAGTTGTGTTTTTTGTTAATAGTGTCACATTATTCCTTTGTACTCTGTCTTGATGGACAGGCACGGAAAATGTTGTATCTGCAGGTCAACAGCAGATGCATGCAAGGAAAGGCGTTGCGCCGAACGTGTTGCACCGACTGTTGCGTAAATCAGAGAAAATCGGAAAAAAAATTCTCTCGTCCTAACCGCACGTTTGTTCGGGCTCAAATTTCGCATAGAGCTTGCATTTGGTGGTCTATTTTGTTTTGCGCTACATTTTGGCGGTGTCCTTGACTGATTCTGTCAGAATTATTTGGAAATCCGCACCGTCGTGAACCAAAAACCGAAAGTACCGAAAGACTTCGCAGCAATGGTATTCGTGGCGCCATCTCGCAACCACCGGAGAAGCGAACCCTCTCCGGGGAGGATGGAGGAGGGCTGCGCGGTTGCTTTGAAATAACTTTCGACGCAGAAAAACATTGTCTGCGCGAAATTGTCGCTATTTCAAAGAGTTCGATTTTTGTCTATCGCAGAAGGCGTTTCAATCTTCGTTTCTCGTCGTCTGCTTTTGTTTTTTCTGCCAACGGCTGCGATATGACGATGCCGAACTTTAAATGCAATAAATGTTCATGGCATTTTCAGGTGAGACTGACAGCAGCTGCTGTGCCACGCCGTCTGCGTTGCTAATGTTTTATTCTGAATTGTTTGTAGAGGGTATAGGGTGCGGAGCAGCGGTGCTGCGCGATCTGTCGCCAGACAGGACTTGGGTGGCCCTGAACAGGCCCGTTTATGGGGCAGTGCTTCAGGCAGTGCTGAGCTCAGCATTCGATGTGGCCGCCGTTCGCTTCAATGATTTCTCAATGCGCTTGAAGCATCCGTTGAAGGCATTCTTCCGCATGGAGTCGTCAGTTCGGGTGAACGCAGCCTCAATGCGCACTTTCAGCTTGCCATCAGTGGGCTTCTTCGATTATCCGCCTCTGGCAGCCCGCGGGTTGCTTGCGGGCATAGAGTTTCTTACTATTACCTAGAGGGAAAGCTGGCGGCGAAGCACTTCAGCCACCATGGACGCTCAAAGCATCATGGGGCGGTGAGCTACTTGTTGCGGCACAGTCGTAGTTTTTCAGGAACATGGAGTGGCACTACTGAGATGTTTCATTCCAAGAACGCTGTTCGTGTGTGCGCAGACGACTTTGGCGCGAACGCAGTGTGCAAAAACCATAGTAAAGAAACCGCAATAGCACACGACGCCAATAAAAGGTTTCACTTTTGCTTGCGGGCTGCCCGAGCGCGCTCGATTTTCTCGGGTTGCTCCGCCCACTTCCGGTGGCTGCCCGAAACGCGTTCGTTTTTCTCTGGCTGGGCGGTTTCGGGCTGCCAGCCGGCGGCCAGACTCGCCAGGACGATTTTGTGCTGGCAGCGCTCGGGCAGCTAGCAGACGACAGAGGTGTATGGTAGCGGGAAGCTCGCGCGGCCATTTTTATAAGGACTAGAAGGACCGCGGTTCTTCATGCGATGTTTTGCGCGATGCAAGCGCTTCTAGGCCACGGTGCATATCGACTGTGTCGCCTGCAATGGCACCTTTTGCGGTAGTTCTCGCTGTTTATTGATATGTTTTGCGTGTGTATGCGCGATCATATTTCGATCGTCTCACCACCTCGCAAGCAATTTCGGCTGTTAATTTCGTGCGCCCGGCGGATATTGCGATGGTGTTCGAGGCCTTTCACGACAGCAGCCGGATTCCAGTTCCGAGCACGCTTCAGACGCGCGCATATATGCATGTGCTGAACGTGTTTTACGAAGTGCTGGTTGAGCGCGATACGGGAGCGTATGGTCTTCATTGCGTTTGGCGCAGTGCAAAAGTGGATATGCTTTGAAAAACGCTTGACTGAAACATGTCCTTTATTAAAAGCCCTCACGAGCACATTGCTCGAGACATCTCTGCGGGCATACGTGGACAGAATTGTCGCGTCGACCAAGTGCTGATTCTGTCGTCGCCAACTGTTGTACAGCTTCATGCTCGGGCCTTCTGCCACATATGCTCAAAATATCTGAGAAGTACCGCAGGCATGCACCTCCTCGCGTTTGGCTCATTTAAAAAAAAAAGAGAGATAAAAACGAGCTCTAGCGCTGATCATCATGCAAACACATGCGGAACGTGAGGCGCCGACACGCAGGGCTTTATTGTAGCGCCTTTCATTCCAGTGCCAGTTCTCTGCTATATAAAGCTGTATTATTACAGAAACGATACGCAGCTAAATTTATACAGTGCACCCGCCAATTGTTATAGGTGGACGTTCAATATGCGCTTTTGCCGAGATTATGCGTTCCTTGCCCGCAGCAAAAGCCGGCGGCCGACAGACTACAGTTGCACGAACGTATCCAGATTCTTTTCTGCTTACAGCTTACAGGAAGCAGGTTACGAGCGTAGAAATCGCAACGACCACACCAGAGTCCACCAGGCTCGATCGTCTGCGGTCACACCAGTCATATATACTTACTGCGTAGTAAGCAAACACGCAATAATCCGAGAGTACGGCTTGTCGTTTGATAAACAACGCACGGGCAGTTTTTCAGTCCTATGTGGTGTCGACTGAAACATGTTAGATTGCGATTGCTCATCGCATGCTTTTGAGGATTTCTTGAAGCTTACACAGTGCACCGAAGGCACACGCTCGCGTTGTCGTTGCCGATGTATACGAGTGCGAGCTTGATCAGCTGCATGTTCTGCAGTGTGCGGCACGCAGCCCTCAATAACTGCAAGTCGTTGTTTTCGATACCAAGCAGCCTATTTCTACCGTACGCGTGCGCGAAGCTAGAGAGAGCATCTTCCCTCCGTGACCCGCGACTTGCTTGCCGCCGTGATTGCCGACTGGCTGGTTCCGGTGGCCGCTAGCCCACGTGACCATGATGCGTTTTCCTGTCAGAGACGAACTTGCCGGCCGCCAGCGGGCTGCCCGAGCCCGGTTAATCGAAGAGGCCCAGTGCTGAGTGGCCCTGTGCTGTACACGATGGATTTTACAAAACCCCGCACGAAAAAAAATCGCAGGGTGTCAGGTGAGCGTGGAGGCCAGGCCATATTTGGAGATCCGCGACCCATCCATCATTCCGGAAAATTTCGATCCAGTCAATCGCGAACGTTTGCCAAATAATGCGCTGGTGCGCCGTCATGTTGAAAAATGCAGTTTCTTTCTGCATATGATTCGCGTTGAGTAGAACTCATCGCGAACCATGGGGGCCGACGCAGCGTTATAAATGTCTGCCGCAGAGACACTGCAACGGCACTGCGTCAGGGATAGAGTAGCGGAGTCAGGTCTGGGAAGCACTGAAGGCAGAGCCGAGAAGAGAGCACTGAACCGAAGTGATCTGTTCAGCGCGCACGCACACACACACGCGCACGCAGAGGGGCCCTTTGGAACAGCGCATTTCACGGTCGCTTCGCGTGCGCATTGTGGTAAGAATGTTCCATTGGGATGGTTCACTGCACACAGTTCGCGAAAACGCGTCCACCGCACAACACTAAGTTAGGGCGCCGAAATCCTCTGTCACGACAGGTTTAATGTCTATGGGGAAATGATCCGAACCCTGCGTGTCTGGAAGACAAGACCAAGCAAAGTAGGTGGCACATCCCTCGGAAACAACTGTGAGGTCGGTGGCGGTAGCAGCGTTCGGTCGTACAAAAGTGGGGCGGCCTGCATTGAGAAGAAGCAGGCCGGTGCGAATGATGGTGTTCAGAAGGTCGGAACCTTGACGGTCGTTCCGTCTGTTGCCCCACACAGTGTGATGGCTGTTAAAGTCACCACAGATGACACAGTCAGTTACAAGGCGGTCGGCGAGGCGGAAGAGGAAGCGGGTATCCCACCTCTCACGCGGACGCACCTAAACACACGCGATGGCTGTGTCTCTGCAGCCAACACAGACCATGCAGTAGCCGCGCACTCAACTATGGCGTCGGATACATCAAGAGGTGTCGGTATGTCAAGTTGCGGCGAACGTAAACCGCCACCTGACACGAACGATGACTGCTGCATGGCGCGTCGTCACAATAATCGGCCGCGCACTCATATCCTGGCAGGGTCACTTCCTCTTCACGTGCGTACGTTTCTTGTAGGCACAAGACGTCATAATTGCAGCGGGGAAGATGCCCCGTCAGTTCAGCTTGGCGGCGGCTCAGTGAGTTGCAATTCCACTGCACGATGCGCGGCCGGCGTGCGCGAGAGTCAGCCATTATTATGGCTGAGTGATTGCTGAGCGGCGAGAGCCGCAGCACAGAGTTCTCGTGCGGGTGAAGCGGGCGGCAGTGCGTCGATGAGGGCGGGAACGGCGGTGGTGAGCGCCACGATTACGACGTTGCGCTCGTCCGGCGGGGGCTGCGCTGTTGGGGTAGTCACTGGCGGCCCTCCTCGGCATCTCTGTATGAGCGAGTGCCGCGCGTTGACTGAGGCACTGGGGCTTCTGTCAGGCTTTCGGAGTTGTGTGCAGCTTCGCGGGGCTCTGTGGTGCCTTCTTGCGGTGGGTTGCTTGCGCCAGAGTTCTCTCGGCTTAATTTGTTGCCTGGCCATGTACTTCCCGGAAGTTGCCAGGGTATTTGCGATACGACGCTCTTCTTGCCAGCGAGGGCAGCGGGGCTCGGTGCAGGCGTGCGTACCGCGGCAGTTTACGCAGCGAGCCTTCTCAGCTTCGCATCGTGTTGCATGGTGGTCATTTCTGCATCGCTGGCAGCGCGGCTTGGCTTTGCAGGCAGCGGTGGCGTGTCCAAATTTTCCGCACTGAAAGAGGACGGGGAAGGCGAGCCCGTACTTGTCGTCGTAACTTGAACAAAGCCACTTCCTGCGGTGGCCTGGTGCCAGCGAATCGGAGTATGACATCGTTTCCTCTGCGGGAGCACCCGAGATGGGGGAACCTTGCTCTCGATTCCGGCAATGATGTCTTCTTCTGTGAAAGCGCGGTCAACCCTGAATAGGAGGCCGGAGCATATGTGTCCGCAAGCTTCTTTGGCACGCACCTTACGTCGAAAATAGTGTCGAATGCGAGAGGGGACGGGGGTTCAGTTGCAGCATTAGTATCTGGTTAACTCGTACAGCTTTGACAGCGTGTTCTTCGCTCAATACTGCAGCAACAGCACCCTTCGAAATGGACAGGAGGTTGGCCTTCCTGCCCACAGGGTAGCAGAGGATGGTTGCGATTCTCGACTTTGTTTTGACTTGCTGCCAGCGCGAGGGGAAGCGAGCAGCAGACGGGCCGAGGTCGCTCGTAGCAGACGACGCAGGAGCGAGCGGAGCCGATTGGGCCGCCGTGGCCTTGCCGGAAGGAGGGGCTTGCTTTGCGCTTGCTCCGGTGTGGGCCGCCTTGTGAGGGGAAGGGGACCGACGGCGAGGTTTTGCGCTTGGCTTTTTCTTTGCATAATCGCGCTTTGAGCGTGAATAATAAGCTGCCGTAAATGCATCGCTGATAAGCTGGGCAGGGCTATCTGCGGTTTGACTGACCGCAGACTCAGCGACATAGGGAGGTGATCGAGTTCATTCCCTCTGCTTGCGGCAGGTTCTTCGACAGTTTGGTGCTGGAGTGCTCGAGGTGTGCCGCCGGCTGTTGTGGTCGGGGCTGGTTTGTGTAGCACTCTCCATGACAACTTCAAGCGTGCCTGTTGTGCCCAGTGGGGACGCTTCTTGAACTGTCTCATGAACGCAGGCATGTTGCTCGATGGCTTCAGCTGAGCATGCAGCAGGAAGGTTGGTTGTCTGGGCGTTTCCTGAAGGCACAGTTGTGTGGTTGTCAGGGGTGCTACTGTCGTAGCGACGTTGGGCAGGCGGCTCCGATGTGAGAGGCGCTGTGAAGACAGGTTGACTGCTGACAGTGCCAGGAGTGTTTGTCTGTTGTGATGTCCAGACGGGCTCCTTAGACTCGCAGTCTTACGAGTCGTTGCTTGATATGTGTACCGGCGTTGCTCGGTTGAGGCTGTACTCATCTTGCTCTGCTCCGTGCAGAACGGACCTTTCGGTGGCAGCGATGAGGCGCTTCGCTTCTTCGTGGCTCTTAACGATTGCATTTGCTTCTAGGAGAAGCTTGCGCAGTCTGCGGGAACAACCTGCGCTGTTCGCGCGCTAATGTCCGCGGAGGCGGGCGCAGACAGTATATATGCATCCAGCAGGTGGGGCGCGTCTTCCTCGATCGTCTCGTTGAGACGATTCTAAGAGAAAAATCCTAGATTAGAAAAACAAAAAGCCCCACGGCGGGGCGAATTTACGGGAACCTGGGACAGGTGCAAAATTACGTGCTCCAATTACGAAATCTCGAGCAGGAAATAACGACCCTCGTGACGAAGTGAAGGAGGTGCTGCAGCACGCGCTGCTCGGACACCGCCTCCACCGCTGTGCGGGCGGAGACAGCGTCGCAGCTTCAATTCTTCGTGGCGGGCATCGCGTGCCTCGTTGCTCGCAGCATTCGCTGTTTGAAGCGCCTTCTCTCTGCTCTGCTCTCGCGGTGCTGGAAGAGCGGATGGAAAATGATGATGGCGGCATCTAACGGTCAGGGCGAGAGGCTACCATTTACAACACGCAGAGTTGTCTAATTGCCATTTCGATCTGCGATCCGGAGAAGCTCTCGGATTCACCGAAGGAGCTTGATCAAATAACAGCTGAGGATCTGAATCCAAATCGCTCATTGTGGCACAGTGTTCGGTTTCCCGGAGAAAGGCAGCTTGCTCCGCGGATCGCCGATCGGAATGCGCCGCCGCTGGTTCGAATCCCGCTTGGCGCTGAAGTTTTAATCCTGGGCACCTCCTGGTGAGCTTGTTGGTGTAATCCGGATTGCTTGCCTGTTTGTTTCCTCCTTTGTACCCTTCGTGCGTTTTGTTTGTTTCAGGAAGATACGATTCGGATGGAAATGGATTCGGATGGCCCGCTGTTCTCTTTTGTACATAACAAAGCAGCACTGTAACCCGGTGCGGTAGATGTGTCGTTGCTTTTCGCAGACACGAAGCATATTATGTTGATATGCTGCAGTCACTGCAGACACCAACTCGCAGTTTCAACAAGATTGGTAATCTGCGCATGCGTGTCAATTATTTTTTTTTGTGTCAGAGTTTTAAAAAAAAAGAGCTCCCCAGAACGCTCACCAACAGCGATGCGTAATAATTGCACTGCCATTCCAACCGAGTGTTTCGGAATGCAAGCCAGCCCGGCGAACTCTCGTATAGAACGCCGAGACGCGAGTGCGCGGAATGTTACGGTGTCACAAGTTATAGCTGATCCTGGTTTTCACAGCGATAAGCAGCACTTTCGAACGCGCCTATTGTCATTGTCATCAGCAGTGAATGCAGCAGGCAGGCCAGCGGCAGCGACAGAGCCGGTGTGCTTCAATATCATATGAGAAAAATGGAAGGTGCATTTTTGGGTTCAGTAAAGGCGAAAGTGCTGGTGTCCAGTCGTAGTCTACATAGCCGCGTAACTACTCGGTGCCCTGATTCCTGCGGTCTCGTCTTTTTTGGTGGCACAGGTTGCATGGTGGTGGCCGGCATTTGAGTTGTGCTATGGTACTTTTCGAAAACAAACAGGAATTTCAATGCGCTATTGGTATTGAAGGTAGCAGTTTGGAGGTTGTTAGCGAGCTGATGGTTTGGTGGAGCACTGGTTTAATTATATTGAATGGGGAGCGTCGACTGCTTCAGTAAAGCGGGGTACTTGAAAGGAAAAAAAATCATGCCATACAATTCAGCGCTAGTGTCAACGTTGCGCATTCGGACACGTGATCCCACTTGGCTAAAGGCATATGTGCGGTGCCGGCGGGGTAAAAATCAAAATAATTCCGGAACCTTCCACTATGGCACCTCTCTCTTCTTTCACTCCCGCCTTCCTTCCTTCACTTATGGCGCGGTTCGGATGCTCACCCAGGTGAGACATTACTGCGCGATTTCCTTCCCTCAAAAACCAATTTCCAGATTTCGTATATGGGCTCTCCTTTCATTTTTGTGATGATGGAGAGGGAAGGTAGTATGTAAGACGTCGTTTTTTGACGCCGATCGGTGTTCACCAAAGGCACCTTTTGGTGGGCGTCGATGCATATTCGACCTAAAGACTCATGTCGGCGTTACGTAATCAATATATGTGACATGCACTGTGCGTACGTTCCCGCAGGCTGGAAAACCTGACGGACATGCGTTGCAGAGCAAGATAGCTTCGTTCCCAGTCGAGTCCTTCTTCGCGATTCTCCCCTGCCTACTGTTGCTGAAACGGTTTTACTAAGCGAGCGCTTAAAGGTGCACTGAAGAGGAATCTGACTCGCCTTTTTGCCGCGGGAACTCGACCTACACGTCCCGAGCATTCTTAGAAACTCCGACTTATTGCCCTGTGTGGCCGATTTCTCTAATTAAATCGAATTAACGTCCGGCTCCCGCCTTTACTTTTGAATTCTCCCTCGTACGATGGGAGGAGTTTACCAACGCGAGGAGTGCATTTCAGCCAGCTCCGTGGAGGCTTTGCTTTCGCTTTATTTTGTTTTTTAGGTTTCCGTGAATAAACAGTTTCATTCGCAGATAATATAGCCGCAAAATAAGCCCGCAGAAATAAAAATATGCGCGGACTATTTGCTTCTACGGATTACTACGTATTACTCCGCCGAAGGCAGAGCGGCAAGCCGCCACGGGACCGGGTGAAAGGCACTCCACGCGTTGGTCGACTCCGCCCACCGTATGAGGGAGAATTGAAAAAAAAAGGCGGGAGCCGGACATTAATTCGATTTAATTAAAGAAATCGGCCACACAGGTCAATAAATCGAAGTTTCTAAGCATGCTCAGAACGTGTAGATTGAGTTCCCGCGGCAAAAAGATGAGTTAAGATTCCTTTTCAGTGCACCTTTAAGCTGTGCTTTCACTATCCACTCATTTTGTTCCCTGTTTGCAGACTCAGAGAAAAAGTGTTGCCTAAAAAATTGAAAAGCACCTGACCAAACGTGCGGAGCTGCATCTCCTAACGAGGTTGAACGAACGTACTTCCTGAAGAATATTATTGGCCGAGAAATGAAAATGCCTTTCGAATTCTAGCCAGTAAATCTTGAGAGTAAAACCACTTTTGGAGAGCCCACTGGCGAATAAAGTGCAGTAAGTGTCCTTGGGTGCGACGCCTACACTAGCCCTTGAAGAGTAATGTTCAGCAACCAAACAAGAGTGTTACGAAGCCTCCATAGCTAGACGACATGGAGCGATAGATCCAGAGGCGTCATTGCAAAGTCGTGTATCGAAAGCCGTCGCAATCGTTAAAAGGCCAAGATCCGACCACGCAGAACCACTGCGATGCCACCGTTTTAGACCCCACGGAATGACTGCCTCTCTGTCTGTGGTCGTTAGTTTTGCTAGTGCTTCCAAGAAAGCCGCCCTTCATACTTACTATCACCCGACACTCCATACTTTTCAGTGTTTTTTCATCTTAAATACCCACAATGATGCTATGTCGTAGCATGCGGTACAAAGCATCACGAAACAACTCCACAGTTTTGAGGCAGAACTTCTGGTAGCACGTTCCGGTCGCTATAATGGTACGCCAAAAAAGTGAATGTTCAAACGAGTCTATGCTGCAATGGCTTGGTGGAAGCATCGGTTTAAGACCGTTTCCACAAGAAACGCAGTGCGTTTGATCTAAGTAACTTCAAGCACTAATTCTTATCTGATTCTGATAAATACTAAAGAACATTTTTAGGCGTTGATATAAAGGGTGCCAGAGAAGTTCTCTTTTTATGTTAGCAGTACGGAGAAATCTGTAAAACTTACCATAACAAGCAGAGCAGGAGTAGATTGCTTGCCCTCAGTTGCGTCAATATGCACATGATGGAATAGAATTCAAATCGAAATCTATATCCGAAACGACCAGCTCGAACAAAGCGATAACTTTACCACCCCTAGACAAACTCTCCGATGTACGCGCAATTTTTCCTGAGCAACCTCTACTTTTCTCGCCCTGTTCCAGCAGCGGGTCTCGAAGGCTGTGTTCCAGAGGAATGGGCCATCGTGAAGGGGAACTTGGGCATCCATGCTGGGCCCGACTGGACCACCTGGAGGCAGCGAGGGGCCCCTTCTGGGGACGAATCATCGACTTCTGTGCCCCATGCTTGGCTTCGGAATCCAGTGCATGCCACGTTGCCCTGCAGCTGTCTCTTTGGAAGGAATCCTTCTTCGGTGTGCATCTTGGACGGCGGCTGTTGCCGGAATCAGCCGGGCTGCTCAGCCTGTTCCGCATGAAGGCGTTAGTCTGTTCGAGTTAAACCAATCTCGAATGGACCAAGGCGCAACAATTGTTTCTGCGGACTCATTGCTACGTGATCTCGCTTGAAGCACAGCCTCTAATTCTAGGTTTGTACCCCGACATCTTTTCCTGCATTCTCAATTCGTATAATCACTGAAGGCAAGCCTGCACGTTCTACGCACAGGCTTCCTTGAAAACCTACGCTTGGCCATCCCCAAACTGAAACAACTGGAAAAAATCAAATGCACCTCCAATGAATTTTGCCTTACCAAATTTCTCGCTGCGATTTCCAAACTTCTCCACACGACCACTTCGCCAGCTCACCTGAATACACCTGCAGTGGACAGCCAGCGTACCGAAATGACATTCTTCGAAGCCCTCGCTGCGAACTCAACCATACGGATGCTTACTGTTTGGTACGACGCAAGATACGGCCCATACAAACGGGCTTTCGAAGATTACTGAAAAGCACTGCCAGTCGAGAACTCTAAATTTAAATTGTGGCTGCACAGGCCTGGCAGCATTCTCTTAGGATTTCTCGACAATAGTTACGAACCTGCTCAAGACGAACGAATATTAAAACTGATGATGATATGCATAAAGGCGTTGTCTAATTTATTTCGGCATGCACACTTTTTCAGAATAGGCTTCGGCTTTTATAAAAGCCACGTGAAAAGAAAAATAAATGCAGTGGAGGCAGGTCGTATTCAAGTGCACTGCTGGCCAATTATGACTACAGACAGCAGAAAAGATCCTCATACACACTACAATAATCAAGAGAAATTGTGAAGGAACTGCTTACAAAACACATTAGGTTGGAACAAAATATAGTTCAAGCATCACATACTGGTGGGGCGATGATAACGAATAGAAAAAGAATGCGCATACACGCTGCAAACATGGAGCTAAAGATCGTCGCTTCGGGATCGTCGAAATATTGCTTTGCCGTGAGTGGTTTATTGACCCAGATATATACGACGACAGGTGAATTTCAGCTGCCGGCCTTTCTGTAATATGGACTAACGTCGCACAGTGCGCCCATTTTTTTTTCTTGTACATTCTTGGAAAAAGGTAGTAGTCGAACCCCGCAATTACGAAACCGCCGGGGCAGGAAAACTTTTTCGTTGTCGTGAGAATTTCGCTGTCGCGAAAATAGACGAATAAGCACACCCATTACCTTGCAGAACGAAAATTTAATGAAAAAAGTCGCTTATTTTGCTCTGCTTGACATTGCTGTGCAGGAGCTTGACGACTCTGGCTTCGCAGCTTGATAAGCTATGCATAGCTTTGTCGTCGTCGTGGTCGCCGAGAAAAGTCCGGATAACGTCAAAAGCATCAAGCACATCACGCGAGCTTACTTGCTTACCTTGTGCTTGGTTTTCGCAATCTTCGTCGTCACTCGCCTCATTTCCTTTGCGCACACTGTCGATAATAGCGTCGTCACTGAATTCCTCATGATGCCATTCTTTGATTTCAGAATCGTAGAAAGTGAGCTGCGCGGGATACTGCACTCTTCCGCAATGTCCGTCTTTCTGCCTTTTTCAGCTTCGGCGATGATTGCAGCCTTTTCCTGCAGCGTCAAAAACATGCGCTTCTTTACAGGAGGCGGCATGTTTCCGACAGTAAAAAAAAAAAACAGAAAACACTGTACACAAGCAAGTCGCGGGCGAATTCGGCTTGCACAAGGCGGACGGCGAGATAGCGTGGTCGGCGCACTAGCGAAAAGAAAAAAAAAAGGGTTCCTTGCTCTTCCCCGGTTGGCTGGCGGTGTCGTCACGTGCGTGCGTAGTCGCCAAGAGACGGGCTAGCAAAAATCCGCTTTCAGCGGGCAAAAAAAAAATGCTTTGCTATCATCATCATTACCGAACCAACCGAAAGTAAACAAAAATGGCTGCGCCGGTGCTTCTTGGCAGGTGAAATGAACGGGCCCGACTTGTCGGATGAGTGTGCTGCTACAGTTTTGCCCATTCTATGTTCCCGACTGGCTGATGTGCCGAAAAAATGTTGCAGATCACTACCCCAAACTTTCGTTAATGCGGGACTGATTTTTAAAAACCCTTCGCTGTTGAGAGGGGACAAATGCATTGAACCCTATGGGAGTTCGCCGGGGGTGCCAGAATTTTTCGTTGCCGCGAGAATTTCGTTCTTGAGGACTTTCGTTATTGAGGGGTTCAACTGTAGTACTTACTACCTTTTGGGGTATTAGTAACTGCTTGTCACATATGTTACTACCCTGTTAGTAACGGGAAGGTTAGTAACAGTTACTAACTCATTGAGTTAGAACGGCTGCTACCGGCAGTTAGTGACGGGAAGCTAGTAGTATTTACTAAGAAAAGGAATAGAAACTAGCATATGTTGCTAGATTCATCATCGTACGGTGTGCTGGCATGGCTCGTCAAATTTATGCGTACTCCAAAAATAAAGCTTCACAGTCAGTTCGACTAATTCCGGAATCCAGACAGCTATAAGAGTGTGCTGGCCGTGAATCACACTCTTACGTTTAAGCTTATCGCGCATTATATGTACAAATTATGCGAGGTGATGGCATCAACAACCTCACCGTGCGCACACAAAGGGTCAGAATGCAGGAAAAGCCCAAATCGGAAAGAGTCACACTCGCGCACTGTGCGTGCAAATGTAGGGAAATCTTTCTTAGTCTCATATACTCCGTAAATCACTCTCATTTACGGGCTAGTGGCCCTTACCGGTTGAGCTAAGATACCAGCGTTAATTATGAAGTTGAGATTCTAGGAACAGCCTTAGTCTACGCAGCCATATGCCCCTGCAAAAATGTTTAATTACAGAACCAATTTATTAGCACGACAATCTCTGTCAGTTTATATTCTTTGACTTTACTTTAGGGATAAAGGAACGGTTACTAAGTAGGTAGTAACTAGCTACCATAACTAGTAAAAAGGTAGCAAGGGCTACTTTTACTAACTATACCTTGAAGAGGGTAGTAGGTGCCTAATAAAAAGTAATAAAACGAAGTCAGAGTTAGTAACTGCTGCATTAACTACCTTTCTACTAATTTTTTTAAGAGTGTATTTTCTTAATGCGGCCCCCGCGGTCAGCACTAGAGTCCGCGACCTGGGGGTCAGGGACCGAACAAGGAGTAGTGAGGTCTGCGGGGAGTAACTAAGAACTGCAGCCATTCCATAACGCAGAAGATCTGGACAAGCACTTTTTTTTGTTTTTCAACTGGAAATTGTTTATGCACCTTCAATGAATTTTGCCCTGCCAAACTGCTCGCTGCGCTTTTCAAGCTTGTTCGCACGACCACTTCGCTGACAAACCTGATTACATCAGCGCATCCACCCTCTGCATGCTTGTAGTTTTCTGCTATTTACGGTCAAAATCGCACCCCAATGGTTGTCTGCGCCAATCTTAACTACCCGGTGCGAGCGCAGGACAAACTTTTAAAAGTAAGATTTTGCTACGCACAGTAATGTTACAACATCCCCATCAATATGTTCACTATTCATCAATATTCATCATCATCATTAGCCTGACTGCTCCCACTGCAGGGAAATGCTGAATCACGAGTGCGAAATAACTACAGACAGTTGCGCTGTCAATCAGAGATCCGCCTCGGTGGCTCAGTGGTCGCGGTGCTCGGCTGCTGACCCGAAAGACGCGGGTTCGATACCGGCCGCGGCGGCCGAATCTAGATGGCGGCGAAATTCTAGAGGCCCGTGTACTGTGCGATGTCAGCGCACGTTCAAGAGCCCCAGGTGGTCGAAATTTCCGGAGCCCTTCACTACGGCGTCCCTCATAGCCTGAGTGGCCTTCATTGGGGCTACCACTTCGAACAGGCAAGAGGACGTAAGCTGGCGGAGCTCATCTCCACCCTCAGCCTCACGTTGCTCACGGACCCGGCGTATCCCACTCGAGTGGGGAATTCGGTAACCCGCGACACGTGTCCAGACCTTTCTCTCGTTAAAAATGCTAGAGCGGCTGCCTGGGAGAACTTGGGAGATTCTCTAGGCAGCGATCACCTCCTTCTCCGGATTACACTTGAGGCAAAGGCAGCGCGCAAAAAATGGGGTCAGGCCAAGCTGACCGATTGGCACAAATTCTGGAATCACACTATCCCTCCCGTACTATTTTCCGGCGGCTATGCGGAGTGGGCCAACCACATATACAACATTCAGAAACAACACGTCACAACACTACAAACCACCGAAGAGATCCCCGCAGTGGACACCCACCTCCTGCATTTGTGGGAGGCGCGCCGGAGCTTAACTAAACGGTGGAAAAAGCAGAAAACTAATCGCAAATTACGCGACCGCATAGCCAAACTCACAGAGCAGGCTGCAGCGTATGCTGCCGAGCTCTCAGATTCAAATTGGATAGCATGCTGCTACGCCGCAGCTCATCAGATGAGCTCGAAGGGGACGTGGCGTCTCTTTCGCAGTCTAATCGACCCCTCCCAAACGAGAGGGGAGACTCAAAAGCAGCTCCGGCGGGCTCTGCAAGGGTTCCTAGGTACGACGGCGCAACTTGCGGACACTCTGTGCGACAGATATCTCTGTCGTATGGAGGACCCGCCTGGGCCAGAGTACATGTACTCTGGCAGGCCTAATGAAACACTCGATGCCTCTTTTGAGTTGCACGACCTTAAGGCGGCCTTAGCAAAAATGTGCCGGGGTACGGCTCCGGGACGGGACAACATAACAGTGAACCTGTTGGCGAACCTACCGGACTCAGCCTACCTTCATTTATTAGAATACATCAGCCAGATCTGGGACGGGCGTCCACTCCCTCCCGAGTGGAAAACGTCACTTGTGACGTTTATCCCTAAAACAGGTAAGGCCGTGAATACGGACAACCTGAGGCCCATATCACTGACCTCATGTGCGGGCAAGCTTATGGAGACGATGGTACGGGATCGCCTCTCTCCATACCTGGAGAGTAAGGGCTTCTTTGCAGTCACCATGTTCGGGTTTCGCCCTCACATGTCTGCACAAGATGTCCTTCTCCAGCTGCACAGGGATGTAATACGACCCACAACTATGCAACACAATGACAAAGCCATCCTCGCCCTTGATCTAAAAGGGGCTTTCGACAATGTGAAACACGGAAGCATCCTGGCCAACTGAGTTCTACCGATTGTGGGGCTAGGACCTACGCGTATGTAAGAGATTTCTTGTCTAATCGCCAGGCCTTTCTTCGGATTGAGGGCGAGGAATACGGCCCTTACATGATGGGAACACGGGGTACCCCTCAGGGAGCAGTGTTATCACCGCTCCTGTTCAACATTCCTATGATGCGCCTCCCAAGCCAATTGGCCCGGGTGGAAGGCATTGAACACGCGTTATATGCAGATGATATTACAATTTGGACCACTCAGGGGAGCCTTGGGGACATGGAGGACCGCCTTCAGCAGGCTGCTTCCATAGTCGATGCGTATGCTAATGACTGTGGGCTCCAATGTGCTCCAGCGAAATCAGAGCTTCTGCATGTCAGAGCGAACCCAAAGGATAGGACAGCAATACACATCTCTCTGTCAGGAGGTCCTATTAGAGAGGTGGAGGAGCTCCGTATTCTGGGCCTTTTCATTCACCAGAGACTCAGACCGAACTCCACTATTGCGAAACTCAAGAGAGTAGGCGAACAGGTAGGGCGCATGATCCGCCGCGTTTCGAACAAGCGGGGTGGTCTGCGGGGCAGGGACGCGCTTCGGCTCGTCTATGCCTTCGTGACTAGCCGGATCCTCTACGCCGTGCCATATCTCCGCACTACTAAGCAAGACGAGGCGCGAATAGACGCCATCATCCGCAAGGCAACTAAGCGAGCCCTGGATCTCCCGGTGGCTACCTCTAATGCCAAACTCAAGGCATTGGGGGTGCTAAACTCCTACCAGGAGCTGCGGGAGGCCCACCTCGTGAACCAATACACGCGGCTCACGCAGACGGCTCCTGGGCGCCGCCTGCTAAACCGCTTACACATCCAACACGACTGCACTCCAGAGGAGGCGGAGCGTATCCCAGTACTATGGCGCCATATGCTCTGGGTCTCCCCGCTCCCCCGTAACATGGACACCGACATGCATGAAAACAGACGACAAGCGCGTGCTCGGGCTCTTGAGAGACAACACGGCTCCCGACCCGGTGTATACTATGTAGACGTAGCAGGGCCATCGCCCACGGGATTTTACTCGGCCGCTGTCGTTCACCAGGAAATGCACGTTGATGGACTCTCCTTTCGAGCCCCGAATTCAATGCGGGCCGAGGAAGTAGCGATAGCGCTTGCTGCCGCCCACGCCAATTCGAGAATAATCATCACGGACTCCCGAAAAGCATGTGAACATTACTTGGCAGGGGAGATCTCCCCCTTAGCTGCTTGTATTCTACGACGGACTGCCACTAATCCAACACCCAAACGAATCATTTGGGCTCCTGGCCACCAGGGCTTACGAGGTAATGAGGCCGCTGACGCGGCTGCCTGAGCGCTTACTCACCGGGCTCCTCATCCCAGCTCTTCTGGCTCGGAGACTAACCAGCCGCTGCTGCGATTCAGGGAAATATTAACACATTATAGCGACAACCACCGCCTTTTCCCGGCCCCGGCAAAAGGGCTGAGTAAGACGGAGGAGCGAACTTTAAGGCGCCTGCAGACAGGTACTCTACTCTGTCCTGCAATAATAAAACATTACGATCCTAACACGGATGGGCGATGCCCACACTGTGGGGAGACCTGGGATATCTTCCACATGGTGTGGGCATGTACTCAAAATCCCCACCTTCCCCCTTCCCCTACCCCTTCCAGAGAGGCATGGGAGACTGCCCTCCTCAACTGCTCCTCGCTTGAATCCCAAAGGGCTCTGGTGAAACGGGCGAGAGACGGGGCCTCGTCATGCGGTGTCCCGGACTAGGGACGCCGACCATGTAGCGGGGCCACTCTGTGGCTCCCAAACTCTTTTTCACAAAATGAAAGTTTTCACCACCACCACCTTGGGACGTTAAACACCAATAAAGCAGTAAACTAACCCTGACCGCTTTCATTTCATTTCTACAGCCTGCCTGCTATCGCTTTATTTTCGCTGCCCCAGCTCAAGTGCTTCCTGTAGGGATGGCAGATGCCGGGGCCAGCAAAAATATTTTCCTTGCTCTTATTATTTTTTAAATAAAAACAGACAGTACTACTACTACTTTGAGAATGTTGGAGTAATTTCTACTCAGTGCTGACGGAGAGGGCGTAGCAAGCTTGTGCGTGCTAAGTGGTGCCCTCTCCCCTTCACTCGTGCGCCGTAGGCGGCGCAACTCAAGAATGATCTGGAAGCTTCTCGCACTCAGTCTCCGCGCCTGACCAATGAGGACGCGCGCCCGGCGCGAGAAGGAGAAGGAAATTTCACAGCTGATACTTTGTGCATGTGCGCGCCTAGCTTGGAGCGAAGAACGAACAGATGCGGAGCGCGCCTATAAATGAAGGCCGTTGACCACTGTCTGTCAGCCCGAGCGCCGTTCAAGCTTCAAAAAAGCGTCCCGCTCGACCCCCGGGTCAACACCGCTCACCGAGCAACGGACCAACGACGCAGCGTGCGCCAGTCTGCGGGACGGCTCTTTCGTGAAACCTCTGGTCGTCGGACTGTCGCAGTGCGCGGTGAAGATATAGGCCAAAGCGATGCGCAGAGGCCGTGGAGCGGAAAAAGTTCGGCGACGGATCGGCTGCACGGCTAGTATTGCATTTCTGCATCGACATTTGATATTTTGCATCTCTTAATGAGCATGTTTGCTCTTCAGCCGCGCGGCGAACAGTGCATGAATCAACGTCCGCAGCTTGTTCGCGTTCTGTCGGGCTCTCATTTATAAGAAGTCTGGGCGCGACATTCGGTCGGTTTGACCGTGAATTGAACGCAGGGGACCATTTTCCATCATCATCATGATCATTTTTATTCCAACATCAACATTACAGATGCTGAGGACCGTGAACAAAAAGCCTCTAGCTGGGCTTGACGGGGTTCACGGCCCCTAAGGTGGCAGTCACCCGGACTACGTCCCGGGCATCTCTTCGCGCTAAAAAAAGAACAGCTGCTGCCAGTCGCTTTCAGCATTCATCGGGCCACTAAGCGCGACGTTTGAAGCAGCAGCACTGTGGTCCGGAAGTAGGAATATACGACGCGTAATTTTTTCTCTATTTTCGCTTCCACGAGCTTCAACATGTACGTTTTTTCACCACCTATCCTAGAAAACGATTAAACATCGCTAAGGTATCAGCAAAATCATTCAGTGTTATTTCCCATATTATGTGAATTTTACAATTGCTGGTCATATCAGAACCTGGCGAAAACAGCAAATGCCGGACCAAAATCCAGTTATCAAGCACAATAAGGCCTGCAAGCAGAATGACTTCAAATATTTAGCTCTGCAGAGCAAATGTAACTACATTGTAGCTCGAGGTAAGCTTCTATCCATTCGCCTGTGCACCTCTCTTTAAAACAAGCGTATAAAGAAGCATTTTATCAGACTGTAGAGCGCTAGCATGCGCCATGTGCGTTAATTCCCCTCTCCCCCCCTACTTTCTTCCCGGCTAACGGAGGTGAGCTTCACCTTTGAGCGGGCCCCAAGGAGATCTGTGGATGCGCGCGGTATCATTAGGAGCGCCCATCTTTCTGTCTCCTGTGTCGCCGCTGCGGACTACGGAGAGCCCCCGGCGGGGGGAGGGGCTGCGAGGAGAGCGCAAAGCGGAAGGCGGCAGTTAGCGTTCAAGGCGGGCAGCAGCCAGAGAGGGAGCGCCTGGCGCTCCCAAGCCTCCCATTGTCCCCTTTCGAGAAAGGACGCGTGTTTCTCGCCGGGACCGCTTCGCGCCAGTGTAGAAAGAGCCATAAAAATGTCAGCACCACCACTGCATCGTACGCTGACGGCCCACAGCGTCTTGAAAAACACCGCTTGAGGCCCAATTTAGATACTAACGCTTCGTCGGAGGTTCGACAGCTTTTCTTTTGAAAAGAGAACACTGCTAGACGAAGCGGGGCCGGGCGCGTCCGGATGATGAATGGGGGTTGTGGGCGACGATGCAGCTGGATGGCGTCCGATATGGCCCCGAAGCTCGACAGCTCGGTCTCAAGAAACGGGCGCACACAGAACACACCACCAGAGAGAACGAACGCAGCCACCTGCTTAATTAGGGAAAGTGACGGCCAGTTGAGTTATGACGCCGCCCGAACCACGGAGGACGGCTGCTGGCTCGGCAGTCCATTGTGATCCGACTCGTATAGGAACGCGTTCGGCGCCCTCGGGTGTTGACGACGGTGCAGCTGGCTGGTGGTCGGTGATGGCGCCAAAGCTGTAAACTTGAAACATCAACAGTTCTCAAGAAACTGGCACGCGCAGAAGACGCCACCGGACAGAACGGACGCAGCCACCTGCTTAATTAGCGAAAGTGACGGCCAGTTGAGTTATGACGCCGCCCGGACCCCGGAGGACGGCTGCTGGCTCGGCAGTCCATTGTGATCCGACTCGTATAAAAACGTGGCTCGGCGCCCTCGGGTGTTGTCGACGACGGTGCAGCTGGCTGGTAGTCGGTGATGGCGCCAAAGCTGTAAACTTGAAACATCAACAGTTCTCAAGAAACGGGCGCGCGCAGAAGACGCCACCGGACAGAACGGACGCAGCCACCTGCTTAATTAGGGAAAGTGACGGCCAGTTGAGTTATGACGCCCCCCGGACCCCGGAGGACGGCTGCTGGCTCGGCAGTCCATTGTGATCCGACTCGTACAGGAACGTGGTTCGGCGCCCTCGGGTGTTGTCGACGACGGTGCAGCTGGCTGGTGGTCGGTGATGGCGCCAAAGCTGTAAACTTGAAACATCAACAGTTCTCAAGAAACGGGCGCGCGCAGAAGCGATGTGTAGGTAAGCCTTTATTATAGCTCAGGCGACTTCCGAAGCGCCGGCCGCTGCGGCTGCGGTGGGAAAGAGGCTATAGGCCTAGCGACGACCACGGCAGTCAAGCAGCAGCATAGCTCGTCGCCCGGAGCGCTCGAGCGGTGCCGTTGCCGAAAGCTAGCAACAAAAGGAGGCAGGCTTTGTCGCTGCTTGAGCAGCCTTTCTGATAACTAGGCGATCTTGTCTTTTCTTGTGACATTTGTACACCATCCCAAGCAGCGCTCAGGCACTGCTGCACGGCAGCGAAGTGTCACACAGGTTGTGGGCGGAGCTTGGGTAGAGCGGCGCAGCGATGCTCACCGCTCCGTGTGTCCGTGCTTGCAGATGGGCGGCAGTTCGCAAGCGACGATCGGTGCGGCGCGTCGGCGGTGTCCATATGGCTTGACGAATGTTGCTGCGCGTGCATTATTTGTCTACATGATGATTGCACTTCGCGCTCTGAGCTCGGTACTCGCTTTTGGTCGGCGAATGCTTTCGCTCGCCCACCGATCTGCCCAAGACACGTCGACCGACGGGTCTCGTCGGCATCTTTGGTCGGCGACGTTATCACACTAGGACGACGCTTGGTCGTTGGGGGCGTCGTCGTCGTCGTCGGTGCAGTGTGACTGGCTAGTCGGGGAACGACCAGGTTGGCCGGCGCGACCGCCGATCGTCGGCATCGGTGTCTCGTCGGCCTAGTGTGAACGCGCCTCTAGGGAAAGTGACGGCTAGTTGAGTTATGACGCCGTCCAGACCCCAGAGGACGGCTGCTGGCTCGGCGGTTCATTGTGATCCGACTCGTATAGGAACGCGGTTCAGCGCCCTCGGGTGTTGTCGACGACGGTGCAGCTGGCTGGTGGTCGGTGATGGCACCAAAGCTGTAAACTTGAAACATCAACAGTTCTCAAGAAACGGGCGCGCGCAGAAGATGCCACCGGACAGAACGGACGCAGTCACCTGCTTAATTAGGGAAAGTGACGGCCAGTTGAGTTATGACGCCGCCCGGACCCCGGGGGGCGGCTGCTGGGTCGGCAGTCCAGGGTAATCGGACTCGCATGGTTCGTGGTCCGGTGTTCCCCGTTGTTGTGCGCGACAGTCGTGGCTCGCGTTTGGGTCCCATAATTGCCCTAATTCTGAGAACCGTCAAGGCCATTGGTTCTGGGGAGACCAGCTCCCGCGGAAGTGTCTTGCTATGTTGTTTTATGCGTTTTGCTTTTTCTTCCTTAGGGGAGAGAGTTGGTCTAATATAGTGGAAGTGTTTTGCTATGTTGTTGTTAAGTATTTTGTTTTTCTTTCCATAGGGGAGAGAGTTTGTCTAATACGTTGGAAGTGTGGGGCGTGGCACGTAACCCAGGGAGCCAATCCGTTGGTGCGTCCATTCTCGAAATGTACGATGCTTTAAGTGAAAATGATGCCCTTTTTACAATATGTATATTTGAGAGAGGGTTATGTGCCTTACGGAAATTGGAGGGCGGGCCACACGGCTAATAACCATACGTATTAAAAGTTGGACACGATTGGATGCTGAAGAATGTGGGCCTGGCGCATCTGCCTTTAAAACTTTGTCCCGGAGCCCGGAAAAGGGTTCTGGGCTACGGAGATAGATGTAACGCATCTTCGGCTATGCCGAGTAGGGGCCTCCCCTAAATGTTAGTCAGTTCCATGTTGTTGTGCTCACTGCGCAACTTGTATGTATATATGTAAACCATTGTACATAAAGCTTCAGTTTATATCCGCTGCAAGTTCTCTGTTGTAGCCAAAAATTGTCTAGCTAAACCTTCAGCCTTCAAGACATCATAACAAGCCATCTCCGACAGGGCATCCCTGGTGCAAAGGAAGGAAGAGGAAAAGAACCTTTTTGCGCTTGGTGCGAAACTTTACTGGCGCAACCGGCAGGATCCTGTTGCTATCAGAAGGAAGCACAGGAAAAGGGGAAGGCAAGGAAGGGGAGACGTCCAGGCATCAACAAGTCGAACATCGGCGGTTAGGGAGGACAAGGTGCAGGCGGAGAGAAGCGGCAGCCGTCGAGGAAGAGAGGTCTGGTCATCGGAAGTCAACTGACGTCGGCAGTAGGGGAGCGGCGACAGTCGAGTCCACCGGGCGGCAAGGGGCAGCTGATCGCAGGCGGCCAACTTCAGGAGGGAGAGCAACGATCTGCGAGGGACAGCAGTGCTTCGCTTCAAGGGGGTGAGTCCTCTTCGTTCTTCGCATTGGTCCGAACGCCGCTGTCCGAATAAGGCCTCTAGCGTGCATGGAAACACGCTTCGGTCCCTTAAATCCCGATAGACAAAAACCCCATGAAATGAGTGACGAAGAGTACGGTGAGGGCGCCGGAACGGGAGATGTTCCGGTGGAGCCGGTTGCGTCGAGGGGCCAGATGCTAGATAAACAGTTACCGCTCGTAGAGCGACAAATTGAGCTTGCAGAACAGCAGGCTACGCAGCGGAGAGGCGGAGGAGAGAGCTCGGGCTCGCCAGAGGCATGGGACGCGCACGGGGTGTTGAGGCGTTTCTCGAAGCTACTCGCAGGAGCCCTCCCAAAATTTCCGGTGGACGCCGAGGTTCCAGTGTGGTTTGAGTCCGCGGAGAACACGCTCCAGGCGTACGACGTCCCAAGAGACCGATGGGGACAGATCATCTTCCCGCTAATAGCGGTAAAAGTCCATTTTCTCTCAACTCGGCTGACGCCATCTTAGCACAAAGATTACGATGCGCCAAAAAGGGCGGTGCTGGAAGTGCTGAGGCTTTCCGCTGGAGAATACCTTGGCCGCTTCCGAAGCTCGCACAAGAGAGCGAACGAAGGGTGGCGGACGTTTGTAACGCGCATCCAGAGTTACCTCCACTTGTATCTTGAGTCGAGAGGAGTCAAAACCCTAGAGGGACTTACCGCGTTACTGGTGGCGGATCAGGTAAAGAGCCACCTGTCGGAGGAAGCGCTAAAATACATAATCCTTCAAGAAGGGAAGGAGTGGGTGAAGGCGCCCGAGATGGCCGCGCTCCTTCAAATGTTTGAGGAGGCGGAGGGTAAGTACAGCGCCGGCAAAAAGTCCGAGCAGAAAAATTTCGAGGGTCCCAGCGCACGAGGTATCGCACCAGTGAAGGAAAGGGGTAAACCTTTGACACTAAAGGCTCAGGTGACGAAAGCTAAGTCGCGCTCCTTCAGCTGCTTCAGGTGCAGATCAACAGGACATTTGAAATCGAACTGTCCGCATAGCTCAAGCCAGACCATCCCGAAGGCACTCAGAACGCAAATAGCCTGTCCGCTCGGGTACCTATGGGGTGTATAGGAGGCGGGCGTAGTGAGCTGACGGCGGTGGCACTCCGTTGCAAGGGTAAGGAAATAAACGCTATCCTTGACACAGGCGCGGAAATTACGGTTGTGAGGGAAAGTTTCGTACCACCCAGGCTGACGAAGCCTCACGGGAAAATAAATTTGATTTCCGCATTCGGTGAAAAGGTGGAAGCCAAGCTGGCGGTATTGCCAATGACGATGCACAAGGACACAGGAGTTTTCGCTGACGTAATGGAAGCCGTACCTGTGCTATGCGCCCTCACTGAAAAGTTGGTCACGCAAACCGATTGCCTGCTGTCGCAGGAGGCATGGGAGTCCCTCGAGGTGGAAGGAAAATCCCAAGGGATTATAGCTTCAGATGAAAGGGGAACCGCGGACTTCATACGGTCAGGTGATACAGAGCAAGCCGCGGGAGAGACAGGTGGTACGCTAATCACCCAGACTTCTCTACGCGGAAGGAGTAGGCTCTGAGGAGAGTTAAGTGTCTGGGCCCACAGTAACGCCAGGGAATGCGAGAAGCATGGCGCAGGTGTTCAGGGAGGAGCAAAGGCAAGATGAGACTTTACAGAAGGCATGAAGATGATCAGGCTGGTAAGGGAGGTATGACGGTAGTCGATGGGCTTCTCTATCATACGGATAGGATAGTGGGGCAGCCGGTAATGCAGCTTTTACTGCCCAAGTCCCGGCGTGCAGAGGTCCTTCAGACTGCGCACGAGTCGAGCTGGGGAGGCCACTTGGGGTTTCGGAAAACAATGGCTAGAATAAAGTATACCTTTTTCTGGCCGGGGCTACGGGAAGACGTAGGGCTACACTGCGATAGTTGTCACAGCTGACAGACGCGGTCAGACCTACGCAGGGCGGACAACGTGCCCATTCAACCGTTAGTAAGGCCCCGCTATCCCTTCGAGCAGGTGAATATTGATGTAATCGGACAGCTGGAGCCTCCATCAGGGAGAGGTCACAGGTACGCACTGTGCATCATCGATCTGTGCACTCGGTGGCCTGAAGTAGTTTGCCTACGCTCCCTCAGTGCCAGGGCTGCCTGCGACGCCCTCCTGACGGTGTTCAGCAGGACCGGTGTGCCGGTAGTAGGCGCGTCGGACTGCGGCACGAATTTCACCGCGGAGCTCACAAAAGAGTTTCTGGAAAAATTGGGCTGTTCGCCGAGATTTTCAATCCCGGGCCACCCGGAAAGTAACGGGGCAGTGGAGCGCTTCAACAGGACTTTTAAAAACATGTCGTATCATGTTATACAGAAGGAGGGCAGGAATTGGGACAGGTACGTCCCTTTCCTTCTGTGGGCCTACAGTGAGGTGCCCAATGACACGACCGGGGTGGCCCCTTTCCAGTTGCTCTACGGGCGGCAACCGACGGGCCCGTTATCTATTTTGAAGCGCTCTTGGACAGGCGAAGCGAACTTGCCACCAACATTAGCTACGTCCCCCGCAGAGTACTTGAGGCAGCTGCAAGCGCACTTACGGCAAGCGGCGGAGCTGATCAGTGAAAGACAGCAGAACGTGTATGCCCACCAGTATAATCAGCGTGCTTCCATCAAAAGCTTCGAGGTGGGGGAAGCGGTGCTCGTGTTTGACGATCAGCGCGGAGGGAAAATGCTTCCAAGATGCAAGGGGCCAGGTACGGTCACCGGCAAGTACCGCGACCATTCCTACTTTGCACAGATGCCTGAAGGGGGTAAAAAGCTCGTTCATGCCGGGAAACTCCGCACATATCAGAGTAGGGTAACGGCGCTCAGCGTCATGTTTGAGGAGGACGACGCGTTCGGGGAAGTTGAATGTGCACCTAGCCCAACGAGTTCCCAGCCAGGAACAGAGATACTCTCTGCGGACGTGACCGCCCACATGCAGGAGAGGGACCGAAGTGCGATTCGGCACATATTTAAGAGGTATACCGAGACCTGTTCGACGAGAAACCCGGGGTTGCTAAAGTAAAAGAGCTCGACATAATCCTGGCGGAAGGTTTTGTGCCTAGAGCGTCGCATGCGTACCGGGTGCCAACAAGCCTGAGAGGGGAGGTGAGCAAGCAGGTAGATGAGCTGCTGAATCTCGGTTTAATTGTCCCCTGCGAGAGCCCGCACGCCCATCCCGTCGTCTGCATATCAAAACGGGATGTCAGCATAAGGTTATGCGTAGACTTCCGCATGCTGAATGCGGGAACGGTCGCAGACGCCTATCCTATGAAACCACCGGGAGAACTAATAAGGAGAGTTAGTGGGGCGAGATTTATCACACTCCTAGACCTCCGAAGAGGGTACTGGCAGGTGCCGATGGCCCCCTCCGCTCAACCCCTGACGGCATTCGTGTACCACCGGGGGCAGTTCGCTTGGAAGGTGATGCTCTTCGGGCTAAAGAACGCCGCCTAAACCTTCCAAAGGGCGATGGACGACCTCCTGCGGCCACATGCGGAGTACGCGTGTGCGTATCTGGATGATATTTCGGTGTTCAGCGAGACCCTGGAGGAACACCTGCAGCACCTACACAGGGTTTTCGAGACTCTGAGGCGCGTGAACCTGAAGGTAAAGGTAGAAAAATGTCAAGTAGCGCGAGAGTCGGTAAGATACCTGAGACACATCGTCGGTTCGGGGAGGCACGCGCCCGACCCAGAGAAGTTAGCCGCAATCCAGGGGCTGAAAGCGCCGACGACAAAGAAAGAGCTCCGCAGCGTCCTATAGGTTTGTGCGGCTACTATCAAGAGTATGTGCGCAACTACGCTGAGGTGGCGAGGCCGTTGACAGCACTGACGGGAAAAAGGGTCGCGAACAAAATTCAGCGCGTTTCAGCGGTATTTCTAGGGCTAGCGTGAAGGGTGGGGAGGTGTATGGACCGGTTGTGTGAGTGCTGGTTGTAGAGAGGGAAGGGTGGAGGAAGAAGGCTGCTGTGGAGCCCGCGGTTTCCGTGAGACAGGCGTCTGTGTAGGCCACCGCCGCAGCGTCCAAAGGTGGCTTGTGGTTGTATGCGTATGCCTGGCGACGGCCTGCGTGTGTGTGTGCGGACATGTTGCGTGGAATGGGTGCGAGGCGGAGGTTAGGGGGATAGATCGGAGACTGCGGTCGGTATGGGAAAGAGATGGGTGCGTAGGGAGTCTGGGAAAGTATCCACTGTCCAGCTGGTGTACTGGACAGGCGGATGATTTGTCTCTCCCGGTGCAGGTTAAGGAGGGCTTGAAGAGGATGGAAGAGGCCTGTTCTGTACAGGGTGTCTGTAGAAGCCTGAGGGGGGAGTCCTAGTGTTGCTTTATATAGTGAGAACACTGTGCCGCGGGCTGTGAAGGACCATGCAGACCGTGAAGCCGTAGCTTTCATTGTTTGTACGCGCGTTGGTCAGCACGGCTTGGACGGTAACTCCTCGCTGGCATGGACAGCAAGTGCAGAGTGCCGTCTCTATTTGTCTCGCACCATGTGTTTACGCGGCGTTGTTTGTTGGCCACGCGGGAGGCGAACGACCGACTACAGCCGCAGGGGTAGCGCGTAACGCAGAAGCTGTAACCGAGTTGCGGCACTGCTGGCGTTGTAGTTAAGCCACTAGGCTTTTTGTTTGTGTGTGTTTATTCATCTAAGCGTGCTGCAACCCTTAGATGAATTTTGAGGGGGCGTGTAGAGAGCTAGCATGTGCCATGTGTGTTTATTCCCCCCTCCCTCCTTCGCGGCTAAGGGAGGTGAGCTTCGCCGTTGAGCGGGCCCCAAGGAGATCTGTGGATGCGCGCGGCCTCATTAGGAGCGCCCATCTTTCTGTCTCCTGTGTCGCCGTTGCAGACTCCGGAGAGCCCCCGGCGGGGGGGCTGCGAGCAGGGCGCAAAGCGGGAGGCGGAAATTAGCGTTCAAGGCGGGCAGCAGCCTCAGAGGGAGCGGCCGGCTCTCCCAAGCCTCCCATTGTACCCTTTCGGGGAAGGATGCGTGTTTCTCGCCGTGACCGCTTCGCGCCAGTGTAGAAAGAGCCATAAAAATGTCAGTACCACCACTGCATCGTACGCCGACGGCCCACAGCGTCTTGACAAACACCACATGCGGCCCAATTTAGATACTAACGTTTCGTCGGAGGTTCGACAGCTTTTCTTTTGAAAAGAGAACACTGCTAGACGAAGCGGGGCCGGGCTCGTCCGGATGAAGGGGGGTTGTGGGCGACAGTGCAGCTGGCTGGCGACCGGTATGGCCCCGAGGCTCGACAACTCGGTCTCAAGAAACGGGCGCGCACAGAAGACGCCACCGGACAGAAAGAACGCAGCCACCTGCTTAATTAGGGAAAGTGACGGCCGCTTGAGTTATGACGCCGCCCGGACCCCAGAGGACGGCTGCTGGCTCGGCAGTCCATTGTGATCCGACTCGTATGGAACGTGGCTCGGCGCCCTCGGGTGTTGTCGACGACGGTGCAGCTGGCTGGTGGTCGGTGATGGCACCAAAGCTGTAAACTTGAAACTTCAACAGTTCTCAAGAAACGGGCGCGCGCAGAATACGCCACCGGACAGAACGGACGCAGCCACCTGCTTAATTAAGGAAAGTGGCGGCCGCTTGAGTTATGACGCCGCCCGGACCCCAGAGGACGGCTGCTGGCTCGGCAGTCCACTGTGATCCGACTCGTATGGAACGTGGCTCGGCGCCGTCGGGTGTTGTCGACGACGGTGCAGCTGGCTGGTGGTCGGTGATGGCGCCAAAGCTGTAAACTTGAGACATCAACAGTTCTCAAGAAACGGGCGTGCGCAGAAGACGCCACCGGACAGAACGGACGCAGTCACCTGCTTAATTAGGGAAAGTGACGGCCAGTTGAGTTATGACGCCGCCCGTACCCCGGGGGGCGGCTGCTGGGTCGGCAGTCCAGGGTAATCGGACTCGCATGGGTCGTGGTCCGGTGTTCCCCGTTGTTGTGCGCGACAGTCGTGGTTCGCGTTTGGTCCCATAATTGCCCTAATTCTGAGAACCGTCAAGGCCACGGGTTGTGGGGAGACCAGCGCCCGTGAAAGTGTCTTGCTATGTTGTTTTTATGTGTTTTGCTTTTTCTTCCTTAGGGGAGAGAGTTGGTCTAATATAGTGGAAGTGTTTTGTAATGTTTTTTACGTATTTTGCTTTTCTTTGCATAGGGGAGAGAGTTTGGCTAATACGGTGGGAGTGTGGGGCGTGGCACGTAACCCAGGGAGCCAATCCGTTGGTGTATCCATTCTCGGAATGTACGTTGTTTTAAGTGAAAATGATGCCCTTTTTACAATATGTATATTTGAGAGAGGGTTATGTGCCTTACGGGAATTGGGGGGCGGGCCACACGGCTAATAAGCAATCGTATCAAAAGTTGGACACGATTGGATGCTGAAGAATGTGGGCCGGGCCCATGTGCCTTTAGAACTGGGTCCCGGAGCCCGGGAAAAGGGTTCTGGGCTACGGAGATAGATGTCGAGTAGGGGCCTCCCCTAAATGTTAGCCAGTTCCATGTTGTGATCACTGCGCAACTTTTATATATATATATATATATATATATATATATATATATATATATATATATATATATAACAGTAAACTATTGTACATAAAGCTTCAGTTTATATCCCCTGCAAGTTCTCTTTTGTTGCCAAGTATTGTCTAGCAAAACCTTCAGCCTTCAAGACTTCATAACAAGCTGTCTCCGACGGGGCACCCCTGGTGCAAAGGAAGGAAGAGGAAAAGAACCTTTTCGCGCTTGGTGCGAAACGTTACTCAGACATTAACAGTGAAGATCGCATTTGCATGACTCATTCAAAGTAATTGCATGGCTTCAGTGTCCAGTAGTGCTCGGCGTTCTGCGCCCTTAAGTGGCTGGACTTGAGCAGGCACATCACAAAGGTTCGTCATGGGAAAAAGCTGCCTCGCGTCGTGCATCCCGTAGTCCTTCTTCTTGCACTTAGCGATCGGGTATGCTGTATCGCCCCAGATGTTGAGACTGCAGACCTGTGTACCTCGTGCTTTCTTAATTTTATTTAATAAGTCAGCCTAGTCGACCGCCGTAGCCGCGCCGTTGCTGCCAAATATAGGAGCGCAGAAAGAAGCCTATGCAGCGCTTCGCCAGATAATTCCGTCTGGCGAACAGGTTGAAAAAGTGCGGTACTGCTCTCTGGTCACCAACAGAAATGTTTCTAACCACAAGCGACGCACACGCTTTGAAATATGCGCGTACGCGAGTTGGTTTCAAAGCAACGTCGCTTGGCGCGGGGTGGGCATGCTGCGTTTTTGCCTGCACCCGGCGTCGCTGCCGACCGCAGCGCCACCTGGTGTATGCACGAAAGGTGGCGGCGCGGTGCATTGTGGGTGAACGGCCATCTTGTAGTACTCCTTAGCAGACGAACAGTCGCCGCAGCCGCTACGGCTGCATGCTACGCTGATGCACGCACGAATGTGATAACTGCACATAAATGACGCGTCACAAGTAGCCTCACCATCTGCAAGGAGGACGACTCCGTTTCCTAGAGATTATGCAGCGATGCTATCCGAATACGATAGATGACATTATGGGGAGAAAACAAAAACAATCGGGATGCACCCTTTCACGCTGCGGGCAAGCGACTGCGTCCAGCATACAGGCTTGTGGCCATGCGTAGTTGCTTTGGACGTCAACGAACTCTTTGTGTTGAAGACAAGCTTCACCGCTCGTAAGCAGCAAAAGTCGCGGAAGGTACTCGAGCACTCACCACAACATCGTAACGAGCAGCTGGGTGCATGAGCCGTTGGTGAAGGAAGCGTCGGCTGACACCGTAGTCATGATAAGAAAGGTGTAACGTACGGGATTGACGACACGCACGCCAAGGCGAGTGCTGAACGAAGATAGATGTTTATTGCGACGCACGCCGACGAGTGGAGAACGCACAAGGCACCTTGGGAGCTCAGAGTTGCCGGCTGTGCAGTGCGCTCCCGCTAGGCTGGGCTACGTTACACCTCCCTCACTCCCACGTGAGGGTCCAGGTTCTTGCTCGAAGTTCTCATCGTAAGTTAGTCGCACTCGCGGGTTCCTTGCCCGCACAGGGCGGCGCATGGGAGTTGCTGCGTCGTGCAGGCCAGAGGCTGGTGGACGTTCTGGTGTGCCTGCACGGCTTGTTTCTTGGTCGTGTTGTGCTGGCGCCCACATTTCGCTGGCTGGCCTCTCTAAACCAGCGCTGCGCGTCCGCCGTCGCGCAGAGCGGGCCCAGACTCTCTCGGACATGTCGCGGCCTGCAGCGTGAATCATCCCGCCTCGTCGGCTCCAGGCCCGGCGCTGACCGTTCCTCCTCCCCCTCCTCTCCGCCGGTGCGAACCCCTACGACGCTTCAACGGCCGGCCGCCTCTCGGCCATTCGTCCAATTTGAACGGTAGCCAGTGCCGTGACCTGATTGGAGGATTTGAACTGCTGGCTGCTGCAACGGACACGGGCGGCTATAAAAACGGAGCCGCGCTGAACCCGCGCAGCAGACGGGCAGCAGAAGAGCCATCACGCTGGAGCTACGCTCGCCGCCGGGGCCGCCCTTCTTCTTTGTGCTAGCCCGTGGGGCTCTTGGCCCTTGTATCATGTAAAAGCCCTTGTACATAGTGTACATAAAAGTCCTTTGACTTACCGTCGCCTCGACCGTTTCCTGGCTCGGACTCCCAGTCCCAACAGTGGTGGCAGCGGTGGGATGCCAAAGTTCCAACAGTGGTGGCAGCGGTGGGATCACCCAAAGTCCCAACAGCCGCTGCCATTAGCTTTCTGAGGATGGTGGGCGCTGCCAGCTGTGTCACTAGGCGAGTGGAACGGCTCTGCCGTCCGCAGGATGTGCTGCCGATTGCGACGCAGTAGGCTCCCGTCTTCGGTTTCCATTAAATATGATCGTGATGTGACCTGCCGCGTTACTTTGGCTCTGCTAGTCCAACCCTGATCTTCTAAAAGGCGGGCAGTGTCTCCTGTCCTGAGTGGCGGTAGTTCCGGCCTTGGCCGGTGCCTTTGTGTCTGCTTCTTCACCTTGGTTGCCTGAGGGGTGGAGAAGTCTGGAAGACGGCCTCGAAGTTGTCTACCCATCAGCAACTGCGCAGGGCTCCTTCCATTCTATAGTGGCGATGACCTGTAGTTTAGAAGTCCAAGCCAGAGAGGCTCATTAGCATGCTTTGTTTTCTTCAGGAGTCTTTTGAACACTTGTACTCCTTTCTCGGCTAGCCCATTTGCCCTTGGAAACCTCGGACTCGAAACCACGTGTCGAAAGTCGCATAGCTTGGCAAACTCTAGGAACTCCCTCGAGGAGAACTGCGGTCCCCCATCCGTGCACACTTCTGAAGGTATCCCATGCCTGGCAAACCACATTTCCAGTTTCTGGATGACTTGGTGGCTCGTTGTTTGAGTCAGCTGTTCTACTTCTGGGTAGTTTGAGTGAGCGTCATAGCCCACTAAGTATTGCACTCCCGCAGGCTCACACAGGTCGAACCCTATTCTTGACCACGGAAACAAAAGGACAGGCTTCATTAGCACTGGCTCTGATGGCTGCCGATACGCGTAGCGACAGCAGGTCTCACATTTTGATGTTTTTTCCTCAGTGTCCTTTTGCATAGCCGGCCAATACATTAGGGCTATAGCTCTCGCCTTTGCCTTGTTTACCCCAAGGTGCTCCTCGTGCAAGCGGTCCAGCATTTCTTTTCGTAGCTTCTTAGGTATTATCACTTTAGCGCCTCTCATAACGATACTATTGCCGCGAGTCTTTGTAGCGTTTGTTTGTTGTGTTTATTTGTTCATGCTTCAAGGCTGCCGGCACGCCGCTTTATCGTTTCGTTTGTGACGCAAGACGCGCCTAGAATTATCTCGATGGATCGCAATCCGGACGGAGCCGACTCTAGTTTGTGCCAGAATGTTCTAGTAACTTCTAAACCTTTATCTCGAAGATTCGCTGTCGGCTTTAAAAAGAGCACGGCCGACAGCGGCGGGCATTCTGTCCGACGACCGCCGAGCACGTTTGTTGCTACGCCGCCGCCGAGTGATTCAGTTCTTTGCGGGCGCAAGTCAGCCCGAATAAAGACTTGAAGGAATCATATTCTTAGCGGTAAGAAACAGACACAACACCAAGATACACACACACAGGACACCCGCTAGACTTCAACTATCTTTACTGGACACTTGTACGACATAACTATGTATCACTGAGCACACGCAGGTGCCTCGTCATCCGCATCCGTGGGAGCCGACAAAAAAGAAAGGGAAATTATCGAAGCCTTTCGTATTCAAGAGGCGGGCGACATGTGTGTAAGCACTCCCTCCCTGGCGTTGGCAGAAAAAGAGATTGTTTATCTGCGCAACCGTATGCCTTGCAGGAGAGGGGAGGGCGTAGTTAGACCTGATGCGGATGACGAGGCACCTGCGTGTGCTCAGTGATACATATTTATGTCGTACAAGTGTCCAGTAAAGATAGTTGAAGTCTAGCGGGTGTCCTGTGTGTGTGTATCTTGGTGTTGTGTCTGTTTCTTACCGCTAAGAATATGATTCCTTCAAACCGTTACCAACTAGCCCAACTTAATGTTTTAACCAAATAAAGAGTTCTGTTTCGAAGACATCCTCGTTGTTTTTCCTGTTCGCCGGACTGCAGTCACCACTACGTGACATCTGGTGGATGTGCTAACGGATGTCTCTATCGCCCTCACCCCCTAGGAGCCGTCAGAGCAGCCCGAGCCGTCTCGAAGAAGATCCCGCGAAAGCCGCAGAAGCCGTCCCCTCCGCAGGCGAAGGGCGAAGCAGCCGTCGTCTCCAGAGGTGTCCACCAGAATTCGGACTGCTACCGGACCGCACGCGAACGAAGAAGGACCCCTCAATTTCGACCTCAGCCATGGCTATGACACCAGCCCCCATTATTTTACACCAGCCCCGACTGCCACCCACGTTCAACGCTTCACCGGGCGAGGATCCCGAGGAATGGTTGGAACAGTTTGAGCGTGTCGCCGTGTTCAACAATTGGGACGACCAGACTAAGATGAGCCATGTTTTCTTCGCCTTGGAAGGACCAGCGAGAATCTGGTTCGAGAACAACGAACCTTCTCTAGCGACATGGGAATTACTCAAACGGGAGTTCCTGAAGGCCTTCACGAGCATCATCAGGAAAGAAAGAGCTCAGCTGCTCCTACAGTCACGCATCCAACACCCGAACGAGTCAGTGACCGCATATATAGAAGATATGAAGCGCCTTTTTCGACGAGTCGATCCTGACATGGCAGAGGAGAAGAAGGTGGAGCTTCTGATGCGTGGTGCTAAAGAGGCACTTTTCGGCGGTCTCACCCGCAATCCACCGACGACGGTCGCGGAATTCACCACTGAAGCAGGCGCCATTGAGAAAACCTTGGAAGCACGAGCCCGTCATTTTCCTCGACAGCCCCAAGTGACCTCGTCTGCCCTCTCGGATGGCACAGCATTCGGAGGCCACCTGCGGGATGTTATCCGCGAAATTGTACGGGAAGAGCTGCGTCGCCTGCTACCATCTCCCAACCAGCCTCAAGTAGCGACCCTTGAGGAAATCGTACGCGAAGAAGTGCAGCATGCGCTTGGCACCCCGTCATCTTCGCCTCCTGCTGAAGCTCCAGCATTAACCTACGCCGCTGCACTACGCAGTCCTCAGCCCCAACGCGGGAGCCGAAGTCCGCCTCTTCGACGTGAACCAGCTGTTCCCGAACGCCGCCTCCCTGCCCCCGCCCGCCCAGTCTACGAACGACGCCCAAGCCCCAGGAAGTGCGACGCCTGGAGTACTTCGAACAACCGCCCGATGTGCTTCCATTGCGGCTAAGCCGGTCATGTACTCCGCCACTGCCCGTACAGACGCATCGGTCTGCGAGGTTTCACTATCGACGCCCCACGACCATTCCCCGGCCAGCGACCACGGGAAATCGACGACTACCTGCACAGAGGGGAGTACGTGTCGTCAAGCCGTCTTTCCCGCTCCCCGTCACCGTCCACCGCACGCTTTGCACCACCGGGCCGCAGCTACGCCGCGGCAGTCCGAGGAAGGTCCCCTAGCCCCCGTAGGGGAAACTAAACAAAGCAACCTGTGGAGGTCAGGTTGCTTGCCGAGGAAACGACGAAGATCCTCCAGCGACCACGCCGTATGTTGACGCCGCACGTACTACACCGACGACGCATACAACAACCTCGACCACGACGCGAACCGCCTTCAAAACGACGCCGTCATCAGGAAAAGCTTCTACCACACGCCCCACCTACAATTCCCATATCCGACGAAGCCGTGACCCGACGCCGAAGACGACATGCAACGCCAGAGCCAGGACATCCGACTTAGAAGTCGTTATCGACGGCCGAAAAGTTACCGCTCTAGTCGACACAGGAGCCGATTATTCGGTGATGAACGGACCGTTCGCTGCGCAGCTGAGGAAAGTAATGACCGCTTGGGACGGCCCACAAATTCGCACCGCAGGGGGCCACCTCATTACGCCATCAGGACGATGCACAGCGCGAGTGACTCTCAAGGGACATACCTACCCCGCGACCTTCGTAGTGCTACAGCAATGTTCCCGCGAAGTGATCTTGGGTATGGATTTCCTTAATGAGCATCAGGCGATCATCGACCTGCGATCCAATATGATCACACTTTCTACGGACGAGGCCATCCCGTCGATGAGAACTCCGGAACATCACGTTGCGCTCAGTGTCCTGGAGGAACAAGTGAGTGTCCCACCCCGCTCAAGCGTCATCATCACCGTAGGCGCCACGGAAGCGGATAACACTGAAGCCATTATCGAGGGGAACATGCAGTTGCTTCTCGACCGAGGAATCAGCATCGCCAGAGGCATCGCACATTTCCGGAAAGCACAAGCCGAAGTACTCCTGACAAACTTCAGCGAAGAATACCGGCACGTTAACAGAGGAACGACGATTGCTTTCCTCGACGAAATATCCGATGTACGAGACTCATTCGCCCTCTCCGATCCATCCGTAGAAGATTCACCTGACCAAGAGAACTCGCCCACTTTCGACATAAACCCAGCCCTGCCGCGGACCAGACGAGACCAGATCCGCAATCTCCTTCGGAGCTACAGCCAGTGCTTCTCGTCGTCGCCAAAAGTCCGACAAACGCCAATTGCCAAACATCGCATTATAACCGACCAGCACGCCCGACCTCTCCGCCAGAGCCCCTACCGAGTGTCACCGCGAGAACGACAAGCCATCCGGGACCAAGTGGAAGAAATGCTGCGCGACGACGTTACCCAGCCTTCAAAGAGCCCCTGCGCTGCACCTGTTGTTCTAGTGAGAAAGAAAGACGATGCACTTCGATTCTGCGTTGATTACCGGCGCATGAACAACATCACAAAGAAGGACGTCTACCCCCTCCCTCGCATCGACGACACACTGGACCGGCTCTGCAACGCCAGGTATTTCTCATCGATAGACCTCAAAAGCGGCTACTGGCAAATTGAGGTCGATGAAAGAGATCGCGAGCAGACCGCATTCATCACTCCAGATGGCCTCTTCGAGTTCAAGGTGATGCCGTTTGGTCTCTGTTCCGCACCAGCGACATTTCAACGAGTAATGGATACAGTGCTGGCAGGCCTTAAGTGGCAGATTTGTCTGGTATATTTAGATGACGTCGTTGTCTTCGCCTCGAGCTTTGAAGAGCACCTGAAAAGGCTTCGAACAGTACTAGACGCAATCAAATCGTCCGGGCTAACCTTGAAAGCAGAGAAGTGCCACTTTGCCTATGAAGAGCTGCTGTTTCTAGGCCACATTGTTAGCAAGGAGGGAGTACGCCCAGACCCGCAGAAAACAGCTGCTGTCGCAATGTTTCCGCCACTGGCCGATAAGAAAGCTGTGCGCAGATTCCTCGGACTGTGCGCGTATTACCGTCGTTTCGTCAAAAACTTTTCGCGCATCGCCGAGCCACTGATCCACCTGACAAAGGCAGATGTGCCATTTAAATGGGAAGCGCCGCAAATAGAAGCCTTCATGGAACTACAGCGCCGCTTACAGACCCCACCGAGAGAGAGAGAGATAACTTTTATTTTTCAGCTCAAGTCCGAGCCTTCACCCCACCGATCCTTGCGCACTTTGATGAAAACGCCGAGACTGAAATTCATACCGACGCAAGTAGTGTGGGCCTAGGCGCTGTCCTCGTTCAGAAAATTGACGGAGTGGAGAAGGTCATCGCGTACGCTAGCCGTTCCCTGTCCAAAGCCGAGGCTAATTATTCGACAACTGAGAAGGAGTGCCTTGCCATCATCTGGGCTACGTCGAAATTCCGTCCCTACCTGTACGGACGACCGTTAAAGGTGGTCAGCGATCACCACGCACTGTGCTGGCTCGCCAGTTTGAAGGACCCCTCCGGCCGCCTCGCTCGATGGAGCCTACGGCTCCAGGAGTTTGATGTAACCGTCGTTTACAAGTCCGGACGCAAGCACTCTGACGCCGACTGCCTGTCACGAGCCCCTGTAGATGCACCGCCGCCGGACGACGATGAGGACGCCTCCCTGGGACCCATCAGCTCCAGCTCTTTTGTACAACAGCAACGCGCGGACACCGGCATAAAATGCCTCATCGAATACTTGGAAGGCAAGGTTTCTTCACCCCCCCCCCCCGCCTCGTTCAAGCGAGGATTGTCTTCGTTCTGTTTACAGAGCGATGTCCTCGTGAAGAAGAACTTTGCAGCGAACAAGACAGCCTACCTCCTTGTTGTACCTGTAAGTCTGCGCGGAGAAGTTCTTCAGGCCTCACACTACGAGCCGACAGCTGGACATCTCGGGTTTTCACGCACCCTCCGCCGCATTCAAGAAAAGTATTACTGGCCCCGACTGTCTGCCGATGTCGCACATTATGTGAAAACCTGCCGAGATTGTCAGCGACGAAAGACCCCTCCAACCCGACCAGCAGGATTTCTGAACCCCATTGAACCCCCCTTAAGGGCCTTTCAGCAGATCGGCATGGACTTGCTTGGGCCGTTCCCGACATCAACATCTGGAAATAAGTGGATCATTATAGCGACCGACTACCTGACCCGCTGCGCCGAGGCAAAAGCCCTACCGAACGGAACAGCAGCAGAAGTCGCCAAATTTTTCGTGGAGAACATTCTTCTGCGACACGGCGCCCCCGATGTGCTCATCACTGACAGAGGAACAGCATTCACGGCGGAACTGACGCAAGCCATCCTCCATTACAGCCAAACCAGTCACCGGAGAACAACTGCATACCACCCGCAGACCAACGGACTGACCGAGCGCCTCAACAAAACCATCGCCGATATGCTCGCCATGTATGTCGATGCCGAACACAAGTCCTGGGACGTCATCTTGCCTTACGTAGTCTTCGCCTACAACACTGCAGTGCAGGAGACCACCCAGATGACGCCTTTTAGGCTCGTCCATGGCAGAGGCCACGACCATACTGGACGCCATGCTGCCGAACGTTACCGAGGAAGATAACGTCGACGCCTACCTACAACGCGCAGAAGAAGCCCGAAGACTTGCCCGATTAAGGATCAAAGACCAGCAGCGGACCGACGCCACACGCTACAACCTACGAAGACGCGACGCGGAATACAAGCCAGGAGACCGAGTCTGGGTTTGGACGCCCATTCGCAGCCGACGATTGAGTGAAAAGCTTTTGCGACGCTATTTCGGCCCGTACAAGGTTCTTCGTCGGCTAGGTGAATTTGACTATGAAGTCGTCCCTGACCAAATAACTGCATCCCAGCGACGCCGCGTACCACCCGAACTAGTCCATGTCGTACGCCTAAAGCCCTATCATGCACGCTAAAGGACGCCGTGTTTCCACATTCGGTGTTTATTTTTGCACAATCCGTTTTTGATTGTTGATAGCCGCATTATTTTCTAAAGCATCGAGGCGATGCTTCTTTGAGAGGGGAGTAATGCCGCGAGTCTTTGTAGCGTTTGTTTGTTGTGTTTATTTGTTCATGCTTCAAGGCTGCCGGCACGCCGCTTTATCGCTTCGTTTGTGACGCAAGACGCGCCTAGAATTATCTCGAATGATCGCATCCAGGCGGAGCCGATTCTACTTAGTGCCAGAATGTTCTAGTAACTTCCCAAGCTTTATCTCGAATGTACGCTATCAGCTTTAAAAAGAGCGCGGCCGACAGCGGCGGGCATTCTGTTCGAAGACCGCCGAGCACGTTTGTTGCAACGCCGCCGCCGAGTGATTAAAGGGATACTGAGGCGGTTTTAGAATCAGCTAATTTTTTAGGGCTTTGGAGTAGTGTCATTGCTGATCACGTCTGTGACATTATTTTTTCGATTTTGGCTAAAACAGTGGCGCAATCACCAATTAAAAACGCGATGTTCAAATCTCCCGCGCCCCGCGCGAGCGTAGGAGAGGAGAACAGCGGAGAGGGAAACCTCGTCCATGGCGGCCAACGTGACGTCACGTTGAGGAGCCGGGGATACTTCGGCGCACCCGAGCGAGCTTTCAGCGCGCGTTGTTTCTCGTGCTGCGTGCGTTGTGACGTACAAAGCGTGTCAACCGACCTTGAGAATCAGAATCAACACGAGGTAGTACTCTGCGTTCGTGTCCATGAACAAATACGACCGAGACTGTGTCGTCTTCCACTGTTTTTAGCAAGATCAAAAGCTCGCAGCGCAAGCGCTCGCTGCTGTGACGAAGAATTCAAGCTGATCAAAGCAAGATTACTCTGCTCGAACCACTTTCGTAAGAGCGGCTACATGCAGATCTTGTCCCTAATGTGACCTCTGGAGATTTCTGTCGAAAAGGTGCGGCTGAACCATGACACAGTTCTTTCGATTTTCTCCCGCATGAGAGGCGTGTCAGCATTCCGAAGAAGCGCCTCTTTTAAAAGTAGAAACAGGCTCACTTGGCCCCTGAAGAAACCTTATAGAGGCTCGAGCATGTGTCGCTCTCCTCAGCTTAGGTGCGGTCAGACCACCTGAGACGTGCTCAGCAAGGCTCGGTTAGTGATTTTATACTCGGTTCGACGTGTCCAAGCAAGCAAGCAGAGCAAAGCATAATAAAGCAAAGCAAGCAAGCATCGAAGCTCTTCATATGCGGCATCTCGTTTAATCGTAGCTAAGCAATTAAAATGAAAGCGTTCGACGTTGATTTCGGATGCGAATTTATGAGAGAAATGAATGCCAACCGAGTTTTTGCAAAAAAAAACACCGCAACCTTACTCGGTTTCTTCATCAAGTTGTGGCAGCGGGCGAGTTGCAGCTAGCTTGGCTTTTAAACACGCATGTGGCGTGTGGCTCGAGTGGTTCCGGTCTTTAAAAAAGGTGACCGTTTAATTATTGGTAACTACAGACCTATCTCACTTACTTCCAGTACATGTAAACTTATTGAACATATCATATCAAACTACGTCGTCTCGTACCTTGAGGAAAACAAAATTATTTCACCCTTTCAACACGGTTTCAGAAGAGGCTTATCAACTACCACGCAGCTCGTGACCACTCTTCATGAATTTGCTTCATCACTAGATAAGGGCGAACAGATTGACGCAATTTTCATGGATTTTAGTAAAGCGTTCGACCTCGTTTGTCACAGTAAACTGATATTTAAGCTTCGAAAAATTGGCCTCCCCGATAACCTTGTTAATTGGATTCGTTCTTATCTTTCCAACCGACAGCAGTTTGTTCAGGTAAAGGGCTGCTCCTCTCACATTCTACCGGTGTCCTCTGGAGTGCCCCAGGGTAGCGTCCTTGGCCCGGTTCTCTTTCTCATCTACATCAATGACATCGTTTCGGCCATTGACACTGCAGCTATAAGTATTAGGTTATTCGCAGATGACTGCATTCTCTTTAAGTCTATTAATAGTAACCAGGATCAAGCACGCTTACAGATAAACCTTAATGCAGTTGCAGATTGGTGCGCGGAATGGTTAATGGAAGTAAATACTGATAAAACTGTTCTCCTACGGGTCACGAAAAAGAAGAATCCCTTCCAGTTTACATACACTCTGAACCACGAAAACCTACTGCAAGTTGACAACTACAAGTACCTCGGCGTAACATTAAATAAGCACCTTAGTTGGACTAGTCACGTCGACAAAATTTGCGCTGCTGCTGCAAGGAAACTTGGCTTTCTCCGCCACAAATTAAAGTCTTCCCCACAGTCCGTGAAGCTATTAGCATACAACACGTACATTCGACCTAAACTTGAATATGCTAGTGTGTCATGGGATCCATTTCTCAAAAAAGATGTACATTCACTAGAGATGATACAAAGAAAAGCAATCCGGTTCATTTTCAACAGTTATCATCGGAATGCTTCAGCGTCCGCCATCATGTCTGTAAATAATATTCCATCCTTGGAAAAAAGAAGAGCACTCGCTAGGTTAAAATTTCTTTTTTCACTTTATCACCAACAGTTCAATTTCTCTTCCAAGGACTACCTGCGCCCACGCTTAACCCGGCATACTAGGAACGTTCATGACCACAGCCTTACGCCGTTCTTTGCCCGTACAAACCTTTTTAAAAACTCTTTTTTTGTTCGCACTATCGCTCAGTGGAACAGCTTGCCAGCTTTCGTCTTTTCCGCGCGTAATGTTCATGATTTTGAAGAACGCTTGTCCCCTATCATCTGAGTTCTGTTTGTAATCCTACGTCTGGTATTTTATAATATTTCTTCCTGTTTTTTTTTTCTTTTTGACAATGTTGTTCATACAGCAACCTTTTACTTTTGACTGCCTTTATGTTGATCATTCAGGTGTTTTGTAGTGTTTGTCTGTTTTCTTTCTTTCTTTTTTGAAGTTTGGTGTGATCTTTGGCTGTTGTTAAATTGCCCACTCTGCTTGGCCCTCGGGCTGCAGTATTTTGTAAATAAAATAAATAAATATAGTTGGCAACTTCTTCACTGAACCTAAAGTGCAAATCTAGGAAGGGCGAACGTTTCCGAGGCAGCGATTAATATTTTCTGGCATCTGCTGAACGCGCCACGAGTGAAGCAGCAGCCTTGTGCGCGTATTTGGCTTGGTTTCCAGCGCACAATGATTGCGTCACTATCTTGTGGTCACATGCCTCGCAGTGCTTGGCCACTGCGCTTCGCTAATTTTGACACTAACTTTGTTCTCCTTCATCGTTTCCTTGAAATACTTTCTTGCCCCAACCTGCAACGCCGGGTAGTGAGAACAGGATTTTTTGTACACAGTGCTTTGGGCATTTTCTTTAGGATGACGCTCTTCCGGGTGAGCCAGGAGGCGTCCGGTGGTGGTAATTGACTTGAGTATTGTTCGCACCCCTTCCTTTCCGAAAATACGAGCCGAGGTTGTGCTGGCACCTTTTACGCATGGTCGGCATCGCGTCTTTGACGCTGGCGTATGCTTGTGCTAGGCGTAGAATTTTTTGCTTGTGTCTTTTTTGGTTTCAGGCGATACGTGGAATGAGCAAACTGTAGTATCCTTTTCTTCGGAGGTCAGTAAAAAAAAATAGTCGCCGTATTCGCTTTTACAACGCCACGGAAAGCGGCGATCTGCATTCAACGCAGCGCCGGATCCGCATCGGCAGCTTCTCCAGTCTTCAAAGTGGCGTCACGACCTCTCTTGACCAATCACGGGCGGCGGCGCGCCGCGCGGCGTGCCCCGCGGCACATGCCGCATATTTCGGCTAAAAAAGGCAATTCGCGCTTGGTTTTGCCTTATTTGGATGCGATATTCCAGTATACAGCATGAAAAACTATAGGATGCCGCTGCCAGCCCGATTTTCAAAAAAAGTGCTTCAGTCTCCCTTTAAGTTCTTTGCGGGCGCAAGTCAGCCCAAATAAAGAGTTCCGTTTCGAAGACATCCTCGTTGTTTTTCCTGTTCGCCGGACTGCAGTCACCACTACGTGACACTATTCACAACGTACAACGCTGCTGCCACAGGCGATAACCGCCCTTGAATGGCCTCATGATTCTCGAGAGCGGTCATCACTCGCCTGAGGTCTTCATCTTCAGCCGTCGCTGCCTGCAGCCTCTTTACCATGGCGTCACTGACGAGGGTTGAAAGTAAGTTCACAGCATGTATGGCTACATCTTCATATTCCCCTGCCCGAGTTGAGTCTGGTGGGATCCGCAGGCGCGACAGTGCATCCGCCAGTAGGAGCTGCATGCTTTCCGGGCACGAACTGCAGGGTGCAGTCGAACTGCATCAGACGCAAGAAAAAACGCTGAACACGAGGGGGCATTTCATTCAGTCCCATTTTCACAATAGCTAGAAGGGGTTGATGGTCTGTTTCTATGGTGACATGAGACCCCACGATGAATTCTCTGAAGCGTTCGCAGCCGAATGTTATTCCTAGTGCCTCCTTCTCAGTTTGAGAATACCGGGTTTCCGCTTGCGTTAAAACACGCGAGGCATACGCCACCGGTCTCCAACCCCCCTCATGTAGCTGGAGGAGAGAGCACCCAAGGCAAAGTTGGACGCATCGGTAGACACTTTAGTGGGCCTCTGAGTGTCGAAAATGGCCAACAAGGGGGCAGAGGATAGCATGCCGCACAAGTTTTTCCATTCCTTGTCATGCGCCTCTGTCCACTCGAATTCACCGTCCTTCCTCACGAGGGAGTGTAGCATGGGTGTCTTTTCAGACAGACAAGGCAAAAACTTACCGAAATAGTTGACTGCGCCTAGGAGTCTTTGCACCTCCTGTTTGCATGTGGGCGAGGGAATACTGGCTACGCATCGCACCAGGTCCGGATCGGGCCGTATTCCTTCTTTAGAGAGCACATCACCTAGGAACTTGATCTTGTCAGCGGCCACTACACACTTCTCCGGGTTAAGCGTAAAGCCTGCAGTCCCAATTGCTCTGAGCGCCGCCTTCAGTCAGGCGTCGTGCTCCTCCCTGGTTGCTCCCCATACTAAGATGTCATCTATGTAGACCCGCACCCCCGAAAGGTTGTCCAGGGCATCACTCATGGCTTTCTGAAAAACCTCCGGCGCTGAACTCAGCCCAAATGGAAGCCTCAGGAACCGGTACCTGCCAAACGGCGTGCTAAACGTGCAAATGCTGGACGTATAGTCATCTAGAGGTATCCGGTAGAAGCCTCTATTAGCGTCCAGTTTGCTAAAATACCTGGCGCCTGCCAGCTCTGCCTCAATGTCCTCTCTTCGGGGCAGTTCGTAGTGCTCCCTTCGGATACCCTCATTCACACGCCGCGGGTCCATGCACACTCTTAATCTCCCATTTTCCTTAGTTATGATGACAAGCGGGCTTACCCAGTCAGTTGGGTCCTGCATCCGGGTTACAATGCCCTCCGCCTCCATGCGGTCCAACTCCTGGCGCAGGGGCTCCTTCAGAGCGTGTGGCACCCTCCTCGAGGGTAGCGCTATAGGTCGTGCATCGTCTTTCAGGCTGATCCTGTATTTGCGCCTCGTACATCCTAGGCCACGGAATAGAGCGGGAAACTCTTCAATAATCCGCTGCTTGTCCATTCCTTCCTCTTGTGACACTGACCGGACTCGTGCTATGAAGCCGAATTTCTCACATGCCTCAAGGCCGAGTAATGCCTGTTTGCCCTTCTTCACCACATAGAAAACCAGCTGTTCGCGTTTATCGCCCACTTGAAGAGGCAGCACCGTTGTACCAACATGCTGTATAGCATTGCCTCCATAGCCTGAAAGAACAGTCTGGCTGGGGCGCAACGGTGGCTTTCGCTTGAGTCTCCGGTAAGATAACGGCAACAAATTCGCGTGGGCTCCCGTGTCGACCTTCATGTGCACTGTATCTGTGTCAACTTTAACCGGAACGATCCAATCGTTCGAGCTGGCGACGCCGGCTATGTGCACGTCTAATATTTCAAAATCATCTTCAGACTTTTCTTCAGGGCACTCAACTTCTTGAACGCTTCTCTTCGCTTTGCAGCACGCCGCGAAGTGGTTCAGTTTTCGGCACGCCGCGCACCTCTTTCCCCATGCCGGACATTTTCGCGGCGGGTGACAGCTGCCGCAGAAGTTGCACCGCCGCAAAGTCTTGCCCCGAGCCGGCCCGTCAAACTTTCCTTCCACTGCGTCGATCACCTGTGCCGTCTCTGCCTGCTCCCAGACTCGCGCCTGACTCGTGGCAGCCTCAGCCGCTTTGCAGAAATCAATGGCCTTCTCGATTGTCAAGTCCTTCTCGCGCAACAGTCTGTTGCGCAACTTTTTGTCCTGAGTTCCACAAACTAACTGGTCACGCACCATGGAGTTTTTGAGATCACCAAAGTTACACGACTGCGCCTTGAGCTGCACGTCCCTCAAAAACTGTTCAAATGGCTCACCTTCATTCTGCAGTCGCATGCGGAAGACGTAACGCTCGAACGTTTCATTCTGTTGTGCGCAGTACTCTTCGAACTTGCGCACCAGCACATCGTAGTCCTCCGCTTGGGCAGACGTAAGTCGAAAAGTGTTGAAGACATCAATGGCCTCCTGGCCGGCCACATGTAAAAAAATGGCTGCCTTCTCCGCGCTGGTACGTTCCTTTCCCATGGCTACGAAATATAGCTCGATGCGTTCCCTGAACTTCCTCCAATAGACGATATGCGAAATTGTTTGGTGGTCTGGCAACACCGCGCCCACAACTTCCGGTTTCCATCTTGGTTCGGGCTAGCTCGTCGAGCAGATGCATCGTTTGCTATGCGTACCTTCTTGATATCGGTATAGCTGTCATGAATCTTGCGTGTGAAATTTCAACAGGCAAGCTCAGCTGCTGCGTTGTTTTCACTGCTCATTATTTACCAAATGTAGGTGCTTTCAGTAAGCGCCAACTTCCACCTACCGCGTCCTGAGCTTCGCTTGAAGTCTGGCGCTGATGATAGCCAGAATCGGCACTGGGAAGTGTGTTGGCAAGTCGAACTCTGCGCCACTGTCATTTTAATTCGCGCATTAAAGCACCGGTTCAAGCATCACGCATTATCGTGGCTATTTTATTCCCAGGTGGACGCGATTTCATCTGGTGGGGTAACAGCGGTTATTTTGCGCTGAGTGCACAGATGTCTTGACAAACTTCTGTGAAAGCGTGAACTTTCGTTCGCGCCGAAGCAGGAGCTTCGCAGGACCCTCGACCAGCTGCGTAATGTGATTCCTTTAGTGCAATGTACAATGCACATCCGCGGTTTTCAACGTCACCGTTTCAGAGCCCGGCGCCGCGTTTCCGCTGCAGTTCGTTCAAACCGCGTCTTGCTTAAGACGCAGTTGAAGCGAGTATTGCGATGTTGTCAGTCGATGTTAACAAGAGGAAAGTGGGCGCATATAATTAAAAAAATTGTAAGCAAAGACCCAGTTTTTTTTTTCAGATAAGCACTAAGCTACCGCGGCGGCTTGATTAGAGAAAGAGCGTACAGCTGTAGGTGCCTGCACAGACTCGATACGCTGGTCAAGCTGTGTATGCGGGGGTGAAATTCGCATGTTCGGTTGCCTCCGACACTTAATTCGCTTCCTCCCAAACCTACAGAAATTTCTTTGTTGCGAAGCAAGCTGTTGCAGCTTGCCACAACGATAATAAAATCTGATGGCCTGAAGCGTTTTCAGAACAATGTTGCACGTACTTTCTAGCTGGGAAATGCGTCCCGCCTTCAAAATAAAGTTGCTATATTTTTTTTTCACACTTTCGCCGCCGGAGATATCGAATATACAGGAATCCTCAAAAAATAAAGCATTCGCACCTCAGTTTTTATACGTAGGATGTATTGCTTCACAAAGATGCCTTAACGCGCATAACATATGCGGGCGCGATCACGTACGACATTATAAGAAAACAATGTGTGGGATCTTGCAACAACCCCATGGTCCAGAGAGATGGCTAGCCCTTCCAAAACTAATTAAACACGGGAAAAACTTAACTGAACACGTAACAAACTAAGCAGTAATGTGCGTGTGGTTTTTCGAGTGCGCTAATTAGTACGCCACGGCATGAGCAATCGAGGTTTTTAGATGGAGCGCACTGAGTGCCCATGGCCGCGATTTACCTGCACATTAATGAACGTGCTTCTTCGCGACTGGAATACACGCTTGAGGAACACTGGCGTAGGCTCGCTCAAAAAAAATTACCTTCTCTATTACGTTGCTCAAGTATGCGTCTACATATATTCACGCCCGACCGGAGAGTTAATAAATGCACTAAATCGTCTTCTAATCTTGATCAGAGGCAACAAAGGCTGTGGTCCGTATCTTGATGTAAACGCAAATCACCTAGAAAGCTTTGTGAAAAATCGGCGCAGAAAGCGCAAGCTGTGCACTGAATGGCGTGCTGACACACGATACCTCGCATGGCATTTGCTGTTACTAAAACGTTGGGGCAGAGTAAGGAAGAAATAGAAAAGCGAAAAGCTGAAACGCACCTAGTTCTGGCACGCATCGTAGTTTCTTTGCGTAGTGGACAGCACAGCGTAAGAGCGCATCGTCATTCCACTTTTCAAATGAAGCGCAGCCGTTTTAACTCAACGCAGGGCCGCGGTTTCGTTTTCTGTACAGAACCAACATGGAGGACTTAGTTCTCGGAGCGCCGAGAGATGGCGCTGCGCATTTCGCATATCGTCGATTGGCTGCCACGTTCTCAGCGAGCACGAGCGGAGCAGGAGGTGGCAGGGCTTCCATGCGTAGGCTTGAATTTCGAGCTCGCTATCCAAACGGTCCCTTGCGCGGGAACAGCGCTGCCACTTCTGACACCATGTAACGTACGGGAGTGACGACACGCACGCCAAGGCGAGTGCTCAACAAAGAGAGATGTTTATTGCGACGCACGCCGATGAGTCAAGAACGCGCAAGGCACCTTGGGAGCTCAGGGTTGCCGGCTGGGCAGTGCGCTCCCGCTAGGCTGGGCTACGTTACAAAAGGTAAGACGGCTTCTTTTGCCCCTTAAGACTGCGCATTTTGTTCGCAGGTGAACTATTCCCAAAGCCTGAACCAGGGTCCTCAAACAACTTGGGTGTTGACCAAGGGCGACGGCGACATTATCGCTACTTACAGTCTTCCCATGTTGCTGCCATCCTTTTCTTTGACGAGTGCGTGCGCGGTAAACGGTTTCTCGCACCGACGACGCAAACGCCTTGCTTAAGCCCACGTACGAAAAGTAGAAGTCACGATTGGCACACAAACTGAGGTGCCAAGTCGACGCTTCTTCAGCGCAAAGGACGCGAAATCCATGGCAGCAGTGGGCAGCACTTCCACTTTTTATGCGTGGGCTGCAGCCATGCGTTCGCGCTGTCGGTGCAAGAGCACTCTTGCTGTTCACTCACGCGGTACTCTGCGAAGAAAAGGATCGCAACAACATAGGAACAGACTTTGCCGTTCAGGAGCAGCGCGCAGCGATTATGTCGCTGTCGCTCTTTGTAAGCCCCCAAGCTGCTAGAGGAGCCGGGTTCAGGCTTTGCAAATAATTTACCTGTGAATAAAACGCGCAGGCAGCACACGTTAAATTTATAGTCAACTAGAACATTAGCTAACATTCAAAAGCAGCAGCCTTATCTTTGTTATCATGGCTACGGTGTCGGCCGACGCTTCCTTCACCGTACACACAGCCGCTCATTTCAAGGTTAGGGTCCTCCAGCTCCTTTCGAGACTTCACTTGCTAATGGATGGTAAAGCATGTCCTCAACGCCAGGAATTCGTGGACGTCCGAAGCATCGACTCATGGCCACAAGCCCATGTGCTGGACGCAGTCACGCACCGCTGCAGCGTGAAAGGGACCATGCCGATTGTTTTTAAACATGAAATGCTTTTAGCTCCCGTTGTCGGCTTTGTGGTGACGTCACGCCGAGACCGAGAGCCATCATCCGGGCACTGAAATCCGCTCATCCGGGCACTGAATTCCACTCATCCGGGCTCTGAAACGAGAACATCCGGGCACCGTACGAGACTTAACCAGATTCAACGAGACTCTCTAAGCCCTCCTACGGGACCGGCATACAAGCGCCGGTTGCTCTCCAAACGAGTCACAAAAAATAACTGCTGCCAGTGTCTTCTCAATGTTTATCAAGATATCAGTCGAGCTGTGTATTTGATAACGCACGGAATTATAATTTCCGATTTCTAAAAAGCACATACATGCCACAATACACTTCGTTGTCAAACGTGATCTGTTAGGGGCTTTGAGAGAAGGCCGCTTAGAGAAAGAGGGCGAGAAGGGCTTTCGGCGGAAAACTTTCGCTCCCTCCCCAAGGATGGCGCTGCGGCCCCACACTCACGCATGTAAAAGACCGGCCGCTTGGCCTTCAAGCCCTATCCCCCTCTGGCAGGCAGATGTATACACGCTCGCGGAGTATTCGAACGCGCTGCAGATACATTCTTGTCAGGCCTGCGTCTCGTCGTGTCCGCGTACGCTTCTGCATTGTCCTGCATTTCAATGCCGCCACCGTCACAGCTCCTTAAGCCGAGCAATGGAGCCTGTATTAGGCCCGTAAACATTTCATGCTTACTCTACTCTCGGTTACGGGAGAGGCGCAATTTTTTGCTTTCTCCTCATAACGTCGTCTATCGCGTTCTGATAGCGTCGCTGCATGATCTCCATGAACCGGAGTCGTCCTCTTTGCAAACGTATAAGGCTACTTGTAACGCGTCATTTACGAGAAGTTATCACGTTCATGCGTACATCGGCGCAGCATGCTGCCGTAGCGGCTGCGGTGACTAGCGGGCGTCTGCTAAGGAGTAATACAGAGAGTTCCGTTTTTATCAGGGGGATTTAAAAAAAATTCCTGTGAGCAAACTACTGGCCTAATCGAGAGCAAACTTTGCTCTCAGGGTAGCATATTATTGTCTACGTTCTTTGAGATGTAATTAAACGTCGCTACATGCCTGCATTTCCTGAAATTAAGAAAAAACAGCCGTCAGCTGCGAGTAAAGCTGTCGCAGACGCGAGCCAAGCAGCTGGTTTGACAGGGCGCGCCATCTGCCGAGGCAAACGACGTCCCGGCTCAGTGGGTGGAAAGGCAGCGCGCTGGTTTCGAAGATGCGGCTCGTCTGCTTGTCGAAATAAATGCGACAAGAAAGAGTCGTCGCTAATAATACTGAAAACCACGGGGAAAATGTGACATCGATAGCACAGCACACAATAATGCTAAGTTGTCGCTTGTGGTCGTGCGTTCGTTTCGGTGTCGTGGTCCATGAAAGGCACCGCAGTTGAAGGATCCGGAAAGATTTTTACCCCAGGTTCTTTAACAACTTGAAGGAGGCGCCGTTACCGTTACCAACTAGCCGTTACCAACTAGCCCAACTTAATGTTTTAACGAAGTTTCTTTAACAAGCGCTGACTTTGAACAGTACACAGGCGTTCTAGCTTTTCATCTGTATCAAACTGACATGATGCTGCAGGCTGAAAAGAATGGGCAGAGGGTGCCCTGGGTATCTTAATTAGATTGCAAGGATATGTGCCTATACTTCGAACTGCCCTCCAGCAGCGTCAATACATCGTTGCAGCCTTCGTAACCTCTGAAAACGATGCCCTCTTGCGGTCCGTGACTTTTGAGCATGCATCCTCAATCTGCTGCTTGAGCTCGATAGACGTTTTCACTCGACCCGGGCTGTACACTGTGCTTTTCAAATTGCCGCACAGAAAGAAGTCTCAGGGCGGTAGATCTGGTGAACGGGGAGGCCATGGCATGTTGGGCGAGCCTCGTGCCATCCACATGTTGGGAAAAGTGTTGTTGAGTCAGTTGCGGACGCTTTTAGCGTAGTGGGCCGGAGCCCCATCCTGCTGAAATATGCACACTTCCTTCTGCATGTGTCTGTCTTCCAGTTTGGGAAGGACCTGATTTTCGAGCAGGTCCAAATATCCATCAGCGGTAACTGTGTCTTCGAAAAAAAAGGAACCGACGAGTTCTTGGCGCCACAGTTCGCACCAAACAAACTGTGCGTGGGAAGTGAACATTCTTTGTTGAAAAAAATCTTGGATTAGTCTGTGCCCACAACCGTGTGTTCCGATTATTGACCCGGCCGACGAGATGGAAAACAAACGGCTTCATCTGAAAATGATAGAAACTGGAGGCTATGCGCTGTTCTGCGCGGCAGAAGTCAAGGCGACGCTCTCTGTCACCTTCCGACAGCTCTTGCGCGGTTTTCATTCGGTACGGATAGTAGCCTTTGTTTTTCAAAGCTCGATTAACAGTTGCCGGCAACACGCCGAACAACAGCGCAGCGCGCTTGCGGGACAACTGCGGGTCAGACAAAAATGCGCCCTCCAGGGCATCGGCGATGCTGCGATGGGTTTTACTTGCATCGGTTCTCTTCTTTCTCGCGACACTGCCTCTTCCTAGGAAGGTGTTTTTCCATCTCAGCACAGAACTTTCGGAGAGACTGTGACGGCGAAATCTTTCTTTGATTTTTGTGCGTACGAAGTAGATCGAGCCAGATTCAAGGAGCCACGACGCAGCTGCAGCCTTTTTGTTCGTTGAGTACACTGGCATATCACCACACTCGTAGTAATAAACGATGCGTGACAAATCGAACACAAAATGTTAATCTTTCCGGCAGGCAGAGAACGGAAAGCAACTCAAAGTCGTCCGAACAAACCAACTGTCGCAAGCAGCCGACACCGAAACGAACGCGCGACCACAAGCGACAACTTAGCATTATTGTGTGCAGTGCTATCGATGTCACATTTTCACCGTGGTGTTTAGTATTATTAGCGACGACTCTTCCTTGTGGCATTCATTTCGACGAGCAGAAGAGCCGCATCTTCGAAGCCAGCGCGCTACCCTCCCACCCACTGAGCCGGGACGTCGTTTGCCTCGCCTTCCGGCAGATGGCGCGCCCTGTCAAACCAGCTGCTTGGCTCGCGTATAGCTCGCGTCTGCGACAGCTTTACTCGCAGTGGACAGCAGTTTTTATTGCGAAAGCAATACTGCTTGCACTTTTCTGCCATCGATGGTCGTGGCGCCTCCTTACACAGCGGCGCGTCACGTGACCGTGTGACGTCACGACAGACCGAGATACGGGGCCCCGGCTCGCGCCACCGATGGCGGAGGTACAGCCTTACACTAGACTGTACTAGAAAGGTTTCTGTCTAGTACACTCTACTTACACGCCAGCGGCGCCGCTCCACCACGTGACCGCGTGACGTCACGACAGACCGAGAGCCGGGGCCCCAGCTCGCGCCATCGATGGTGGAGGTACAGCATTACACGCCGGCTCCATCGCTGCCGAGAGAGTGCGCTCGCTAGAGCGGGATAAAACGGGGGGGGGGGGGGGGGGGGCTGCAGCTGCGCTCCTCTCAGTGCGCTACGTCGGATGATGTGTACAAGGAGAGGCTGGAACGATCTGCTGCGGCCAAGCGACGGCGCCGCGCCGAAGAAACAGACGAAGAACGGGAAGAACGGCTAGCTAAACAACGAGCGTATGCAGCAGCCTGGCGAGCACGCCGGTCAGCATCGCTTGATGCGGGTGCATCTACAAGGGCAGGGCCAAGTTTAATGAGTGGTGTTTATCTTTCCTCATATCTTTCAACTTTCCTCTATCTGCACGAGGCAGCGGTGGTGGCTCGGCTGGAGCCAGTAGACAGGCCCGTGCACTTTCCTTTTCGTCCTTCTCTCAGTCGCAACTAAAGCAACCGTCGGCGCAGAGCGGCGGTAGACAAGGCATATGCGGGCTGAAGAAACGGATGAAGTTGCTTTCGCAATTTCCGGGCTTAACCAAGCTGAGCCTCTGCCAATTTTTTTCTTAATTTCACGAAATGCAGGCAAGTACCGACGTTTAATTACCTCTCAAAGAACGTAGATCATAATATGCTACCACGAGAGGGAAGTTTGCTCTCGATTAGGCCAGTAGTTTGCTCACAGAAATTTGTTAAAGGGCAACTCCGGCGATTTTTCAATGTTCATTGATCGTAATGAAATTTTAAGTCTGTATTCTTTATGGTAGTCTGATATCTCATGTAAAATTTCGCACCTGAAAGCGGCGTAGTTTGTTCGCAAGCGAATTTTGAAGACAAGCGCTCCTCGACGCGAGCGGCACCCATTGATCGAGCAACTTCTACAGGCCACCCTGTGCTGTGACGTCACTAGCGTGTCGGCGTGTCAAGCTGATCGGGCGCGCGCTGACGTTGGTAGTGCAGGGGAAAACTGAAAATTGATTTTGAGCAATGTAAATGGCGCAGTAACAGACACCCGAACCCCTACGTAAGGGAGGAGTGAAAGAAGAAAGGAAGAAAGAGGTACTGTAGTGCAGGTCTCCGGAATTATTCCGACCACATGTGCAATTTTGCGCCATCTCTACGTATCTGATGTGATGTGTACGCCAGAGTGATGGGTCACGGCAACTTCTGATGTGCTGTGGGCTGCACAAATTCTTCATCTGTGACAACGGCCGTGATCTACCATAGGTTTGCTAGCGATAAGAACCTTCGCGACAATTGGGTGAGAGCTGTCCACCGTGTCAGCTGGTCTCCGAGGGATCATTCCCGCTTGTGATTGGAACATTTCTCGCCAGATTGCTATGAAGACAGCGTGTACCTCAGACGGAGCTTTGGACTCGCTAAGGCTTCGTTGAACCGGTGCTTGAAGGCAGATTCTGTGCCAACGTTATTCGAGTACAACCGCCCATCGCAGCGGCCGTCAAGAGGAAGCAGACCACAGTGAGCATGCTCAAAGTATGTTGGATTGTAGAACTGTAGCTGGCGTGAATTCAGTTCCAAAAGCTCGCCATCGAGAGAAAGCTTCGCAAAGAGAGGGCTGTTGGTGATGCATTCATCTGTAAGGACGTTGTGCACCGCGGCAACGTGCCGGCAGCAGATTCTTTCATCAGGCCGGGTCGGCCGGCACTCGCCACACGAACAGCTATCAGCGGGAGCATCAAATTAACTTTTGTTCTGACGATTGTGTCAGAAATGCATGTACGAGAAATGACTCAAATACTTCTCCGAGTTCAGATCGTCTCCATGCTGCAGGTGACGCGGCCTGTGGTGTGACTCGGCTAGCTAGTGCGGCGGTGGATCATACCTGAAAGGCGACTCGTCCAGTCCGAAATCGTCGAATGAGTCGTCTTCTAAAGACTCGCTGGTCTCGGAAAAGCTGTTCTCCGCGCTTCAGTCTCGTCGACAGCGCGGCTCCGAACTTCGCAGCGCGGTGAACACGCTAGTAACGTCACAGGCAACACCACACGAAGGCACCTCCCTGGTTTCGGTTTCGCGGTTTTTGTTTCGAGTTTTGCGTTTTTTGCCGTTTAAAAATTATTTTTTGGGTTGCTTTTGAAAACCTTGTATCGTACACATTACAGGAGATTCTTAGGAACACAAAACAGCCATTAACTTAACATGGCTGAAAAATCGCCGGAGTTGCCCTTTAAAATCCCCCAGATAAAAACGGCATTCTCTGTACAAGATGGCCGCTCACCCACAATGCACCACGCCAAAGTATTGCGAAAACCGTCCCGTCGAGGTGCACCACCACACTGCATATCCCCAGAGGGCGCAGCTCACCGCCCGCGCCATGGAAGTCTCAAAGAAATATAACTTTGCGGTCTAGCAGGTTCTTGAACGAAAGATTTGCACCCGTATCTACTGTGGGCACACAGGCACATGAACGATGTTTTTCAACATAATAACCGATGGAGTAATTTTTTCCCTGCCTTTCCGTCTCTCTCTCTCTATATACGGAGCGCACAGTCTCCAGCGGCCGCGCTGGCTTTGTTTCCCGGCGAAGGCGATGGGGGACGCCGGGGTGACGAAGAACGGCGCGCAGAAGAGGAAGGCGGTGGTGAGAAACCTCGGTCGGAAACGGAAGAGCGGCTGCGTTGTCCATCGGGCAGGGGATAGTCGCTCGAGGTCGAGCTCCATTGCCAAGGATAGTTGTAAGAACGGTTACCTGCAGGAGCAGGTTGGACGGGCGGCTCTTATCGAGGCGGTGGACGACGGCGGCAGTAGCGTGCGGTGTGCCCCTCGATGCCGCAGCGGTGGCACACGGGAGCGGTGCGACGAAGACCTTGTTCCTTAGAAGACATCCGGGCACTCACTGGTGAAAAATTTACCGGCGGTTTCAATTGTCAGTAATGCGAAGTTTGAGCGCAACGCATCACACGTCACCTGGCACGTGGCGTATTATGCTGCTAGCCACTCTCCGGGGTCTTCCCGTGGCAGCCACCAACCAGGTGGCGTTTAATTCGTTCTGTTACTTGGACACCCGGTTACGACGACTACGACGCGGAACGCAGGAACGGGCGCATAAGAGATGCGGTCTAAAATGTCCCATCTACCTGCAGCCGATCTAAGTGAGGTGCAATACTGTGGATGCTGCACGTGTGCCATCGCAAAGCGTTCCACGAAAAAACGCTAACAAACATGAAGCCTGTTGCACATGCAAGAGAAAACGCTAGCGAATCCTGCCGTCGCGGTGCAAAAACTTTTTTGAATCGTCGCGGCGGTGAGCGGCGATGTTCCAGCAAGTTGGAAATTTTCGCTGGGACGCGCCGCTCAGTCGCCCATTCGCTTGCATGTGAACCAACCTTAAGCCTCTCGCCTCAGACACAAACAACCCGAAGCGAGGGTTCTTGCACAGCTTCCGCTCACACCGTTCGACCACTTTCCTATGTGGCACTCTCGGTGAAAGAAGACGTATTACATTCCCTGCTATGGACGAGGGTGGCGCTGGTGAACACTCTCAAGGTTAGGTTGCACTACACATAAGTACCCCCGAAAGCCAAAAGATTAGACAGTCGTCGCCGCAGTGCGGTAACAGAGGACACCTTAAATTTCCTCACTGTGCGCTTTTCTTTACACTACCTGTAGAGCCTCTCCACAAGGCAGACGACTCAGGTACTTACATGGTATTTGTTTCCTGTACCGTGGTATTGGCAACCTTTTGTAGCATGAGCTACACTGGTTGACGTTGAGCAGTTTCGCGTGGCTCCTGGAGAGCCGTGCTGCGCATGCGCGAGGAGCAGTGATGTCACACGGCGCACAGCCAGCCCCTGGGGTGACTCATCGACGAGCGCAGCTGACGTCGTCAAACGGATGACGGGTGTCCAACCGATATGTGAGACATCTACTGCGTAATTTCCTTTCCTCAAATACAATTGTAGCGTGAGCTACACTGCCCACAGTCTCGCCGTTTCGCGTGCTTCTTGGACGACGATACTGTGCATGCGGAGGAGCAAGTGACGTCACTACGCACAGCTGGCGTGCCTCGCCGCGCCCGCTCGCCTTCCTTTCCTTAAAATGATCGGAGTGTAAAACGTTGTCAGCGCTAAAGCCAATAAATACAATGAATGCCGACGGCTTACGGCTTCAGCGCCGCGTTTCTGGCACAACGTTGTCAATGCCTGCAGACCACATCTCTCTCTCTCATCACCCCACGTACTTTTAAGCGCGATCCAGGCGTCCACTGACCCAGGGAGCCATAATGCGCGCTTTCTTTCCTTAAAATGATCGAAGTGTAAAACTTCGTCAACGCCAACGCCAATGAACACAACTAACGCCAACGGCCTATTGCTTCAGCGCCGCGTTTCTGGCACAACGTTGTCATTGCCAACGCTTGCAGCGCACACCTGCCACTACCGCCACTTAGCTTAAAACATGGTTGAGGTGTTCACTGTTCCAAGAGGGCAGTTATGCGCCTTCTCTCTGGTTCAGGGGTCCACGGAGATGTGGACACCTCGTCCTTGCCTCACGCTACGTATATCCTGGCATAGCAGAGCTAAGCCACTGCCAATTTTTCTGGAGTTCCTTGACATCAGTGTCAGCGTTCCAGTCTAAACTTCACTCATCGACGCTGCCTGTCAAGGCATGACTTCATGCTGAGGAGATGTTTGTGGCATGGACGGTGAATTGCCACCTATGCAATGCCCCAAAGATCATTGACGATTGTTTTATTCTGTGCAAGGAGGCTGCGTTCTTCTGGGACATATTTACGGCGAACACTTTAGAAGGACACTGAAATCACCCATATTAGTACCCGTTTTTTAAAGCGAAAGCTTTACTACTTGCACTTTCAGCCTTTGCCGTGGCGCGGCGGTGCCACCATTGACCTTTAGTTGAGCTCTGTGTGACGTCATGTGTGACATCACGCCGAAGAGAAGGGCGACCGACTCGCGCCGTCGCAAGCCGCGGCGGTGCCACCACCGGCGCCTACCTCCTGCGCTCTCCGCTAGGAGCGCAACAGGTGCTTTGTGACGTCACGCCGAAGAGAAGGGCGACCGACTCGCGCCGTCGCAAGCCGCGGCGGTGCTAGAGTGTACTAGCGGTGCTACCAGCGGCGCCTAACTCCTGCGCTCTCCGCTAGGAGCGCGATTGTGGCGTTGCGCTGAAGAGATTAGGCTCGACTCACGTCGCTAGAAAGCAGTAGCTGTGCCAACCTCCAGCGGCTTAACATTGCTTCGCGATCTCGCGCCGTCCGCGTGCGACGGCGGTGCACATGAACGGCGGCCTGACTGGACTGGATTGTACTGGACTGGATTGGATTGGATTAGAATAGATTAAATTAGATTAGATTACATTAGATTAGATTACATTGGATTGGATTGGATTGTATAACAGATGCATCGCCACAAGTCTAACCACAAGACCACCACCAGCTACACTACCAGCTGAACCATGGCGTACGTAGGTACGGATATTGCTTTCGCAATTACCGGGCTTAACCAAGCTAAGCCACAGCGAATTTTTTTCCAGTGGAGAAAAACTGTGTTGTTCCGTGTTATCTATTTATGTAGCTGTGACTATTTAGTCTCTGGAAGAGCCGTATGATGGACCGCCACTCCGAATCACCGCGGTCATCGAAATCTTTGTTCCGTGAGCAGTGCGCTTTTGTGCGGGGAGTATATGTTGCCCTGGAAGATCCGCCTTGCTGGCTCCCATATCTAGATGCATGTGTGTGCCTCCCAGACTTTTGATGTTTGGGAGGTGGGGATATGCAGGGGTATATGGTGGGCTCGTATCACACAGCCTGGTGTTTTGTGGCATGGGCATACTCCTATTTTCTTTTTCGGCACTATTTCCATGCAGTGAAGAAAAAAATCGTCGCCGTAGATCAGTTGGTAGAGCACCGGACGCAAAATTCGGAGGTCAAGGATCCGGATCCTAGCAGTGGCGTGTTTTTGTTTCTTTTTAATCAATTATCGTTAAAAATAATTGCCATATTAAGCTCCTACTGATGAACACCAAAACTTATTTTTAAAAAAGTACATCCGCTATGCTCCTTGGTTTCGGTGATTGTTGTCTTCCCTCACGTGCGACAGCGAGAGGCAGATATAAGCCGCCCGTCAGGGAATTCAAGATACAGCAGTCCGAGAACAGCGTGACGAACTGCCCGCTACCGATTGGCATTTATTTTTTTTTATAAAAGCACAACAATTTCAATGCATCGATATAACACATAATCACTTCATCGCAAGTACATATAATTTCAGTAGCACCTTTCTAGGAGTTTATCGCATCCCAGCGAGCGCGATTTCCTCATTGCTTCTGTGTAATCACTGTTTTTTTTTCTAGCTATCGTACCGCTGTTACATGACGCCCACTTTTCCTTACTTATTTCCGCCGCGTGCAACACAGAATGTTTGGATGCTTTAAAGAAAACGCATATTTATATTTCTTTGTTCTGTAATAATAGTATTAAGTGTGTTTTAACGCATCAAGGCGACGCGGAGTCTATCAGGAACGCTGTAGTGGAGGTCTCCAGATTAACGTAGACCAGCTGGGGTTCCTCAGAGTGGACTCACATCGCACAGCACACGCCCATTTTTGCATTTCGCCGCCATCAAAATGCGGCCTCGCCACCAGTATCGAACCTGCGACTTTGGATTCAGTAGCCCAGCACCACAGCGACTGGGCCATCGTGAGAGGTCTTATTCATTATCTGCTGTCTGAGACAAGGAATGCCTCAGAAAGTGAATGTTGCCCAACGTGATTGGTTCATTGCGCCTATGCTTCACATATTTATGGTACACGACACAAAGAAAAGAAAACAATTCTCACTCAGTGCTTTACGAGTTAAAGCAGTACTAACAATTCGATTAAAGCTGTATGTAAGCATGTGGAAGGGGATACTATAAAATCCAACATTTCACATCAATCTGGCGTAAAATACTTGCAATTACCAAAAGCACATTGCGGAAACGCCAATTAGCTTTCTTCCTAGACAACACTTCGTTCAGTTTAGCTGTTGAACTGGATGCCATTTCAACTGGGTGCCATTTTCGCACTCCATAGCGCAGACAGCTATAGGTGGGTAAATCTACGCGCTGGCACATGCCGTTTTGTCTAAAAAAGAAAGTATGCCGTGTTGCGAAATATGTGCGGCTGAACCCAGTCCTGAACCGGTTCGGAACGGTTCATTTGAATCGTTCCGGTTCGGGTTCAGTTCCAAGATGGCGAAAAAAATTTCGGTTCGGTTCGGTTCCAGTTCCGGGCAAAAATTCTGTTTTTTTGGTTCCGGTTTAGGGTTCAGGTTCGGTTCCGGTTCGACACCCTGCTACCATAGTCATATCCGCATTCCGCAGGTGGTAAGTCACAACACATGCGGCAGCGACCTTAGTAGTGAGCGAGTGCTCGTTTCGTGTGGAGACACCGAAATTTTCGCTGGCGTGTTCATCGTTTCAAACGGTGGGCAGTACCGCAGGACACGTGATACGCGCTCCGCGTATATTATTTATTACTGCATTATTTATACTGAGCAATTTCGGTTTCGGTTTCTGAGCTGTTTCCGTGCGTTGTGACGTCATGATGAGGGAAGGGCAGCAAACCTGGTCACGTGGGCCCCAAAAGTTGTGACACACGGGGCTTCTTCGATTACCCGCGCTCGGGCAGCCCGCTGGCGGCCCGCAAGTTCGTCTCTGACAGGAAAACGCATCATGGTCATGTGGGCTGGCGGCCACCGGAACCAGCCGGTCGGCAATCACGGCGGCAAGCAAGTCGCGGATCACGGAGGGCAGATGCTCTCTCTAGCTTCGCGTTCTGCGTCTCATTGCTACGCACGCGTACGGTAGAAATAGGCTCGAAAGGCTATCGAAAGGCTCGAAATAGGCTTGGTATCGAAAACAACGACTTGCAGTTATTGAGGGCTGCGTGCCGCACACTGCAGAACATGTAGCTGATCAAGCTCGCACTCGTATACATCGGCAACGACAACGCGAGCGTGTGCCTTCGGTGCACTGTGTAAGCTTCAAGAAATCCTCAAAAGCATGCGATGAGCAATCGCAATCTAGCATGTTTCAGTCGACACCACATAGGACTGAAAAACTGCCCGTGCGTTGTTTATCAAACGACAAGCCGCACTCTCGGATTATTGCGTGTTTGCTTACTACGCAGTAAGTATATATGACTGGTATGACCGCAGACGATCGAGCCTGGTGGACTCTGGTGTGGTCGTTGCGATTTCTACGCTAGTAACCTGCTTCCTGTAAGCTGTAAGCAGAAAAGAATCGGGATACGTTCGTTCAACTGTAGTCTGTCGGCCGCTGGCTTTTGCTGCGAGCAAGGAACGCATAATCTCGGCAAAAGCGCATATCAGCTTGTTGAACGTCCATCTAGAACAAGCGGGTGCACTGTATAAATTTAGCTGCGTATCGTTTCTGTAATAATACAGTTTTATAGCAGAGAACTGGCAATGAAATGAAAGGCGCTACAATAAAGCCCTGCGTGTCGGCGTCTCACGTTCCGCGTGTGTTTGCATGACGATCAGCGCTAGAGCTCATTTTTATCTACTTTTTTAAATGAGCCAAACGCGAGGAGGTGCATGCCTGCGGTACTTCTCAGATATTTTGAGCATATGTGGCAGAAGGCCCGAGCATAGTTGGTGACGACAGAATCAGCACTTGGTCGGCGCGACAATTCTGTGTGGCCACATATATGCCCGCAGAGATGTCTCGAGCAATGTGCTCGTGAGGGCTTTTAATAAAGGACATGTTTCAGTCAAGGGTTTTTCAAAGCATATCCACTTTTGCACTGCGCCAAACGCAATGAAGACCATAAGCTCCCGTATCGCGCTCAACCAACACTTCGTAAAACACGTTCAGCACATGCATATATGCGCGCGTCTGAACGCGTACTCGGAACTGGAATCCGGCTGCTCTCGTGAAAGGCCTCGAACACCATCGCAATATCCGCCGGGCGCACGAAATTAACAGCCGAAATATTTTGTGAATCAGAAGTATGCGATCGTAATATGAAGCGAGCAATTGTGCTTTCGAGGTGGTGAGACGATCCAAATATGATCGCGCATACGCACGCAAAACATATCAATAAACAGCGAGAACTACCGCAAAAGATGCCATTGCAGGCGACACAATCGATATGCACCGTGGCCTAGTCGAAACAAGCGCCTGCATCGCGCAAAACATCGCATGAAGAACCCACTCTAAGAAAAAAGGGTGTAAGAAGGGTGCATCTTCACGACTTATGCTATCTGAAGGCGCATGGACTAACGATGCACTTTGCGGAGTGCATCGTTACACCCGTGTCGAGGTGGTGGAGGCCGTTAGTCTCTTTCAGAAAACTTACCCCCTTTTTTACTCTTCAAACCAGCTGTGTTCCCTCTGCGCGAAGACGCTGTACAGCAAAGTATGCAGCCCTCACCGCCTCCCCTCCCTCTCGAAGATGGCCCTCTCCCGAAAGCGGGGCGGCGGGGTTATTTTGAGGACAATAGTTAAAAGCTACGCTGGCTCACGCTCCCCCACTGCATTGATCCTTTCACCCGCGCTGGCGACACTGACCGCGCCTCCTCGCTTCTTCAAGGGACCAGAAGCTATTTCTTGGAAGAACACGTACAGCGATCTTCTGCCCATCTCCGCCTGGAGGCGGCTTGGCGGATGCACAGAACGTTACTGAAAAAAGGTGCATTGGCCGCGATCAGCCACGACAACCATCACGCATGCAAACATGCTCTTGGTTGCTAACGACCTAAAATAATCACTAATATTCGGTGCATGTGCTTTCATACTCATGATTGGATATCATTTTAAAAAGAAGTAAGTCAGCAAAGACAGACGGCATGATCGGTGCTGTGTTACTCCTCTGACCAATCGCAGCTCTGAACGAAATCAACAGTTTAGCGCTTCAACACACCAGAGGCATAAAAATTATTGCGCTTATAATTTCGGCTTGTGGTTACGCTTTTATTAAAGCGGTAATAAAAGCTTTAAAAGGAACAGTTTTGCTTCACAGCCAACGTAAGCTCTATTAGTCAGCGCTGTTCTTCATTTTCTAATAGCGTACGATAAATACCAGGGCGGTTAATTCCCTCCGTACAATTTCGAATAACGTGCACCACTTTTCGAATAACCCCTCGTTGTGGCACATGTTCCTGAGCAAATAACAGACGAATAACAGAAAGGGTTCAGGTTAACATGCATACAAGTTAATAAATCAAAATCAGACGAACGAGCGAGATTGTTGACGCAGTAATTTTATGTTAGCTGAAGATGCAATGTCACGCAAATCCCGAATAAATTGCACTCTCATATTTCTGCTCCATTTCAACAACAAAAAAGAGCCCTACTCGCTGATAACCGCGTGATCTTCACCACTAATACTGACAACGCTGAAAAACCAAAATGAAAGAAACTAGGGAAGGAATAATTCTGCATCTGAACTGAGTTGTGAACGTGGCCTGACCATTCCATATATATAGGTACTTTTTTGTTTAGAGCACTTTTACCAAGACACGAGCCAGGCCTCAGGGTCGCACTTTTGCTGGTCTACTATGAGATCACCAGCATTTGTACAGGGTCCGTCAAAAGTTCCCAGGCCACATGGTCCGCTTTTCATCGGTATATCCTGGCACTTAAGATTCCGATAGAGCTATCGAGGTTCTAAGGTGGTAGAACGATCCTTCTTCTATTCTCTACAGATATGTTGAGCTTCGAGGGTATCTCAACAGCCCGACTATGCTGCTGAAAAGCAAACCCTGTGGCCTTGGAACTTTTGACGGACCCTGTACATCTGCTCTGAAACTCCTCAACGCAGCGTAAAAGACATTTCTACGTTTCCTTTCCAACAAGTGTACGGATCCTTTCTCTCGGCACAAGATAGCGAAGCCCATAGTAATCAGTTTTCGAGATAGCTGCATTTCCTGATCATGTTTTGGCGCATACAAGTGTTTCACATAGAAGCAATTCAATTCCAGCTTATTTTAAATTGATAAACAGGGAGCGAGGCGACCAAAGCGATTTAAGTCTATTCGAACTTCTCTTGCGTATGAAATTGTGCTGCACGCCTACAAGAGCAGAAATTAGCTTAAACTCAGTGTACGTGTACGTAACTGTTAGCTTTTAGGTTGTTCCGCGCAGCTTTAATGCAGTCAAATAGTGCTGATAGTCAGAAATGAAGTTGACTGCCTCCATTTTTTTTTTCGAACTGTAGCGCTATGGAAGCATCGAATTCCGCAACAAACCGGGAGCCAGAGGAAAAAGTAATCAAGGCGCTTATATTGCGGCAGTGCATTGTGAATTCTTATGGAATGGTTCATGCGTCAGGAAATAACTCTTTCTTTTAGAGGCTAATGATAAGCACTAAACAGTACATTGCACTAGATAGACGCAGCCCGAAGACCCAAGCTCGAAAATAAATGAAACTAGGGCGTATAAACCGGCAGGTTTTCCTTCATCATCGTAAGTTGCTTCGGATGACTGAGACTTTTGTCTTGTATGCACAAATAAAACTGAGCTAAAGGACACATTGTATCGCACTGACGAACCAATTTTTAACAAAAGCATAAATTCAGCGGTGGCAACTGCCTATATAGAATAAAATGAAAGCGCGTAAATAGACGGAATCGCCCGAATAACCAGTCGGTTGAAGCGTCTTAACGGATGCTTGCTGGCATAGCGCTGGCAGTGTTCCATTTCTGCTCTGTTGACCCATTTTGAAAATATTTTGAGAACTTCGCGAACACTGGAACGATGAGAGGTGAGAACTGCTGCATCAGCAGTGGTCGACTGTCGTTTGAAGCCCTCTTCTGCGCCATCTTCCTCAAATGTTGTGAATCCCCTTTGTTTGCCTGACGCTTCTGATCACTCGATGCGGCTTTATTAAATCCATATCTCTACAGCTGTATCTATTTCGATTGAGTTAAACTATTTTTGAACAGAGCGGTCTTTTTTTTTGCTTTCTTCGGATTCTCCTCACACGTGCGGCCCCACAAAAGAAAGTTGAAATTTCTCGCAGCAATATCACGCGGCAATATCAGTATTTAAAACTGTTACTGTACCTGACATTGTTGTTGTTGTTGTAGCCTACGACAGAATGACATTGAATCAATAATGCTGCAGCATTTACATCGGTTTTAGAAGTACAGGAAGGGCAGTTTATTGATATATATTTCGCAGTAGCTCCTGTACGCGGTAGTACGAGAACTTCCGAATGATGCTCGTAACTTTAAGCTGCAGCTGCTCTGAAAACTATTCTGTTGCATACGCCACACATTTACGGCAGCATCTGCGTAATTCATACTGCGTAATAGCTGGCTGCGTAAAAAGCTTCAAGCTTCAAAAAAGCAAGCACTGACAAGACGAGTCTCGCCGCGCTCGTTGTCTCCGATAAACGAAGAGTTGTGCGCACGCCGAAAGCGCGGAAAAATACGTGCCACAAGGGCAGAGAGGCGCATGCAAAAATAATAAACTACCAGCACATTGCAAAGACCAAAGGTTGTTGCCCCGCACGCGGGCAGCTTGACCTTGGGACACTACTGGGAACGCAGACGTTCTTTTAGTCAGCGGAGAAAAGGAAAAGAGGGGAAGCGCGGGGTCCGGCGGAACGAAAGAAAGGCACGAAGCATGGAGGAAGGAAAACCTCCTCTGTAATTCCTCTAAGCAAGCTTTGGAAGCGATGGCTGGCGATGGGTTGTAGTTTCTCCGTTCTCCCTCTTCAGGTCACGTGCCTGTCTATTTGGATTGGCCGCTCGCGTAGAGTCGAAGACGAAGCCGCTGTTTACCGCGCCTGGGTGCCGTGCGTGCAAGTCGCGACGCGCATTCCTCTTTTCATCTTTTAGTACGGGCCTCTGTGCGTTTAGGTTCTGTTCAGCGATTACTTCATCGTGCAAGCTTCATCGATGTGTGATGCTGCAGTGGGCGACATCTTCGCGAAAGAGTCAACGTCTGAAAGAAACAGCGCACGCCAGATCGTCGCGGCGCCCTCATCGTACGAATTCTTTGCGCCCAATTTCAACCGTACAAGTAAGTGACATTTTCGTTTGGTCATACGGGTTGTTTCCTGCCATCAAGTTATGGTGTGTTCAATACAGATTTTTTATCATGGATTGTGTGCGCGAGCCGCTGCTTGTTGCTATTTCTTGTTTTGAGCCGGTCGCGTGCGGCCGGAGGGAGCCTATCGTGTGCAACACACGATCGCAGCGGCGCAATCTGCAGGCGTCTTTCTCATGCTTTCTTTCGCTGCAGGCTCTGATCCTTCGTCTGCCGTGCGAAAGAACATTGCCGGTCGTCTCTTCAACGCCAAGTATTTGTCCCTGCTCACGACCATTCAGTAAGGTAAGTCCAAACCGCAGTCTCCGTTCAGAAAGGGGCGAGTAAATTAGTGTGCGCGCTTCTGTGGCACGTACTGCGCGCAGTGCTCACATCTACTGCAGCACTGTATGTGATTCTTATTGCACAATAATCCCTTTATAATTTTAGCGCTGCAAGGCAACTCCTTCTGCCAGGCCGCTTTTTTTTTTTTTTTTTTGCGAATGGACGGCGTCAATTTTTTTTTCTTTACCACGGAGTAGCAAGCAAACGATAAAACAGTAAACGTGAAATTTATTTATTCATAGGCAAGAAATTAGCAGCTCATTTGTGCTCTGCGCTTCCAGGCATGCGGCCGTTTTCGCTTACACCTTGCAATATTTTTGCTAACCCAGAATGTGACTTATCATGCCAGCAGTTTTACTGCATTCGAATGGCAAGATGCGCTTGCTAATGGTGTTAAGTTGATATGTAACTGGCTCTTCACTCAGGCTGAGAACTAATAGAGAAAAGTGAACTTGTTTAGTTCTTTTTATTAGTGAAAAAGTCAGGGTCAGGGCTAGTTGGTGGCCAAACATTAGCTCACAAAAGCGTACAGTCTATGTCACCTCTTTTTGTGCTCTTGTATTCTCTTATGAAAGAGTGAAACTTTAGGCTTGATGTTGCTCTAAGAGGTTGAATAGAAGAATACGCTAGTATCTAAGCTTTTCTGTTTAGAACAATAAGGATTTTGGTTGCACTGCGGTAATCTGTCAACGAAAAAAAAAATTCTGTAATGAATACTGTCAATCTCGTAAGCAGTAACAGTATAGTTCTTTCTTTTTTCTGCAGTGGCTGTTAGAAGATATGTTAATTATGTTAGGCACTTAGTGACAATTCACTGGTAATAGGCCATTGTGCTGTAGAAGTTTGTCTAGGCTTATTATGCCAGTGCACTGCGTCAATTATGCCTGTGATAAATATGTGGCAAGTGCTGTAATAGATAAAGTTTGGAACAAAAAGTTGTTTCTCGTTTTCAAACTATTCCTGTCGTTTTTTGAGCATGTGTGCTGCCATTACATGGTTTAATGAACATATAAGTTATCACTAACCATTACACTAACACTATAAATGACATCTCTATTGCAGTGCACCTGGGAGAAGGAGGGATGCAAAGGTGCACAACCATTGTCACTCCTAGCACCGAAGTTCAGCCTGGATTCTTCAAAACCGTACGAGTGGCCGGGACTAGACGTGTGTGGTATGTATGTTTTTATGTAATTGGGACATTGTTGCAAGTTCATCATCACTTGATGTCCATCCGTGAACATAGTATGCTATGTTGCGCAGCTGCAGCCATTCTATTACAGAGATTTTAGAGCTTTTCAATGTTTTCGAGGACTTAGTTCCGAAAGAATTTCTGAATAATGGTTTGAATAATTGTGACCACTTTTTATGGCATGAAGTATAAATCCAGTTTTTTTTCTGCAAAAGTAGGCTGGACTTCAGCAAACATTTCATATTGAATTAGTTTGAGAGGCGCTGCCTACAATTCATGTTGCTGGAGAAGTCAGAAAAAAATGAGGCAGAGTTATGGTAATGCTTGGCAGGGTGGCATGCTACCAAGCTAATATGACTAGCACCGTCGTTTATGCATGTAGAGCTTAATGTGATATGAAGCTATGTGAGGCTGTTCATCTTCTTTGCACTGTTCACACTTTCTTTTTGAGTAGGAAGGTGCTGTTCACTGATGTGAATAATTTCCAATAACTCACGTGAACCCATATTTGTTCTATTTCACATTGGAGTGAACTTAAAATTTAACTAAGCTCACGTGCCCTGCATGTGAAAGCAGATATGGAAGGCAACTGGTTTAATAGCCATTCTTGCATGCTGTCAGTCAGTGTTTACAATTTCATTATGCTAAGCATCTGAAAAGATGTGTAAAGGTAACACAACATTCTGTTGTGCCAGCAAAATGTAATTCATGAGAATTACTGCTGCTGCATATGCTGCAAGCATTGGATGAAGCAGCACTGTCTAAATAAAAAGACGAGCTTTGTAATTTCCTCAAGCAAAAATAGTGCTTTAGAAGGAGACTGTTCTATGCTGCTTGTGTAGTTAATGTAGTCTGTCAGTGAAGGCCAGTCCATAACCAAAGCTTTTTGCACAGGCATAATGTAGAGGTGTAGTATGAAACAGGCTATGAACGTGAACAAAAAGTATCTTTATTATAATGTGGTCCAAATAATTTTTTTGGTATGATGTTACCTCATGCATGGAGATAACTCTTTAGATGTGTAAGTTGCCCTTGCTATTATTTCACATTTAGCCGAAAGCTTTTCCTTGTTTTCCAGGAGTGGTAGACTAAGATTTATAGTGCATAGCCTTTGTGCATAGGCCTTTCACCAGGTATTTAAACTGTATCGAAAGGCTGTGACAATGCAATGCACCCAGAAATGCCATCACAGGCACAAGCTTCCTGCTGTTTGCTAATCGGAAATGAATTCACAGGTAATATATGCAGGGAAAATTACAATTGGAAGTATCACTCATTGATGCTCAGATAATCACCTACACTTCCCTTTTAGGAAGAAAATTCACTGTATGGGCAACAAAACATATAATGGCATCAGAGACCAGAGACATATTGTTAGCAAGGGCTGCATGAAACCTTAACCACTCTAGATACAGAGAAATAAAAACACGAGAATGGAGGGAAGGGTTTGTTAAACGGCATTTCATTTTATCACCTTTTAGTAGCTTCCATTTCATGCACATGTTTTTCTGTTTCTTGATATGACCCTCTTCTTAGTCTGGCATCCGGGATGCCTACAGCCTGACCGTGCAGCTGGGCACAATATTCTGGATTTTTCCTGAGAAGCCAGTGTGCTTGTGATAATGTCAGCATATGTGAGTGATTAAGTAGCTGCCATTTAGGACATGTTTTGTTTTTCCTGCATATCTTTTCTGATTTTGGTTCTCATTAATAAACAGAAGCCTGCACTTGTGGCATTGTTTTCATGCATCGCCCTTTATCCCTGCCTTTTGTGTGGTTTACACTTTTAGACCTGAATTAACTAAGCCCATGGTCACGTCATCCGAGCTTTGTGGTTGCAAAATTCATTATATGTTTTCTTCTCTGTGCAGGTCAAATACATGGTACATACTGCCTCCACCTGTATGAAGAAGACTGCCAGGGTCATTGCTGTAATATGGTGTAGCATGTGACAAAATAAATATGACGGTATGTTTCTTTCTCCAATTCGTTTATGAATCCTTTGTGTACATTCTGCAGTAGTACCTGCACCTGAACACACAATGACACAGACCATCTCACATGAAAGATTCGTCGCAACATTTTGACACTGCCTGCACTTCCAGAAAGACTCGGGCTTCTACCATATGGGTCAACTTTAGTTCTGCATTCAGTGGGCAGGTTTACGCTACAGAAGGGTAATAATGCTCTCGTGTGGACAGTATAAATACACCACCGAGTAGTGCATAGATACCCTTTGCAGTAGGGCATTACTTTGTACCACTAGAAGGGTAACTTTATCCACCATGTAAGGGTATAAGCATGCACCACAGGGGTGCAAACTTTGCTCTGTTTATGACGGTATAAGTTTAGTCTTTGACAAAGTAACTTTGCACTTCTATACATAGCATAAATTTACCTACTAAAGGTGCAAACTTGCACCTTGCATGCTAGGATATGTTTATGCTTTCCTCAGGCTAACATTTACCCCTTTTAGAAAGGTGTAATGTTATACCTAACTGGTTTAAAGTTACTCTTCTTATGTCAGTGCAAGTTTAGGCTATTAGAGCGTAACATTACTCTATGTGTAAGAGCATAAATACTTAGTCTCCAAGAAACAGCGTAACCTTACCCCCAAAAAGGTGTCAGCTCAGCGACAAGTGTTTTACCCCCCAAAAAGACTAAGATCACACCTTTTTTTTTTAGAGTGGCGCGCGGTCTTTCTAGTCCTTATAAAAATGGCCGCGCGAGCTTCCCGCTACCATGGAGTAAAAAAAATTAGGAGAGAGTGCGCTCAGCCTCTGCAAGCCATCCTCCTCTGACGCCGCTGCCGAGGGCCCTTTTGCGCACTGACTCTTGGGAAATAGGCCCTCCTCCACAGTTACTAGACTGCCAACCAGCGGTGCTTTTTAGTGAACGTCCGTGCTCCGATGTAGCGCAGAAGCGCAGCGCCTGTATTGCAGCTTTGGCGGAATGCGCACCGAGCTCGAGGTTGTCTGAAGGCTCCGCGTCTCAACACTTCTGTTGATTACACTCTTGATTTTTTGGGAGCACTGTAGAAAACTGGAGGTAAACTTTTCATCAAAGGGCGCGGCCGCGACCTCGTCACTGTTCAACTGTGTTTCATATAGAGAACAATTCCTCCCGTCGTTATACACACATACGGAGCGTTTATTTCAGCGCATGCTATAAGCGCAGAACTCGAGAGTAGGCGAAGAAAACGGGCCTCTAAGAAAGGGTGCAGTGGCTTCCAGAGCGCTCACGGCGGACGGTAACGAGCGCTCCGGCGCGCTGCGCAAGATTCTATTTCTCGCGCAGGCGGACTTCGGCCCGCCCATGGGCCCGCCGTTCTCCGCTAATCTCGGGGCACAAGTCGCGCCGAATACGCTCGCGCACGTACGCGGTTCCGACGTGAAATGCGACAGTGAAGTATTTCTGAGAGAGAGTGCCGGCGGCTTTACGTCTGCTCCTGCGCGGGGTCTCCCGGCCACTGCGCACAATCACTTACAAAAAGAAGTAAACTGTATTTACTACATAGCCGCGCGCACGTAGCGTCCTGTCTTGGAATAATCCCGCGCTCGGCACACTGCACTAGCGGCCGGGGTGGGGCGCCCGGCCGCGTATACCGTCCGAGGTAGCACCAACGGAGCGTTCGTGTCACGCGTGCACTACCTGGCAAAGAGCAAGCGGGAAGTCAAGTCCGCCTGCTTGATGAACGCACAGAGGCTCACCATTGTTGTCACGGGTGCGCTCACTGCCGCGCGCCCACAGGAGCGCTTCGAGACCGTCCGGGGTGATACCCAGCGCCCTGTAGGCCGCGAGCATTTCGCGACGCGGCACTGCAGAAGGGGCACAGCGAAGGAGCATGTGCTCCAATGTCTCCACTGCGCCGCAGTCAGCGCACGCGTCGCTCGGGGATGGTGGCCGCTGCGGCGAGCGAGCAGTTTGTGCTCACCACGGAGCCGTCAGTGAACACAAGCAGATGGTCGCGCAGTTGCTCGTAGAACGAGAGAGCGAAACCGAAACCGAAATCCGGCTAAGAGCTACCGCTGCCTTGTCACGTGAGGGCCTTTTCCCATGATGCTTTCCACTATATTTTTTATGACTAGGCTTCAAGATTGTGACGTCATCCTCCTCGTTTTTTTCTTCCTCCATGCCCGCTACCATACACCTCTCTGTCGTCTGCTAGCTGCCCGAACGCTGCGAGCACAAAATCGTCCTGGCGAGTCTGGCCGCCGGCTGGCAGCCCGAAACCGCCCAGCCAGAGAAAAACGAACGCGTTCCGGGCAGCCACCGGAAGTGGGCGGAGCAACCCGAGAAAATCGAGCGCGCTCGGGCAGCCCGCAAGCAACCCGCGGGCTGCCAGAGGCGGATAATCGAAGAATCCCATGGACTGCTGCGTCGTTTGCTCTCGTATACATGATGTGCATACCAGCGCCTTTCGAAATGACGTCAAACTTGGTCGGTACTGTGATATGGTGAGAAAAGTCAAGCGAGTAAGGGACGACACTGAGTTCTGAAACCAAGCGGATCGCTTGGGCCGATCTCAGTCGGCATACCGCGGTTTTCGCGTTGTATTTCGCTTTGCCACACTACGCCGATCGGTGGTCCGTGGCTGACAGCAGCGATCGGCCGATCCATAGCTCACATTGCAGCGACACGATGCCTCACTGTTTGTGCCGACAAATACCCTTGGCTGTCTTCACTTCGCACCGCGCGCAGCCGCGCTGCGGGACTGCTCCGGGTCACGATAACTGCTGCTCGCTTTTTTTTCTGATTGTTTAGCAAACGTACAGCCTGTGTATTCGCTAAATGAATGCGTCATGGTAATTGTACATGATTCAGCATTTACCGCGCGAGTACGTAACTTCCCAAGCGCCAATTTCGACGACTGCAACTCAGCGCTACTTTTGTTTACATAGACCTGCGTCTGTATACAGAAATCAATTGCATGTACGTTCGTTCATCATGAATTACAAGGTACGTTTTACTTAGGTTAAACGATCTCTTCTCTTCTGCGCCGGCTGTACGTTTACTTCTTTGCGCAGTGCGGTAACTCTGCTAGAATCGCCGAAGAATACGAGCGCGAGCCTGGGAACACTTCATAGCTAGGTTGTTGTCACCGCGTAGGACCGGCGTTTCTCGCTCGCTGTAACTACTTTTTCCGAAGTGTCCGGTACCATATGACGTTACATTAGTTTATCTAGAAGCATGTTGGGCGCCCATCCAATTGTGATTATTAAAGTGGCCTAATTTGTTGCCCTCGAGCGACGCCGACGACTGCTAGCATCCTGGGCGCCTGACGCATAGGTCGTCAGACTGGATCACACCGCCTAGCAGTTGCGCTTCCCACTCGATATATTTGCGTGCTAAAATGCAAGCAATACTACATTTTCGGTCACTGTTGTCGAAACTGTATGCTCGATGGCCATTTGTATTCGCTAACACTTCGGAACTCGCTCTCCACAATCGTCAACATCGCACATATGAACTCCCCGGACTCGCTAGGCCTGTTCGTACCGCAGGTTAGCGCCGAAGGGTGAACATATGAAATGCAGTCGCTCGTTTCGCTTATTCGCAGTACGGAGAAGGTAAGGTGTTGACAAGAACAAGTAGTCATTGTCTCATCGACGTGAAGGTTTCACTCGGCGAAGGCGTACTTCCAGATGAGCACACCGACCGCCGAGTCGCCGACGCAGCGCCTAGCCGATGTCGCGCATCACCGTTCATAGTACGTCACGTTACTGTGCGGTGACGTCACCAATATTAATATCATTCCCATGGCTATACGTCAGCAACTGCCACTCTAGTGATGGGTCTCGATCGTGAGATAGCATTTAGGGAGTCGTTGGAGCTGAATTAAAATATATTTTAAGCGCGGGCCGCATGCAATATTTGTACGTGGATGACCTTACATACAGAGGTAGCCAATAACAAGCTTTTCAGAACCTCATAATTTTGTATCTCAACCGTCATCATTCCTTGAGGAACAGCGTTGCTTGAACGGTGCATATGGCAGCACTAGTGGTTATGTAGTCCTTGCTTGCTTGGCTTCAGTGATCGATTTTCTTTCTGTATTATGTAAGAAGAGTCTGGGCAACTGAGAGATAACATGGTCCGGGCATGCGCTCTGTGTTCAAATGTCCCGGGTGGTTTATCTTGTCGTATTATTTGCTAGCTATGTTCAGTTTCCTTGTACGCTTTCGATGCATTACATGTCGCCGCACGCAGCCGCTTCGGTTTCCAACTGCTAGGCAGCATGCATGACCTCTCTCGCTTGATTTCTCCCGTTGACGGGTGATAGCCGTCGACCGCTTTTCAGCTGCCGTAGCTAACATTCGCGGCGATGAAGACTTCCAAAGCATAGCGAGAGAGGCTACCAGTTAGAACAGGGAGAGCAAGAGGCTGCAGCGATGTCGCTCCAAGGTATCGAAAAGCCTAGCGCATCGCTGGTTCGAATGCAGATTCATGCATTATCATCTTTTTTTCTGCTTCCTACTGTTCTGTCGCAAGAGTTGTGAAATTCGGCAGCATCAAAATGGCACCTAACGGCTGAAAAAAAAGAAAATAAAAGTCGAACGAAAGTGTGTAAAGGACAATAGATATGCAACTTTAGTTTTAATGCCCTAGAATTCGGATATCGAACCGAGCTTCCTTTAATCGAAACGATCGTCACAACACGAAATAAATCGATTGACTATTTTGGCCACGAAACAGAGCGGTTGAAGATAGCCTAAGGTATGCTTGATTACTGAACCTTACGGCAGCCTAACATGCGGAGTAAACAGAAAATAGAAAACTAACAAGTTAGTCAAACTCCAGCTGGTTAGAATGGATTTGGAATTCAGCTAGCTTGCGCGCTGTTTTTTTTTCTCGCCCACGTGATCAGTGCATATGAGCGCTGCGTTATTTGCTTTACAACCACGGGGCCCCTATGGCAGCGTAGCTAAATTGCAGTGATGAATGTAGTACGTATTTTACGGGAGTGCAGCTGGGGTTGTCGCGGGGTTTCGTGACGCTGGCCGTATGTTCCTTAAGTAGACTACTTTAAAAAGCAACGCACACGTGCTTGCGCAAGAACGAAAATTAATATCTCAAATGTATATTTTTAATCAAACCATAAGAGGCAACAAACAAGCTCTGAAACGAAATTCTCTGCCTTTATTCAACAACTGTGCTCCAGTAGACTCCCGCCCCTTTTTTTGTTATGTTAGGTGTGTGTTTGTTAGGTGTTTCTTGGGGTTCCTGAGCTAAAGGGTCAAATCTGTCGAAAATAACGTGTTAATAAAATTGGCTTCTCAGCGACAAAATTAGGTTTGGTCAAATGTTGTGAAAATTGATGTTTCGAGATAATTCTTTTCGAAGTGAAAAATAGAACTTCAGTGTAAAAGTACACTAAAAAAATGGACGCTGATGCATGAATTTTCAGGTCAGTTGTTTATGCCATTTCGCAGAGTAACCGCCGGTCAGCCTCGGACAACCACTGCGCAGCGTCCTGGTTGAACACCAAACGAACTGAAGACGCCGGCTCGGGCAATCCTGACATCGTTAAATGGAAGCATCGCATACTAGATATTTTCAGTGTACGAAGGCCCTGTAGCTCGCTCTAGGCAGAATCGCTGAAGATTCAATTGCCGAGGGCGAGAGTTTTGAAGAATAAGAGCTCATGGTACACCTATGAGCGCTACGTCGGGTGTATTTGCCAGGATTCAGCATCATGATGGTCAAGCCGCACAACCGATGCTTCCAGAACAACTACTTCTTCAGCGTTATTCATTCCATTACCAGCCAGAAAAAAGTGGATGTATGTGATCGCGAATATTATCGTATAATGTTCCTTGTTGAGTCTGTGAAACGACCATTCACTAACTCCAGAGGTCGCTGCCGTATATTTGTGATTTACCGTTTGCGGTTATGGCTATGCTTGTTCTCCCGTCTAGCAGCGCTGCACCCTGCTCCGATGTGCTGTCTTGTCGCCGTGCGGTTTTTTCTCTGCGCTCTACCGCTGTCGTGCTGTTTTTTCCCTGTGCTGTTTTGTCACTGTGCTGTTTTTTGCGCCGCGTTCTGACTCATGCTGTTTTTTCGTGTGCTATTCTTTCATGGCACCCCTCGAAGCGCCTGATGCTCACCAGCCGTTAATATTCTGTGTGTAAACAGCACCTGCACTGTGACCTGCAACAGCGTTTATGGTAAAGAGCCACTTTTGGTGTGGAGCATGGAGCAAATGCGTGGCACACTGTATAAAATTTGCACACTTTTTTCCATAAATATATGCAAAACAAGCTGGCTAAAACTTGTTGTTATGGTCTCGGAAAATAAAGAGATAAACTGAACTTTGTTCACCGCCTATTGAAGTTTGCTAGGAGGGAATGCAGGACGTAAACTGATGTTTTTTAACAGGCGATTATGAGAACCCCTAAAAAACTGTTGTCTGGCCCAGCTACATTAAATTTTCTCAAGTTACCTTGGATACTTGAAGGAATTGGTGAGCGCTAAAAAACACGGAAAAGGGACGAACACACAGGACGAAGCGCTTCGTCCTGTGTGTTCGTCCCTTTTCCGTGTTTTTTAGCGCTCACGAATTCCTTCAAGTACGTATTTCCATTTGATTGTAAAACATTTTATTCGCCGGAAAGAGCTGGGTAAGAGGTCGCGTTAAGTGGTCGAGAGTACATAGCCCTCGCCGACTTTGTCAGCCCACTCCACCGCCAAAACTTGCGTTCTGGGGTCAGAGCTAGCCAGCACGGTCTCCCACCGCTCGAGAGAAGGAGCTGTACGTAACTATATCACCCGGAGGTGGCTCTATTTTGCAGTCCCACAGGATGTGATCGTAGGTGGCACGTTGGCCACAGTGTTTGCAGCTTGGGTTGTAAAGATCCGGGTAAATGTGCGCGAGGAGTGATGGGGTGCGTATCGATCTCGTCTGTAGACGACGCCACGTAATCTCTTGTTCTTTAGTAAGTCTTTTGTCTGGAGGGGGGAAAATTATCCTCTCTAGTTTAAAATGATTGGCGAGACCATGATATGTGATCATGGAGTCCTTTGTGAAATTCAGGGAGCCAGACTCATCCACTGCCCGGTCGACGAAACCTCGGGCTTTATTGTGGGCTGCCTCGTTCCCCGGATACCCCGAATGGGCTGGGACTTATATCAGTTCGGAATAATTTGGTGAGAATTTGGTTACGTTAAGGGCTCTAAGGGAGGTGTTTGTAATTCGGCCTTTTGCGAAATTATTGATACGCATTTTGTAGTCACTGAGGATGATGCTCTCTTGGGTATGCGCTTGGGAAAGGGCTATGGCCGCCTCTTCTGCCGTTTCAGAGGAATTTGTTATGATTGTTGCCGAGACGATGTGGTCACCATTCTCGTTCACAGCCACAACTGCAAATGCATTCGTATGTTTGTATTCTGCCGCATCTACATAAAGTGTTCCAGCGCACTGTCTGTATTTATTTGTAAGGCTTTGGCTCGTGCTTGTCTTCTACCCTCATGGTGTAAGGGGTGCATGTTTTTGGGGAGTGGTTTGATTAATAGGGCCGTCCTATAGTCGCGGGGTAAGTCTACTTTGGCATCTGTATTCGTAGGTTGAAAGTTAATTCCAAGCCTGGTAAGAATACTCCTGCCAGTTCTGGAATTGGCTAATCTCGCTGTTTGAGCCATTAAATGGGCTTCTTTCAGTTCATTGTAGGTGTTATGTATTCCTAACCTCATAAGCCTTTCGGTTGAGGCATTTAGTGGGAGTCCTAACGCAGCTTTGTATGCCTGCCGTATCATGCTATCCAATTTGTCCTTTTCTGCTTTCGCAAATTTAAGACAAGGGGTGGCATAGAGTATCCTGCTTAGCGCAAAGGCCTGCACTAGTCGGCATAAATCTCTTTCCCTCACCCCTTGTCTTCGATTAGCTATGCGGCGGATTAATCGCGCCGTCGCTTCTACCGTGCGTTTTAGCTTAGTGAGTGTGTCAGTATTCTTTCCATTGGTTTGTAAATACAACCCCAGTATTCTCATGCTTTGTACCTCTTTGACGGATCGTCCATTGACATAGACGTTTATTTGCGGGGGGGGGGGGGGGGGGGGGGGAGTCGTTTTACGCCTACCTCTTCGTTTATGACGGATCACGAAGAGTTCAGATTTTTGCTCTGAACAAGTGAGGCCGGATTCCCATGCGCATGCCTCAATGATGTCCACTGCTTCTTGGAGTGTGTCTTCTATGTAGCCTTCGCATCCTTTGGTTACCCAAAGTGTGATGTCATCTGCATAGAACGTGTGATGTAGGTCTGGTATTTGTGCTAATCTGGGGGGAATTTTGATGAGGGAGAGGTTAAAAAGGTATTTACAACTAGCCCCAGTAGTAGCTCTTTTGATTTTTACCTTGGATGGTAGACGAAGAACAAGAAGATCGCATTAAGCCGCTCGCTCCCGTCGCGAAGCTCGCGCGGCGCTGTGATGCCTATCTAAAACCTTCCTTCACGCTTCCTTGTGATCAGTCTTGCGGTGCTCGACTCGGACAGTCCCTGTGGGCAGTTAGCGAGACTTGCGCATGAGCTCGGCTCCATCGACACTGTTCTTCGATCCAGGACACTGCATGGTTAGCGGCCTTCCATGCGACGCAAAGAAGCGGGCGTGGCGCTCGCTGGGGGCATCGTGTTCGCAGCACAAGGAGGTCATCATCGTCGGATTCTGCTGTGCGCAGGTGAGGATCCGGTTCCATTCAGGTATTTGGGAGGGTAGTACTATCCTCTACCTGTGCTTTAAAGGTCCAGAAAGTAGATCGAAGCCTTTTTTATGAGCAGTGAAATCCAACAACGTCCTACATCCATGACGCGGTCACAAAATATGCCAGTCGTGGCATATAGCGTTCACCTCCCATATGACTGCTCCCCTTTACTCTGCTGCTGAGCGTCAAGATAAAAGATTTTATAGAGCCTCACTCTCGTGTGGCATTTAATAGGAATCAGCGTAGCTCGAAAAAAAAAAACACCGATGTGTTAGCGAAAGTTTCAAATGATAATATTCAAATCAATCGCTTTGCTGTTAATCGGGATCAATGATCGGTGCACACGTGCTGCCCTGTTACCAACTGCTGCTTGGAACCAGAGAGCGTCGAAAGTTTATTTCCAGGGAAGAAGCCAGGCCTGCAGATGAAATGTTTTCCTTGTGTGTGCAGCTGCATCAGCCTATAGAAATTGCTATGTAAGCAGTGCTTCTTTTCTGCCTACACAATTGAGGGACTCAATGGCAGGCCTACATGCAACTTGAAAAAGTGGGATTGCCAGTGCGTACCAGTTTTCATTTTCCCAACCGCGCATTTAAAAGGCGCTGTAGGCAGCAACTTAGTTTCCTCTGTCCTTTGCGTGGAAGAAACATCATATGTGCAGCCGGACCTCAAGGAAATTTAAGGTTTTCTGATCGGGGGTCTTTATCACTATATACTCAAGAGCTGCTGGACAGTACGGCATATATTGCGCTCTCTTCTAAGGCGGTCGTTCTTTCTAACGACTACTGGGAATTATCTGCATGCGTTCAAAGTAGCGCTTATATTCTTGCGTGCTCGTGTACGCAGGTGTTCGGCTGCGGAGAGGCTGGCCAGCATGCGGCTGAAAACAGGCACGGAGTCCAGCGCCTGCCAGGCTACACGGTTCCGCTGTGTCGTTCACATCACCATCATGAGGCCTTCGCTCGTCTTCCTCACCTGCCACCTCGTCGGCGGCGGCATCAGGGGTACGCCATTTAACGATCGGGACACAATGAGTGCAAACGTGACACTGAGCCAGACTCACAAATAGCAATGATATTAAATGGTTACTAGGAAAGGGAAGGCGTGTCGTCGGGGAAGTGGTTTTCGCTGCGATGAGCTTCGTCCGAAAAGTGGATGATTCTTAATCAAATGTTCGTAAGTGTCCAGTAGCTGAATTTTAGCATGACGTTTCAGTGCAACAGTACGATACGGACTACAGCACGATTGACACAGTGTCCGCGTCATCCTCCTGCGCTCGTCCTTTGTGTTGCGGTATGGCACTGGAACGTCATGCTGAATGATCAACTCACGGCATTCTTTGTAACGTGAATAAGATCGCGTAGTGCAGTATCTAAAGCTCAAGTTTTTGCACTTGAAATGAGATGTGTTAAGAAGGTTAAGTTGAATATTTGAGTTGTTTGTTATATCGCCAGTTAATCAATCATCTCTTTTGCGGCATGTCTTCATATCCTAGACTGCAGACTATAGCTGACTCTCATTAATCCCTTTAGCAGAAGTCTCGACTGGCCCGATATTCGAAATGATGCTTTCAATGTTCATTCCCAGTGCATGCTGACTGCGCGGGGCGAAACACACGACGATGAGAGACATAGAAGTACAGTGACGGGCGACAGGGACGCCATAAGGAACCCGGTCAAACCGTTCTGTCTGCCCTTTTCGTCTGTCTCGGGGAGTTCAGTAAACATGAACGTTCACCAACTAGCCCGAACGACCCTTCTCATCCTTAGCGAGCGTCTGTACGCAAGTTAGAGGTCACGCATTAGAAGGGCTATCTTGATTTCGTAAGCATTGTAAGCCAAGCGCGATATTTCCTTTGGCTTTACAAAGTACATGATTGGAGCGTCGTCGGCATTACGAAATCGTGATAAGGCATCGCCGATTAACTTTAGTGCGCTGTTAGCTCCTCGTCAACGCCTGTAAACTCGTTGCAATCTTAGTGGTTAAGGGCACAGGATGGGGTCTATACTTCACATGTTGTAAGAGGCTTATTTAAGACCCGTTTTCTTAGCAACTATCACACATAGCTTATTCGGGTTTATTTCATTTTCTTCCCTATTTATTCTCCCATCCTCTTAAGTGAACAAGACATTTTGTTTTGCAGGCGATACTCAGTAAGGCAAGTTGACGGGCTAGTTGGTTTTTCATTTTGAAAGTTGGGAAAAAAACACCTAGGCGCAAATGATTTCACGACACAAAAAGAGACGAGGAGACAACGGACCTGTAAAAACCCACCTAGGCGCAAATGATTTCACGACACAAAAAGAGACGAGGAGACAACGGACAGGTCCGTTGTCTCCTCGTCTCTTTTTGTGTCGTGAAATCATTTGCGCCTAGGTGGGTTTTTTTCCCAACTTTCAAGGCGATACTCACATCTGTGGAATCAATTTTTGAAGCTGATCTTTTAGCTGTTTTTGAAGAGCAAAACTATTCTGAGCATACAAACTATCTTCAGCAATAAAAACGCAAATCAAAATGCGATAAGACAGGTGGTGAAGATAAGAAGAGAAGAGAAGATAAAAGGATGTGGGTCGAAATGCCCCGACCCGCTTGTCTTGTTTTTGAAATCATTAACATGGGACCGAAATGAGCTGCGGGAATAAAGCTACAAGAAGCATAAAAATATTAGGCATCTAGAAACGCTTATTCTTTATTTGTTACTCCAGTCGTTTCAGTAGTTAGTCGCACTCATTTTCCTTCTCTGTTTTCATTCGCTGTGGCCCGTCTTGTCGTGCGCTGAGTTTCGCGACAAACTATATTGTTATCTTGTAATTGGTTCTATTGCAACGACTCGTATAGTGTCATGTTTTCAGCTTTTTTTGCCTCTAGATGGGAATATTATAGAAGGTGAAGCGCCAGTTTTGGCGTTTAGATAAGATGTGTTGACCTTCCAGTGATCTGAAAAGGAGCAGATAAAAAAAAAAGCAGTGAGGAACAAGGAACTCCACCTTCATTAACCGTTTAAGCTGTGCATGTCTTGCTGGCGAATTTGTGGGCGTACAAGATGTGAACCTGCAGGCACTTCATTGAACCACAGGGCGAGGACGTTGTTAAAGCTTTTCAGTTTAGCCCCAACCGCATCCACAAAAATGTCGGATTGTGCGCTGAAGTTCCGCTTGCGCATCTGCGGCTGCCTGAGAGTATTGATGCTGTGCCTTGACGCCTGGCTGCGCTCGAATCAGACATCTCGCGTTTCATGTTGAGATTGCTGGTTCTGCAGACACCGTGTGCGACGAAGTCTCGCAAGAGGTCACCTTGGACCACGTCTTGGTTCGCGCCCGCACATGCCTGAACGCGCCAGCTTGCGAACGCCGCACCAGTCTTCGCCGCCGACCAGCAGAAGCCGCAGGAGAGCACGAAGCAAGGTGAACAAGACCACACTATAAACTCCTGGCCGGTGACAAAACGAATGAGTCGTTATGAACCGCAAATTGTCCCTTTCGTGAATTTTAGCGTGAATGCATGGTGGTTATTGTTGAGGCAAAAAAAAACGATAACTGATATGTTCGCTTGGAAGCCACACAGAAGTGCAGCAAGCGGTCAAATTTTCCTTTTTCTGAGACTATAATAGCCAGAAAAAATTGTATGACGTTAGAGTGCTATCGCTACAGAGCTTCGAGTAAATTTTGGTTTACACACTGTGACGCTGTTGTGATGGTCTAAGGAGTGCAGCTCGACGATACTTCGCGAACCTAATAAGCCTACTACAATGAAACTTTTGTGTCAACAGATGCTAACGTGAAACAACACCTGCGGTTCGACGAGTCGGTAACAATTTATCTTAAAGCAAAAGAGCGCATAAAAGTAAATGACAACTAAGATATCTCCGAAACAAATGCTGATAACGGAGTGTGTTTATTTTGAGAAGAAAAAGAAGTACTCACGGAAAGTGCAAATGGCGCTCGAAAACGAAATACAGCGAAAATTAGAAGCATTCTAAACTACGTTTCCAGGCTGCAGCAGATGCACTACGAAAAAACACCACTTGTGCGGTTCTCAAAACCAATGTCATTGTTAGTAAAAAAAAAAAGGTAAATAGGGGGGTTTGTCGTCCCGCAGCAACTCTGGAGCTTGAAGGGGTGCCGTAGTCCTCCGGGATAATTTAGACCACCTGGGGTTCTGTAACGTGCGCTGACATCGCACATCACATGGACTTGTTTGTGTTTCGCCTCCACCGAAATACGGCCTCCGTGGCCAGGATCGATACCCGTGACATGAATATCAGCATACGAACGCCAAAGAAAGTAACCTACCGCGGCGGGCCAATCGCGGTGTTACAATGTCTCTATTGCAAAGCTAGGCATGTACTAGAAAAAAATTCCATGACACTAATATCAATCGAGCTTCCTGATTATGGGTTAGAATAGTATCGAGTGTCGTCCAAAACGCAGGCGAGAACATTACCACCAATGAGAGCCAAGGTGCTTGTGAAGATTATGGGAAAAGACGCTTCTGTTTTCTTTGAGCGTCGCAACAACACGTCGCCCCGTCTGACGCCATTACGGTGACCCGGGGCTAAAAGAGATCCTCCAAATGACTACACATGTGCACGCGACGTACTTGGACTGATGACTGATTTCGAACAGGTGCAGTCTCGGCCGGGCCGATTACACCAGGCGTAGTCTCTCGTCAGAACAGTTGCTCATTTTAGGAGCGGCGAAAATAAGCATCGAACTACATATCTTCTCCGAGTTCTTCAATTTGCGGAGCATGCGATGGAAATGCGGAATATATGTACATGTTCATCGACTTTCTGAAAATCTGTGTCCGAAGGCTTCCCAGGGACATGGGCTTTGCTCCTGAGCTTAATGAAGAAAATATTTATTGCAGTGTAGTTACAGGGTGGGGAGCAAGGGGGTGGTTTCCTTAGTCCGGGACTCCATTGGCGGAAACTGCTGCCCTTGTTCGTTCGATAATCTGACGATGACATCCTTCGTTTGAGCTAGACAGCGCAGCCTCCCACCCCTCTCGCGTTGACTGAGTTATAGTATCAGTGACTTGATTTTTTTTGGAATGCCAATCTGCCTTCGCCTAGAATAATTTGAAATTTCATTCGATACACTGCGGGTTAATAGCTTTTTTTCGGGCAAGCGCTCTTGTGCTTGCAAAAAAGTCCGTAGGTTACAGCCTAGCTTGCTACCTTACTAACGACTTATGAGGAATGGCGAGAAAAAGAGGAAGTGACATTCTCCACTGCTTTTGAATGTCGTGACGAATGGTTCAGCAAAGGCTTTTCTGATCTCGGCCGCAACTGCCAGTCAGTATGATCGAGGGGGAGGAGAAACACCTGCTTTACAAACAGATGTGGTGCACGTGTTTTTTTTTAATTTTTTTTACGAGTCGGTGAAGTAATGTAAGTCTCGGAGAGCACAAGTGCCTTTTCATCGTTTTCCTGTTTACCCACTGTTAGGTTAGAATGTTGGCCGTACTTTTGTTAGGTTTTCACATAGGCAGTAAGGGTTTTATTTTTTTTTCTATTCCAAACACTAAGGACAAGCATGAGGGTGAGAGAGAAAACAAAGACGTATCACATGCCTGCTTGCTTAAGGGCAGTCATCAATGGAGCTTCAGAACAACCAGCTTACTTTTCTTGGCCGCATGTAACTACGTGCGTATAAGTTGATGTTTTCCGGTTTCCCTCGCGCTGTCGCCTTGTAACCTGCAATGTTCATTTCATTATTACATTTTTATTTTAGAGCGCTTTTTTGCATTCTGTATGTCTTTCTATTAGCAGAAAAATTACGAGGAACTTTAGCGACTAAAGTGGTGAAAGGCGAAAGCCTGAGTGCTGCATTCTGCTACGCGATTGTTCACTGCACATTTTGTTGGTGCATTAATTAACTGCCAATTAATGACGCTTAAGCTTCGCCTTTAGGAGTGGAACGCGACAGCGTGTTGTAGCGCTGGAACGCCACCGCCCGTTCGGCGCGATGCGTTGCCCTTTTGAACGCAACGCTTTTTGAGGAAAGGAAATGGGGCTGGAATTCTCTGTCATTTCGGTGGACACCTGAGCCGCACCGTCCTGGAAGGGAGGAAGTGTGAGTGAAAGAAGAAAGAGGGGCTGTAATGAAGAAAAGGAAAATTGTATTTGAGGAAAGGAAATTACGCATTAACTGTCTCACATAGCTCAGTAGACACTAGTCGAAAATTGTATTTGAGGAAAGGATGTTGCGCAGTAACTCTCTCTCATATTTCGGTAGACACCCGTCAAAATTTGCGCGCGCTGACGTCACGACAATTTGGACCAATCTGAAGCGCGGACAAATACGCCTTGCTCGTCGGTAAATTGGTTTTTGAGGAAAGGAAATGTATCTGTCTCTGATATCTCGGTGGACACCTAAACCTCGCCGTAACGGGAAGGGAGGAAGATGGGAGTGAATGAAGACACCGTATTCACTAGACGCACCTTTGTTCATTCCAAACCATCGAGCTGGCATGGCGGAGTGGTAGCGTGCTCGACTCGCACTCCGGATACCGGGGTTCGATTCCCAAGCTCGGCCAATTTCTTATTCGGTTTTATTTGTTTATCTGGTCTGACTAGAAACGTTAGACTAACTGGTTTAGTAAGCAGTTAACTCAACTCATTCCCACTTACTAGGAGCATCACTATACGATCCCTTTAATTGAGTGCATGGTTAGTAGCCAAAGTACAATTGGCCCCTTTGAAATTCGTGCACTGTGACGTCACGACCATTTCGACCAATTGAAAAGCGTGACATTTCTGTCGACAGCTCCTGCTTACAGCGATGAGGCATTAAAGGCTTCCGCCTTAAAATGTAAAATTCCGTCGGGAATCAGGGCTCGTTTGCTGTCTTTCTGAATGCCCATCTTTATTTTATAGCGGTTTTTTGCTTGAAGGTGAAAACTGAAGCGTTTTCTAAGTAAACACGAGGAACTTTGTAGCAAAAACACACCACGATTTTCTTACACCCCTCCCTTTTCCTTCCGACTTCACTCGAAAATGAGTTCAGACACAATAATGACATCATTCCGGCACCTCCGCAATTAGCAACACTTGGAAAGAATGGTTTATACCTGAGTTTTGGTTTGAATGAACTTTCCTGAATTTGGAACCAATGCGTCCTCGTGCTTGTTAGATTCTTAACAGAGAAATAATTCTGAGAAATAGTCATTGGTGGCTGCGCATGAAATTGTTATCCGCAATCTTGCGGTTCCAGTCACCAGGAGCACGTTCCTGGTGACGACGACGTGCCCCGGCTGCTGTGTCATCCTGTGCTGTGTGGGCATTCCTCCCGCCACACCCATCGGCATGAGCCATGGCTTAGGCGGCAACCAATGAAATGGCAGCGGCAGAATCGGTTGTCCCGCTTGCCGTGCTCGCCTCCGGTCGGGGAACAACAGGGAAAGCATGGAGTTCCTCAACACTCGGTCCGGACGGCTCCTGCTCCCGTTTCCTTCCTCAACGAGGAGGCCAGCCGGGCGAGAGCGAAGGTAATTTTAAATTAAGGAAGTGTAGCTCGCGTCGCTTATGTCAGGAGTAACGTTCCACTGCTGCACGCGGGCTATGAGAGACGCCGTATTGAATGACTATGGATTAATTCATGCCACCTGAGTTCTTTACTGGGCACTAAGAACGTTCGTTCAGCACACGACTGTCTTCTTCATTCTGACTGCGCAGAAATTGGCTGCCGCGGCACGGATTTGATCCCTTGTATGCAGGTTTTGTAGCCGAAAGCCATAGCCACTAAGCCACCGCGGCAGTTCTTCTCAACCATCATGTTGGTCCTTAGTGAGGAAATCGGGAAGGAATACGAAAGCCCCGAAACAAGGCCTCAAGAACAGAACAAAAAATCTGGAGGGCGCTTAAGCTTCCTCTTTAAGAGTGGTACGCGACAGCGTGTTGCAGCGTTGCCGAGGAGTCTACGGAACGCCATCACCCGTTCGGCGCGACGCCTTGCCCGAAGGAAAGGGAACGACGCCCGTCTCTCATTTCTCGGCGGACACCCGAACCGTGCCGTAAGGGAAGGAAAATGAAATTAAAATTGGTTTTAAGGAAAGGAAACGACGCCTTTCTCTCTCATAGCTCGGGGGACCCCCGAACCGCGCCCTAAGGGCCTTAAGGAAAATGAGATGAAAATTGGTTTTAAGGAAAGAAAATACGCCTGTCTCTCATATCTCGGTGTACACCCGAAAGGAATCGACACCACAGTACATGTCTCTAAAACACGCTTCTAAGACAACACCGTATTTACTAGACGCGCCTTTGTTCGTTCCAAACCATCGAGCTTGCGTGGCGGAGTGGTTAGCGTGCTCGCCTCGCTCTCCGGTGGCCCAGGTTCGATTCCCTAACTGGGCCAATTTCCTGCTTGGCTTTGTTTATTAATTAATGCATCTGGGATTTTTCGCTCACGGCCAACGCCGCCGACGATGATACCGGCTTTTCTGCGACACGGGGTCGTTAATGCGGGTATAATACCAATTGTAATATAAAAGATGTTACCTTTGGGCGCATGGGATTTTTCCACCCGAAAGTGGAAAGAAATCAATGTGGAAATGCGACTGCAGCGACCCACAGCCGGGTGAGCGGGCCTTGGGAGAGTGCCCGATCTCCCCTGGGAAGTTGTGGAAGGGATGGGCTGTAAGGGTAGAATGTATGGTTGTCAGGAAATGAGCTAAGGGAATGTGCACAAGAGTGGGGCAGCGTGTTTTTGCTGAGATCCTTCGAATGTGCCTCGACTCCATTACTGGCCTGCTTGGCCAGGACAGGGAGGGCCTCAAGATTGCCCAATGGTGCGGCCCCGCTCACGGGATGCCAGACTACGCATCAAAAGCAATGGGCCCCGACCGCCGGAGACAGGAGAACCTAACACGGGTTGGCTACCTGGGGCCCCTCCAAGACGCCTGTTTCCGCAGCCCGTTTCAACCGCGGAGCAGGTTGTCGGTTATTCCGACTCACAGGGGTGTTTCCAACCCACTAGCTACTACCCGTCGAGTGCTGTTAGCGTTCTTTTTTTGCAGACATCGGAAGTATGTATGATGTGATCCTACCATCCGACGCTTAGATCGTCGGCTTAGCAGCCCACCGGCCCTCGGCACATGACCTAACGCTTCCGGGGGACCCACCCGTGCTTCCAACCAACCAACTGCGCACTTCTTATTTTCTCCCTTAGGGCATTGCGCTACATGTATTGTAGACTGAGGCATACGAATGAATGAAGAAAGCGAACCTCCCCGGCGCCACTAAAGTATCGCGGGTATAATCCCAATTGCAAAATAAAAGATGTGGCCTTTGGGTAAATGGGATTTTGCCACCCGAAGTTGGAAATAAATAAATATGGGAACTGCTACTACAGCGATCCACTGCCGGAGGAGTGGGCCCCGGGGGGACTACTCTGATCTCCTTTGGGAAGTAGCAGGTTAGTGTGGGATATGAGAAATATGAGTGGGGTTATGGGAATTCGAAGGGATTGGGGACAGCCGATTTTTTTTTCGTATTTCTGACCCTTTTGAGGTCCTTCCCGGGCCTCCGTAGAGGGGCACACACTTATTCAAAACGATAGTGCGGACCTCGGCCTCCAAGCGTACTTCCATAACACAGTGAACGTTAGCCGGGGTCTCCAACCGTCCAAGACAAGGTAACCGAACAGGGGCTTTACCGAGATCCCCTCCCCGAAGCCAGGTTCCGCCACCCCGACTGTTCAGCAGTACTAAGCTGGCAAAGTTTTCGTGGCACCCGTTCGCTACAGTCGGAAACAACTCACGAACGAAGCGGCAATATGCACCTCAAATGGGCCCATGAGCCAGTGGCATCAAACTATTTTCATCACGCGGCGATTAATCGGATTAAGCCATGGTTAATCCTCTTTCATCCGCCACCCCCGTGATGTCACATTAGCATGTGCAAGAAAATTAACCATGACGTCATGAGAATGAGTCGATGCCATTGGTTGCAAGGCCTATTTTTATGGCATTTGCCATTTTGTTATTGAGTTTTATCCAACTATAGCGTAATTTACGGGCAGCAAAGGGCTACAAGCTATACTTCACTTTGCATACACATTCTCATGGTTCGTGGTTTGCTTCTATTGCCTCAAATGTTACATCGAGCCCGCCAGGCCGCAACGAATGGCAAAAACGCGCCAGCGCTCTAGACGATAATGCAGACGTCTGTCCAAGAGAGTTAAACGACCGTCAGGCAGGCATATTGAGTGTCACATCCAACTAGTGAAGTTTGGCTCGTGGAATATCTTCACGGCAGGATGGTACGCGGAGAAGAAAACTCATTCCGAATGCACATTTTTCCTGCAACGTACCGCGCATTCACCTGACCTTCTTGTCCGCCATTTTCGCAGTAGCCGCTGAACGTATTCACACGCGAAAGGAGTTTGCTCGGGGAACGACACGACGAACTGCAGGACGATATATTAGGTACAATGCTAACACTTTCTAAGGCCACGCAGATGTGCACACAGCCACGCATTGATTTGCATCAGAAATAAAAAGATGCGCTCTGGATGCAGCATTCTCGAGATGAGGATTCAGCGGATTAAATGCAGCGCTCACTGAGTACTGGGTGGCAAATGTGTCCAAAGAGGGCAAGCGCACATACGTAAGCTTGAGCCAGATGACGCCGGCAATCCTCTCAACTATTTTACGGAAAGCGAGGCGCTGACTGCACAGAAACAGGGAGGATAACTCCTCACGTGTAAAGCTTGTTCAAACCAAGTACTAGAGTCAGTTAGGTGGACTCACTTCGAGCCGAGAGCGTTCTGCAGCGAGTAGTCAGTAAACTTCATCGTGTGACAGTTTGAAAATGGCACTAGCAGTGACTGTCACGCGTTGAAATTGCCCCTAAATTTGTGCTTATGACAGGAGTATTGAAGGCATCACAAAAACGAAAAGGTATACAATGACTCTTGCGCTGAACGGGAAGTGAGCTTTATTGACGCTTATAAGGAGCGCTATTTGCCGCTATTCGTGTAAACCCCAAACTGAGAATCCAAAATCACTGGAAAGAAAAGAAAGAAAAATAACTAAATAGAGATCAAGTATTTGAAAATAGCCGTAACAAGCTTGACGCAGAACCATCAGTTTTGAAAGCTAGATATTAGTGACGTGGGGTAAACAGTGCAAGAGGAAATGAATGGTAAGAAAGGAAACCCGAGGGCAGCGCTGGCAAAAAAAAAAGGCAGAAGTATGTAAATAATACACGCAAACAGTAGAGTGTAAGACTGACGAAACATAATATCATAGTAAGCAACATCCTTTATTGTCGAACGTTACGCAATGAATATTCACACAAGGGTGTCCAATCCTGTGAATGCATAGAGCCTGCATTCACTAACATCTAGCGATCTCTCTCGTCGCCGAGAGTAGGCATCTGCATGAAATGCTTCGGAAGGCCGCTGTAGCTCACATTTGGCTCGCTCATAAAAGTTGTCCGCCAGACTCTTTGAATCGGTTGCGCGCAGGTATACGTATTCACCTGTGTTCCTTTTTGCTTAGCTGCGTTCGGTCGCCTTCGCGCATTTTCGTGTAGGCGCATCACCTAGCCGTTGCCGTTCAGTTGAGCACTTGTCTACTCTGTAGCCAAACTCGCGCTGTGTTCCTGATTTTCAAACACTTGCTGATTATCGAATCATCTAGTCTCGTCGACCAGCTGCAGCAATGCAATGCATGGTACCCCGTGGTCGTACAAAAAAGCGTACGGCATTTGGCCTTCGTTACAAGCGCTTCGTTGGGTACCGGCTTTGTGAGCTCATGCTTGTTATCAGTCTTGCTGCTGCTGCCCCGGGACTCTAAATATCTGCCTATATAGTTTTGTAGTTTTGCTTTTAGGGTTTAGATATATTTGCTGCGATTTGTGTGTATCCTGGCATGTAGCCGTGGCTTACCTTTTGGGTGTTGCATCTATCGGTAACCCAGCCTACGATAAGAAACCATGGTTTCTGCTCAGCGCCCATGTCGTCATGAGTTCTCCAGTGTTTCGCTGTTTTTCTGAACCTACAGGCTATCTTCATTCCAGATAAGTGTTGACGGTGAGACAATGCAAATTCCCTGACACTTAGGGACGATAGGAGTCCACACAGAGATAGTTGTCATAACTCCTTAATGTACCAAATGCGCAAATGGTGACGGGGAAGGTGGGCTAGTCTCACGGCTCAGTTGTCATCAGGACGGCAAACCCTGCTCATCCAGCAAAATGCTGAGGAACTCCAGAATGACGAGAATTTGTCCGCTGACGGCGCAGATTCGTCACTTTAAATTTAGCCGACAGGAGCACCGTGTTACCGTTCTCCGCGATATTTGCCGCCATGTTCAGGGAAGCTGAAACAAAAAACCATCTGCCTTCCTCGGTTTTCAGCGGTCGACGTCGCAAGGTCGGCGCGAATGGCAGAGTTATGGAGCTGAGGTTACCGTCACGGCTGCTCTGCCCTAAGTATAGTAGTACGCAGGACTAGTCAAGCTTCCCAAATGCTTTTATCCTGCAATCGTCAGCATTCAATTTGTATTTCGCTATGCTGAATTAAAAAAAAAAAACTCTGCCTCTCCCGTAACCGAGAGTAGAGTAATCATGAAATGTTTACGGGCATAATGCGAAGCGCGCGCGGACACGACGAGACGCAGGCCTGACAAGAATGTATATGCAGCGCGTTCGAAACTGTCCGAAGTGCGTAGAGGCGAAAGCGTTTTCAGCACCACTTTGCGTATGTGACACTGGTGATGTTACCACTGGATTACGTCACACATAATTCATGACGAAGTAATGACAAATTACTGATTAGTGTGTAATGACTGATTAATGACTAAATACTAATAAACTGCTAATTAATGACGCTTAAGCTTCGCCTTTAGGAGTGGAACGCGACAGCGTGTTGTAGCGCTGCCAGGCAGTCCGCGGAACGCCACCACCCGTTCGGCGTGATGCCTCGTCCTTTGAACGCGACGCTTTTTGAGGAAAGGAAATTACACAGTAATTTTCTGCCACCTCGGTGGACACCCGAGCCGCACCTTACAGGAAGGTAGGAACGCCACTACCCGTTCGGCGCGATGCCTTGCCCTTTGAACGCAACGTTTTTTGAGGACAGGAAATGGGGCAGTAATTCTCTGTCAATCCGGTGGACACCCGAACCGCACCGTAAATCATTTCATGCTTAAATATTGTGGCATGTATGTGCTTTTTGCACGCGTTATTAGAAATCGGAAATTATAATTCCGTGCATTATCAAACGACAGCTCGACTGATATCTTGATAAACATTGAGAAGGCACTGGCAGCAGTTATTTTTTGTGACTCGTTTGGAGACCAACCGGCGCTTGCAAGCCGGTCGTGTAGGAGGGCTTAGAGAGTCTCGTTAAATCTGGTTAAGTCTCGTACGGTGCCCGGATGTTCTCGTTTCAGAGCCCGGATGAGTGGATCTCGGTCTCGGCGTGACGTCACCACACTGCCGACAACGGGAGCTAAAAGCATTTCATGCTTAAAAGATTCTTAAGGGCCCTAGTTTAGACGGGTTGTGGCCCGTCAGTGAAGAAAGTTGAGCGTACTGAGGTGGCGGTACGGTGCTTTTCAGAAGAGATGATAACATAAACTCGCTAGACTGTCACCAGCCCACATTGTTCACCGAGTACTGTTCCAAATAGTCATGTAAGGGTCGACAATGAAGTCGAGTGTCAAAAAAGGGCCCTCCTTTTCACAGCTCACATGTATATGCGTGCTGTTAATACTAAAAATTAAGATTCCTTAACACTTTTGTTCTACTTGTTGAATGAAGGTACTGGACGAATTTGACTGGCACTCTCGGTGCACCTGCATCAAGGCTGCTCCCATTTTACAGCAGATACGTTGAGATTGCTCGTGCTCTTAAAACTATATCGCACGTTTTCCCTGCCTATTCTCTTCTCTTCTGTCAGGTGGGGGCAGCGGCATCGTAATCTACGGCAGCGTACCCTGGTCGACGCCAGCCGCACCGCGCGCAGTAGTGTTGATATTTGTTCGTCTTTGGTGTAAACACTTTTGAAAGTAAACGTTCCTGTTTTATTTGACGTCGTATTGAACACTGTGCTGTATTTATTCTGTTGAGCACGGGATCAGCTTCCGAAGTGTGCGACATTGCCTTTTAGGGCTAGTGGTGTCCTATCAGTTTTGCCTGTCTGGGCACGCCTACGTATTCCAACAGTTCCTCCTTTTTTGCCTCCTTCACCCCTTTCTGTGAACCATAAGCTGGGAGGTAGCCACTGATATAATGTAAAAAAAAAGATCGTCTTTCCGCGCTCGGTGTGTAACAAGCTGCTGCCCAAAGTGCTGCTAAAGGGCAACTGCGAGGTTTTTCATTCTCAATGGTCTGAAATATTTACTGTAGGTTATTCGTTGTTTTCGCATCCTTTGTGCCAAGTTTATCGGCCTGAAGGCGTTTTGGTTCAACGCAAACGAATGTGAGGTTTTCCCTTTTCACGACCTCTATCAGGTGTAACCTTGCACGCGTCACGTCATCGCGATCAGCATGCTCATCGATATTAGCTTTCGTTTGCTGAAGGAAAAAAATTGTAGGTTGGTTTTGGTAACTTGTGGCAAATAATGTTCTCAGTTGTCACTTAAAGCCCAGTATAGCTTATCAAACACCTAGGAGAGGTTTTTGTTACAGTAAGCGCGACGCCATACTTTGGTCTATCGTGACAGTTTGTTCGAAACCCAGTTGCGGTTTCGTGGTTTTTGCAGTTTTATGATTGCTTTCTTCATTAGTTTGGAGAACGTCGTCATAACTAAGATAGTGACGTCTAAGAAATTCAATGCGATAGTTAGTCCAAAATGATCAAAAACCCTCCAGAGTTTCCCTTTAAGACCAAGCAATGCTAAACTCCAACCTACTGATTGGGTAACCAAGCTGCCTTGTTAAGGAAAACTACGAGATCCCAGCCTCATGGACGAACTCTGGAAACATCAGTCATCAACTCTCTGAAGTGGGCGGTAATTTGTGCTTCGTAGTGCGCTTAGTTTTGAGGAAAAACGCCTCAATTAATGCACAAAGAAAATGATCAACATAAAAGATGAGACGCAGCTATCAGGGAACGTAGCCGACCGTTGCAGAATGCATAAGTGTGCACTTATACTGCAGAAAAATGTTTTGTACTGCAGTGGGTACGCGCCATTACCTTATTGAGGGCAACAACAATTAGTTGTCATGAAATCACGAAATCACGTGTACTGCATGTTGTCATGGGCGAATGGATCCATACGTATCCTCATCTGTGATAGGCCTGGAATCTAACATAAAAGAAGCGCGCTTTTCATCAGTCAGGGGCGTTTTATTAGTGAACTCGTTTTTCTGTGTCCGTGTACTTTAGAGTTATGGGTAAAAACTTCCTATTAAGAAAATAGTTGTTTCTGCGGGCCTTATACAGGAACATAAGCTAAACGAAAAGCTATAATAGTCCATTTTTTTTCTTGCTTCTGCGGTTGGTGCTATTGGACTGTGATTCGCTTCCGCTACATCCCCGCTGAACATATGTTTCAGATCGCATTTCGTACATGCGAAATCAATTAGTGCGGACACGTTTAAGACTCCCAAACCACGGGGCCAGCTCAGCGAGGGACCATCTACTTACTTTTAGCGAAATCACGACTTTCTATCAAAGAAGCAGATTGGAATATCCCCCTCTCAACCCCACGCTCACGCAAGAGCAAGCAACCACTCTCAGGCAGCTCTAAACGCACACATTCCCATGCCCCGCAATACTAGGCAAAATTCATCCAGATATACCGGGTGTTTTTTTTTTAGAAGGTCCAAAATTAAAAAAAAGATAAATTGCTTTAGATTTATTTTAGCACTGAGGCTATACTGGAGGATACGGCGGACGCCAGGCAAGAGGAAAACTGCTTTAAATAGTTCGCCGATTAACTAAATATGTTAATAAACTTTTCTCATTTTCATTTTAGGGGTTATGTTGTATTCGCAGAATTGAAGATCGTCCTCCAAACAGTCCAGCCGAGAAAAAACAATTTTAATAAAAAAATTTTCACGCACGTTACGAAGCGCGAAAATCTTCACACCGTAACTCAGCGGCGGTGAGCGCCTCTGACGTAGCTCGCTCCACCCTGCACTTGGCGTCACACGGTTGATATCACCTGAAGCCCGGACGGGCGGCTTGCGCTATCGCTGCTTGTTTCGCTTCGCTCCGTGGCCTCACGGAATGCCGCGTTGGAACAAAAACGCACGGACACAAAGCGCAGGGCGGAGCGAGCTACGTCACAGGCGCTCACAGACGCTGTGTTAGTGTGAAGCTGCCTACCAGGGTTACTTTTTCGCGCTTCGTAACGCGCGCAAAAAATTTTTTCATTAAAATTTTTTTTCTTGGCTGGACTGTTTGGAAGACGATCTCCAATTCGGCTAATACAACATATCCTCTAAAATAAAAATTATAAAAGTTAATTAACGTATAAAAGTTAATCAACGAACTAATTAAAGTAGTTTGTCTCTTACCTGGCGTCCGCCGTAGCCCTCAGTATAGCCCCAGGGTTAAAATAAATCTAAAGGAATTTATTTTTCTTTAAAAATTTTGGAGCTTCTAAAAAAACACCCGGTAAACTCTACAGAATGCAGAAGCTGCGGAGAGTATGCTAACCTTAACCACATCAGGTGGGCCTGCAGTAAAAACCCTTTAAGCGGAATAACCACAGAGGATCGGGGGGAGACCGCGCTGCGCAGCTCGGACCTGTGGAAGCAAAAGTTGCTCACAGAGAGAGCTGACCAGGTCGCCGAGATCCAAGAGATCAAGGCCACCGAGCGACAGTATAGCCCGCCTGCGCCAGAAGAGAGCCTTCCTCTTCAAAGACTCTACAAATAAAGTTTATTCTCTCTCTCTTCCTATTCGAAAACAGTGTACTATAGAAACTTCGGGGAGCAGTGCTTTGAAGCGTACTGCAATAAAACTAGTCTGCAATGCCACTTCTGACAATTTCTTTCCCTAGCGCTTCCATTCGAGCCAGCGAGACGACGCTAGTAGGCTGAGCTGATATTTACCACGCAGTGAGGAACCGAAGTTTATGTGATACGCTGCTTTAGCATCCACCTGGCATGCGTGAGGTGCGGGGTTCGATTCCCGGTGCCGCCGGGCTCCCACCAGTGATAAATTGCGTACAAGCTTTCCCCTGGCCTGTTGCTGGGATTATCTGGAGTGAAATGCTTGGAATGTGGGTTCGGTACCCCGTCTTCAATAAACAAAAATATCTTGCGGCAGGGCGCTGTTTCGCCAAAGTTGCGCCACAAAAATAAATTGAGAGGGACATTTGAGCTCCGCGTTAAGGGTATAATGCAATACTTTAGTTCCCATGTAAGCTGAATTGGCCATCCTCGAATTTACGCTCATAGATACTTGGGAGTCTCGTACCGTTCGATGTTCCCCTGCCCTGCGATGGCAAGTGCTGCCACCGGTGGGGCATCTTCTGCGACCCATGGATGGATGGATGGATGGATGGATGGATGGATGGATGGATGGATGGATGGATGGATGGATGGATGGATTGATGGATTGATGGATGGATGGACGGATGGACGGATGGACGGATGGACGGATGGACGGACGGACGGACGGACGGACGGACGGACGGACGGACGGACGGACGGATGGATGGACGGACGGACGGACGGACGGACGGACGGACGGACGGACGGATGGATGGACGGACGGACGGATGGACGGATGGATGGACGGATGGACGGACGGACGGACGGACGGACGGGAGCGCCCCCTTTGAAACGGGGTGGTGGCAATTGGCACCATGCTCAGCTTTTCTTTCTTTACTATATTTTTTTGTTTACTGTGTTGGCAATTCTCATTAAGATTCGCCATCATCTTTACCTACGGTTTCCTACAATTCTAACCTTATGCCACATCTCTGCTTTTCAGCCACCAATCCTCCAATCGCTTTTTGCTAACTTCCACTGCAGATTTATTTACATGACCATTGTTATCTTTAAACCCTAGGGCCTCAGGAAGAGTGACTGTGCCTGCATCGACATCCGGATGGATACCATCACATTTGATTATGAGGTGTTCAATTGTTTCCACAGATCTACCACGCACTGCACATGTGTCATCTTCTTCGTTAAATTTCTTTTTGTAGCTGCGCGTTCTAAGACACCCTGACATAGCTTCAAAAAGTAGGGCACTGCCTCTTGAGCACCATGTTGCTCTTCGCGGGCGACCTCCCGCGGCCAACCATTAATTTCACTAGCACCTGCCGTGGTGGCCAGTTTGTCACAATCCGAGAGGTTGTGATGGGATGACGCCACCAGATCACGTGGCCCACTCAGGTTGCTTCTGCGGCGATTTTTCGCTCACAACGCCGACGATGCCGACGACGCCGGCAGAACGGGAGCCTTAACGCTATGGTTTTATAATTCACCGTAAAGCTGCTATAGACAGGCCTTGATCGAGCCTGGTCTTGACTAACCTATCCTGTAGTTGCGCTGCAACGAGATGATTTCGATCTTGTTTCTCAAAGCTGAGTGAGTTTGTTCACTCTCTTTTGCAATGTTTGCGCACGCTTCCTCATTAACGAACAATTTGTTGCTTAGGTGATGTTGAATAGCCACGGCCCATATTATGCAATTCTTGTAACCAGACGTATTTCTACTGGAAGGCTTCTGTTAACGATACTGTTTGCCTTTTTACATGAAACGCTGTTCCATTCCGCTTAATCAGTAGTGACTTGCAATGCCTTTCAGATATATGCTGGGGAGAGGGTACGAAATCAAATATCTGCGAGTTAGATGTTCAAACTTCACAAATCCTGAACCTGAGGTGAAAACTCCGTGAACGGATAAAAACAGAAAAACATCGCCTGCACCATAAACGTTAACTGGCCTGGGTATACAGTTTTTGAAAGCGTCTTGCTGCCCTTTTGCTTTAGGATGCCTCCTTCTGCGGAAAATAGATATATGTTCTCTATCCATGATGGAAAATTGCGGCGTCTCTGTTGCATTCGTAGCCAGCTTTTTAATTACCTGTTCACCCACATTTAGTGCATTTTCTTTGTTCTTCAGTAGAGAAAGGCACTGCAGCCTGCCGATACGGAAACATTCTGCGCAAGTGAGGGAGAGGAAGTTCAATGAAGGGAACAAATAAAAGGAAAAAAAGAAGTGAGGTTCACCACCCTACTTACACCACTTGTTACCACCGTCTTCTATTGGACGTTGGTGAGGTGAGAGGTGTCCAGGAGGGAGCCGGTGGAGGGAGGTTACTGGCATAGCGCTGCTGCAGTCAAAAAATGCTGCGAAGGTGAAACGCTTGAATGGTACTTAGAGCAAGTCGAGGATTTTAGCATAGCACGATCCGCGATTTGCTTGCGCAACGCATCATCTGCGCATGCGCGCATACGAGAGGTATAAACTGCGCGTGACCAGGTGGCTCCGAGCTGTCAAGTCCTGGCGCGCACCTTTTCGGCTAAAGCGCTGCTGGGTCCCTTGGCTTTCACCCATAAGCATTGTAGTGTGACAATGATGGCTGGGGACGGAGCTCTTGTCTTCGGACAAGTACACAACGAAGTAGAGGTGCAGGCTTTGTCAAAATTTTAGAGCCCAAGGAGATTGTTTCTAAAACACCAAATGCGCGCCTGCTGCAGCATCCGTGCAAGTTCGGAAGGGTTAAGAGGAGAGTTTCTCTTACCTTCTAGAGAATTGCAACGCTGTCGATGCAGAGCGCGGCAGAAAGCAAGGCCCAAAATGAAATCCTTTGGGCTCATTACTTCGAAAAAGAGTGCTGATATGTACCAAAGGACTGTTATGGTGCTTGCCAAGACAAACGCGGTCATGTGAGCAATGCACAATGTATTGGCTGTGAAGCGAGGGAGAAGCTAGCTATGACATGAAGCGATCGAACCACTTAGAAGGATGAAGATGTATTGAAATTGCCTAAAGCCCGTATACTCACATGATTTTTCGGACATGCAGATCCTTCGCAGCTCACACGCATGTAAGAGAGTGAAAGACGTTTACGATGGGTTGCTTTTATGGTACGATCTCCAAAATAAACATTCTTCTACAAGTTTTTATGCCTTGAATGTAGCATTTAAAAAAGGACTCAGATTTTTATGTACGACTTGCAGTCTCCATCACCTCCTCCGAGTATACGTGCCTCAAATACCATGAAGCATAGTATTTGTCCCCGTTCCTTGAGCCGCACACCTCCTTGGGCATCCAGCTCTCCTCCTGTTTTGCTCCGAGAGTATGACTGTTAAAACTTGTGCAATGGGCGGAGTTAAGGCGCAGATCTCCTCAACGGTTTCCCGACTAGGCGTGTGAGGCACATTATTTTATTTATTTATTTACAATACCCCTAAGGGCCCTCGTGCGAGGGTATTACATAGGGGGGGGGGGGGGGGGGGGGCGATACAAGCATAAAAATATGGCGCAGGCACTTGAAACAAAATACAATAATGAATTAAAGCTAGTAATGTACACAAATAACACAACAAACAACGCAGAATAAAATACTCAGTAAATGCACATAATAGAACAAAAATACCAAATCTGTTAGTCCATGGTTTGCTTTAACGAATGCTGAAACGATTGTAGGTTAACATCAGTAGCTATGTGTCATGGCAAGTTATTCCAATCTATTATAGTGCGAGGAATGAATGATTTCGCGTAGAGCAATGAACGGCATGTGATGCGTTTTATTTTGTTATCATAGTCGCGGCGAGGAAACACTGCAGGGTGTGGCAAAAAGAAGTCGTCGTGTAGAGTGGGATCGCGATACAGTTTGTGAAGTAAGGTTAGGCGAGCGAAATGGCGTCGACATGATAGCGGTTCCAACTCGGCACGTTGTTTTAATGCTGTGACACTTGTGAAGCGTGAATAATCTGAAAATATGAAGCGAACAGCACGGTTCTGCAGGGATTCAATGTTGTTTATGATGTAAGCTTGTTGAGGGTCCCATATGGCAGAAGCATACTCAACTTTCGGGCGGATAGCGTGATGTAAGCAAGTTTTTTTTAAGTGTGAAGGCGCGTGTTTGAGATTACGCCTAAGAAGGCCGAGTGCGCGATTTGCTGATGCTAAGATTGTGTTAATATGGTAATGCCAAGTTAGGTCAGACTGAAAGTGAACTCCTAGGTACTTGTAAGTTGTTGTAAGTTCTACTCTATCGTTATTGAGGAAGTAGGCTGTAGGAATTCTAGTGGAACGGTTAGTAAACGACATTAACTTTCTTTTAGATGCATTTAGAGACATTAGCCAGGAGGAACACCAAGCCGTTACAGCGTCAAGATCAGTTTAAAGTGAATGGCGGTCGGTTTCATTAGTAATATCACGATATATTACACAATCATCCGCGAATAACCTAATTTCAAACGATACACACTTGGGTAGATCGTTAATAAAAATTTAAAAAAGCAGAGGACCCAGTACACTTCCCTGGGGGACTCCAGATGTTACAGGGACAGAAGACGAGTTAAAGCCGTCGACAGAGGTGAATTGTTTTCTGTTATAGAGGAATTGTTTTATCTATGAAATAACGTTGGGATGGAGATTTAAGTTTGTCAATTTGGTTAGGAGCCTGTGATGGGGAACGCGATCAAAAGATTTAGAATAGTCTAAAAATACTGCGTCAACCTGTAAGCCAGCGTCTACTGCGGAAAATATGTCGTTAGTAAATCCAGCGAGTTGTGTGTCGCATGATTAACCCTTGAGAAAACCGTGCTGGTATTTTGAAATGATATCGTGCTCCTTTAGATAATTAATTACCTGAGTATGAATTGTGTTCCAGGAGTTTACAGATGTTGCTGGTTAATGAGATAGGGTGATAGTTAAGTGGAATGGTGCGGTCTCCAGATTTGAAAATGGGTATTACTTTCGCTGTAGGCCAGTCATCAGGAATTGTACCAGATGATAATGATTGTGAAAAAAGTGGTGTAAACACTTGATAGAGGTTTAGAGAGGCATTATTATTAGGCTGGACGGCCTGTGTGTCATATGGATCGAAAGAAAGAGTTCAAGGAACTGTGGTTTTCAGGCATAAAATGTATCTGAATATTGATACAAGACGAAAATTTACAAATTTAGAGCAGCAGTATGATGCGGCACGAAGAACTAGCACTGAAAAACTACTATATACGCAGGCAAAACAATAAAAATCAAGGGAGCGCGAACTAGAAGTTCAGGGAAATTCAGCGCAGGAAAAGTTGTCATGTTTCGATGTCACGGAGGTGAACGGGGTTTACGGCGAGGCAGTTAGCAGGGTCACGAAAGAAGCACGGCAGAGGGTCGGTTCCGCGGGAACCACTGAGCAGCTGAACCTTCCCAAAGCGCACTGCCTTGACGGAGCGGAGCCAGCCTTTTTATCTGCCTCGTCAGATTTGTGCGGCGCGGCTGTCAGGGCCACGAGCCTTCGGGTCAGTGCTCCGAGGAGCACGTCGGAACATGTCCGAAAATCCGGATGGTCCGCCCGCATTGTCCGGGATTTAGGAGGTGGCTTGCGACGATGAGCAAGACTAATTCGATAGAACCTCACTAAGCCTTCTTTGACTACCTACTACCTTTGGATCGACCCTAAGGTCCCCACCTCTTCTACACGAAAATTTCCCCCGTCCACAGGATAAGTGGCTCTGCCCGAGTGGTCGAGAAACCCGCTCGTGCCACAGAAGGAGCGGCCTCACTTCAGCCTTTGTGTCCTCATCTGCGTGGCTGTCGGTCGCAGAGCTCGCCCAGCGCCTTCTCGCATCGGTCGGACGCTTCGACAACACTCTCGTATCACTTGACCCTGCTTACGACAGCATGCCCCGATATCGAGGTCAAGGGTTTCCGATGGTGTAAGGATTAAAGTTTATCACTTCTGGACCAGGCTTCAGCCGCCCTCCCAGTGACCGCCATGGTGATCTCATAATGAAAGGTTCTCAGCTGAATTCATTGTTAGAGACGTCCAAAGCTCAGGAAACCTCATGAATTGCTTGTTTTCCCCATTTCTCTCAGCACACGAGTTAGTTGTGCGCAGGGCGGGGCCACGCAAATGTACGCGGTCGTGCCCGATCTAGCCCAGAGGAGAGTGCCGTAAGGCAACAAGCATGCATAGCGTTTCGGAAAGCGAAAACACATCCATAATTAAACCACGATTCAAAAGAATTCCCCGAATGAGGTGGGAAAACTTTCGATGGTGTTCGTTCACAAACGCAGGACACAGTACAACACCGCTGAAGTACCTGGCTGACGTTACAGAAATGGTGTCTGCGAATGTTCTTCCTTGTTACAAGTTTGTCCGTGTCAGACAAAGGGAATGAGCAGATAAGGTTTTCTTTGCAGGCCACTAACTTCTTTCGAAGCTGTTTTTCGTGGCATAGACGCCTCTGAGATTATGGAGCTTAAAACTAGGTGTGTTAGCGCCATTTTCGTTGCTATCTCAAGGCAAGAACACGAGTATTTGGTTTCTTCAGGATCATTTGCTGGTTATTTTTATCTGTGAATTATCAATATATGTTGCCGTCGTGCACTCGTGCTGTTCGTCTTGTTTTTTCGGCTTTTGGGTGACACCCGCATACACTTAAGCAATGGCAATCTGATGATGATGATGATGATGCATTTTTATGGCGCGAGGGCATCTGTGGCGAAAGAGCGGTATGGCACAGGGTATTTTCTTCTACTCAAGGGGGGGGGGGGTCTAAGAAAAGATCCATTTCACAAGCATTTCACCCTAAATAAGCCGAGCACCAGACCAGGGGATAGCTTGTACCCATTGTATCACCGGTGGGTACCCGGCGGCACGGGGGTTCGAACCCCGCACTTGCTGCATGCGAGGCTGATGCTCTGACCACTGCCACCGCAGCGGTCGAATGGCATTCTGAATAGCTCTGTCAGTTGTAAGTACGCACTGTGTCTCGTCGGTTCTTTGCAAAACCCTTGCGCTGCTCCACTGTCTTGCCTTGACAACTAAACATCTAAACAAGGCGACGATGGGATGACGTTTTAGAAAATATTCATCCCTCTGCCCGAAAATGCATTTTCGCACTCTGTCCCAAGTGGCTAAAAATGGCTTGAACTCGAAGTCATTTAAATGTTCAGTCAGTGAGGTGAATACTATTTTCAAACATGCACACTCTATTGCTTACACTATAGCGCTTCTATGTTGCAGAGGCCTTTATAACGACTCATAGACCACACACATAGACATAGACACATAGACCACAGTTTAAGGAAATAACACGTTTCGCAGGGAAAAATCTAAAGTAACGAACACGTGACCACCCCTTTCAAATTGGATGTGGGGAATTCATCTCAACTCCCCGTCTTTTCATTCATGAAGGTTAAGAAGCAAGCGTTTTAATGCTTAGATGTAAGTCCACATTTCGATCTAAACATGATTCGAACTGAAATTAGCTGGTGCGGCAAAATATGCCACGGGCTTTCGTGAATTGCAGAACAAAGGTACCTACTATAGATCTCCAGACAGCCTGCGATGCGCGAGCCAGACCGCCCTATCCCAAGTAATTTTTAAATTATCTCTTGACTCGACTGTGTTGCACCTCCGAATATATGTCTTATTACTTGGAATAAGATATAATTAACTGAAATTTGCACCGTAATCTAACTTGTGGAGAACCTACAAGACTTCGCCAAAGCAATAGACGACCAATCACAAGTAAATATATTTCCCCTGGACTTTTCAAAGGTTTGAGATTGTGTCTGCTATGATAAATTGTTACTAAATGTTAAAATGGGATGGCCCAATTGTTCAGTGCATCGCTAATTATTTATCTGGCCGTTGCCAGTTTGTGGTGTACCGGAGGTTGCTTTATTCCCTATTCTGTGCCTTCTGGTTGTGAGCGACTTATCAAGCCAAGTAGAAGCCAAAATTAGGCAGTTCGCACAAGACTGAGTACTGTACAAAAATGTCAAAAGCAGACCTGATGAAATAGGTATAAAAAAGAATGTCGGTGTGATGGATGAATGGTGCACGAAGCGGCAAATGACAACTGTGAGGAAACAGCATCAATGAAGGTGTACCGAAAAAGAAATGTAAACTTAGTTTCCCGAACGGCAACGAAGGCATCACTATTAAGACTGTCACGTCACTGTGTCAGCAAACCGGGGATGGACTGCTTTTGTGGCAAATAAAGAGATGCGAAAGCTGTTGCTTCTGAAAGCGGCCCTGGTGTACCCTACGAAGGAAGCGTGGCTTTTGGTTTACGTAATTATCATACATTCGCTTTTAGAAGACGCGAACATCGCCTGGTTCGCGTCTACCAAGGATCAGTGACTACGGCCGTGAATATCCTGCAAAAATCTTCGCGCTTCATCTTGAACAAACATACAACGCACCGGCTAGCCGATTAAGTTGCTGTCCGAATCGGCCTCGATGCACAAACCAGTCGTGCGTCGCTTCACCGTCTCAAGTTACTCTATATTTTCGTGCTAACAAGCTTAAAGTAGGCTCTGGCACACGTGCCGAACACTCTTGGACAAACATTTTGGATACTGGGAAATTGTACGGTACTTGAATAGGAATATAGAAAGCCCTGGCCCATTCTTCGGATATGGAGTAAAATCTTTCTTTTATATTGTTTGTCTTGCTCGCACCGAGCAGCTGAGGCTGCCATGTAAAACAAATGGGCAATGTTTTTGTTAACAGCAAACATGTTAAAGCGAAAAAATTCGAGCCTGCCAAAGGGAGATTTTATGATATACTCATTGATACGCTGAAGTGCTACAATATACGAAAAAATTGCTTTCATACACTCTTTTCTGATCAAAAATGCCTTTGTCCTGAATTGTTGGGTATGTATATTAGTTTCAACCTTTCCGAAGCAACTCGTGGTAAGCATAAGCTCACATTGGATGAATATTTACGTGCAAATATTGCGTTGAGTTTTTCTTGGAAGTAGCTTCCAAAATTGGGTTGTCAAGAAACAAAACGTGATGTAGTTTTTTTCGCGTTTAAAAAATTTTTCCTGTTTGTTTTAGGAATTTTGAATTTTTCTTCTGTCATATACTGTTAAACTTTGTCACTCAATCTTCGTTATAATTTTATGTTCTTTTCAATGCATCGTACACTTGAAAGTGCCTGCAGAAATTAGTGTTTTAAACCCACAGCTACAAACCCACTTCGCGTAGTTTAACATACTTCCAGTACAACTCCCCAAAGGGATTGAAAATGCCATGAGATAAAAATATAATAAATGAACAAAAATAAATTGACATCACTCCCTTCAAGTATTATATTATCTCTCCTGTATTTTCCTTCCCTCACTGCGCGGTGGTTCCTCTAACTTTAAGTATTCTTTTACCCTCGAAGTTGCAACCGTCCGTGTAGGTAGTGGCCGGATGCATAGATTTGACATTTTCTTTTTTTTTTAAAGAGTACTTTAAAATATTTTGCGAGATGGTCGGCATCTAACAAAACTCTCGAACCCCGCAGATTTGATCGAAATAGCTGAACTTCAAAAGTTGACCAATGCGTGCAAGGCAAGCAGCATAAAAAAGTACAGCATGAAAAGGACTGAGCAAGTTTTAAAACACATTGGAAGCCTGAAAGCAACCTAAAATTTGGCACTAGCAAAAAAAGGATACAGCTAATAAGAGGCAAGAAGGACAGTGCCATCAGTGAATTAGGTGATATAGTTGAACAGGACCCGAATATATAAGGATTTGTTTAGTAGCCGGCATAACCATGCATGATTTAGAGGGTTGAGGTATAGCTTTCCCGAATTTAAAATTGCGGTGGGATCGCAGGAGGAAGAAGAGAGAGCCTCGGAAGAACTGCAGAGGGGAAGAGCAGGAGGTGAGGATCAAGCTATTGCACATCAGTTAAAGGATGGCGCAGGTGTTGCGCTAGAATAATTTGCCACCATGTCTGCACATTGGCTCATGGCATCAGTCGTACTACACGATTGGTCCCTTTACAATAGGGCAGAAGAAAAGACGTGCCAATTTAAAATCAGAGAGATTAACTCCCGACGCCTTGGTCGAGAGTAATATACCTGGTCAGTCGCTAATAGAATCGTTGCGTCGTTAGGCATCATTCTTCCAAGGGAACAAAATTGCTTTTGCAAAGAGTACTCAACAAAACACCATATTCGCAAAACTAATGAAGTTGTAGAGAAATGCGCTCTATACGAGGTCTGTTAGAAAAGTATCCGACCTGCGGCCGAAGAAAAAAAACTGGCATAATTGGAGAGTTGGAAACCTAATCACCTTCAAAGTAGTCTGCTTGGGACTCGACACACTTCTCACAGCGTTGCTGCCATTGTTGGAAGTGTTCAGAAAAGGCCTCTTTCGGAATGGAGTTTAGCTCAGCTGTCGTTGCAGCCATAATGCCCTCTCTTGTCTGAAATTGGGCTCCATTCAATGTCCTCTTGATTTTCGGAAACAGCCAGAAGTCGCAGGGGGCCATATCAGGAGAGTAAGGAGTCTGTTGAACTACAGCAGTCTGGTCTTTCGCCAAAAAAGTCTGAATCAAGTGCGAGGAATGTGCAGGAGCATTGTCGTGATGGATGCGCCAATTTCCTGTTGACCTCAACTCCGGTCTCTTGCGCCGCATAGCATCACATAGGCGACGGAGGACATCCCTGTAGTACTCTTTGGTCATTGTTTGACCCTGTAGGGTACGTACTCGTGGTGTGCCACATAGAGGGAGTCAAAGAAAGCTGTCAGCATCACTTTGACATTGCTGCGCACTTGGCGGGCCTTCTTTGGTCTTGGTGACATGAAATGCTTCCTCTGTGACGACTGGGGTTTGGTTTCCGGGTCATACCCGTACACCCAAGACTCGTCATCAGTGATTCTGGTGTTGATGAAGTCGGCGTCACTGTTTGTGGAATCTAGCATGTCCTGTGAGTATTCAACACGAAGCTGCTTTTGCTCCACCGTGAGCAGCTTCGGCACGAATTTCGCCGCAACTCTCTCCATGGCCAAATCTTCGGTGATAATGGAACTTGCAGAAAAATTGCTGATGTCCACCTCTTCCGCAATTTCTCGGATAGTCACACGACGGTCCCGCATCACCACAGCGTTCACTTCGGCAATGACCTGGTCATTTCGGCATGTTGATGGCCGACCGGAGCGTGGCTCGCTCTCCACCGATGTGCGGCCGTCTTTAAACCAATTGTACCACTTTTTAATTTGTGTGCTGCTCATAGCATCTTCACCGAAAGCCGTACTGAATATTCCGAACGGTTTCCACTTGGCTGTCGTCCAGTTTCTGGAAATTTGATGCAGTAGCGCTGCTCCTGTCGCTCCGCCATTTTCCTTGGAATAAAAAAAAACCGACGAGAGCACTGCGCACTGCCTCACTCAAACGCTTTGTCCCAGTGACTGACGCTATCGGCAGGCGGGAAAAAATTCGTGCAAGTGCACGAAGGTTCAAGGTCGGCTGATGCAAGCGCGCTTGTTTCATATCCATCAGGTGTTCGAAAAAAAAAAAAAGTCGGATACTTTTCTAACAGACCTCGTATAACCCAAAATATAGACTGATCAACATAGCTCATGCATGACAGAACCAAACCCTTGAAACCCGCAATATCTTGAAACCCTTGAAACCCGCAATATGTTTAATTGCTTTTAGTAATTTCTATGGTTTATATCAATTTAATACAATGAAGAACTGTGCTGGAAACATTTTAGACCTAATTCTATCTAATGTGCCTCTTTTTGGCGTGCAAGCGGTGCGCGATCCTCTTGTTCTGGTAGACAAATATCATTGCCCGTTTACCTTGTCGTTCTTCAAGTCATTTCATGCAGTGCGTGAGATGGTGCCAGCAAAATTTAAATACGTGTATGGCAATTACCTTAGGCTGTACAATGATCTTCTGGCCTACGACTGGTCAGAAATGCTTGAGATTGAGGATGTACACACAGGCGTTGAGCTACTTACATCAATTGTACAGGGTACAATGAAAAAATGTATACCTCGCCGTAAATCGAAGAAGTGTAGATTTCCTTGCTGGTTTTCGCACGATTTGAGACATTACTTGAAGAAAAAACAGAAGTATCATAAACTCTACGTGAAATCAGAATGTGAATATTGGTACCAAAGATATTCATTGTTCAGAAAAATTGTGAAAAAACTGATTGCACGTGATGATGCCGAGTACCACAAACTTCTTGAACAGAACTTTAAAAAGGAACCAAGCAGTTTTGGGGATTTTTTGCGCAAGCAAAGAAATGATAAGGTTAGTGCGGCTGTGATAAAGACGCGCGATGGCATCTGTTTTAAACATCAAGATGTGTGCCAAGCTTTTGCTGATCACTCCAGCTCTTGTTTTGTGCGCCATGATAACACAACTGCTGTTATCACTCTTGAAGACAGCGCTGACTGTTTAGCTTATGATATTGTCACCGAGCATGATATTCTTTCGGTGATTCAGAAACTTAAGCCAAAACTTTCAACAGGAATTGATGAAATCCCCAGCTTCATAATCAAAGGATGCGCTGACATTTTTGGCCCTGTTTTGGCGCTTTTGTTCAACTTATCGTTGCGAACTGGTGTTTTTCCTTGTCATTGGAAGTTGTCAGTAGTTGT